>NC_143037.1:37375000-37730833 GCF_057628025.1 Oncorhynchus mykiss
GACCTCGCTTTGTGCACAGAGTCATTGTCATGTTGAAACAGGTAAGGGCCTTCCCAAACAAAGTTGGAAGCTGAGAATAGTCTAGAATGTCATTGTATGCTGTAGCATTAAGATTTCCCTTCACTAGAACTAAGGGGCCTAGCCCGAACCATGAAAAACAGCCCCAGACCACTATTCCACCTCCACCAAACTTTCCAGTTGGCACTATACATTGGGGCAGGTAGCGTTCTCATGGTGTCCGCCAGCAGCATACCACCCTGCATGCCACTGCTGGCTTGCTTCTGAAGCTAAGCAGGGTTGGTCCTGGTCATTCCCTTGATGGGAGACTGGATGTTGGAGGGCCAGTAGGAGGCACTCTTTCCTCTGCCTCATGCTACCACTAGAGTGAAAGCACCGCCAGCATTCAAAAGTGACCAAAACATCAGCCAGGAAGCATAGGAACTGAGAAGTTGTCTGTGGTCAACACCTGCAGAACCACTCCTTTATTGGGGGTGTCTTGCTAATTGCCTATAATTTCCACCTGTTGTCTATTCCATTTGCGAAACAGCATGTGAAATGTATTGTCAATCAGTGTTGCTTCCTAAGTGGACAGTTTGATTTCACAGAAGTGTGATTGACTTGGAGTTACATTGTGTTCCCTTTATTTTTTTGACCAGTGTACATTTCGTTGAGCTCTTCAGTAAGCCATTCTACTGCCAATGTTTGTCCTTGAGATTGAATGGCTGTGTGCTTGATTTTATACCCCTGTCAGTAACGGGTGTGGCTGAAATAGCTGAATCCACTAATTTGAAGGGGGGTCCACATGCTTTAGTATATTTAGTGTCATAAATGTTTCTGACTGACAGCATGATGGAGAATGTCTGTCACCACTTTAGAAGGAGCTCCTCAGTGAAATCACTGACTCCAGTCATGTAAATATATTATACTGTCGATTTCTGATCTCGCTTCTCTGACTCCCTCTCCCCTTTTCACTCTCAAACACACACTCATGCATATGCGCAAACACGCATACGAGAAAACACACAAACGCATACACACACACAGAGACAAACGTGCACACACAAATACACACATGCATACACATACAGAAAAACGTGCATACACACACACACACACACACACACAGCGGCTGGGAGGCTTCCCTCAGGTCAGCTCGTTATTTCAGGACCTGCAGACACACTGTTTGTCCGGCCCTCCCCCAGTGCACCTCAGGGGGCCAGGGAGTTCAGCTATGACTAATTGACAGGAATTAAATCTGTGTTGCCTCACTTTCCACACACAAATACGCTTCCATACATACAAACACACACAAACACTCAGTGGGTCGTCAGTGTCAGAGTGGCTACAGGGACCGTGTGTGTGTGTGTGTGTGTGTGTGTGTGTGTGTGACCTGCTTAGTCTCGCGTAGCCATGCCTCCACATAACGTTATTGTCACGCCACTACTTTGGAGGTCTGGAGAATTTAGTATTAGCCGAACGGTAAGACTGGTCTGTTGGCCTCCCACATGCTCGTACAAAGGATGTTGCATCACGTGTTATGTTCGTCGCGGTTTCTGACCAATCGCGTCGAGGAAGGCATTACAACTCCTCTACTTGAACACTCTACTAAAAAAAGAGACATTATGGCGTGTCTATCAACAGGCAACATTTTAGTGTATCAAGTGTGGCCGACAGTCTGCAAATTAAAGTCACCATAAACATGGCCTACATGAACATGTTTGTTTGGGGTTTTAAATAGCTGATTTCCCGGCGGTCCTCACGCACTGCTGTAGCTCCGCCCAAGCAAGGCGGGGATTAGGGAGGTTCCTGACGAGGCTAAGACGTGCTTGGAGAGAGCAGATTGAGCTCAGAGAGACAGCTGGAAGAGATCACTCCTGTCAAGACACCAAGGGATTCCTCATGGTTAATATAATACACTGCACATGTGTGGGATGGGTGAGTATGTGTGTCACAAGACAACCTTACACCAGAGGCCTTGTTCTTCAGCATTCTCTCTATGTGCGTATGTTGTAGAGCCTATTGCAACATGAGCTTACGTTTATTGTTGTCACGATACCAGAATTTTTACTTTGATACCGATACAAGGTTTAGTATCGCGACGCTCAGCACCAAAACTTTACACCAAAATTAAACTGCAAATACAAGAAAGTGTGGAGGACAAAATTGATTTGATTTTAATTGTCTGTGGGGGGGTTTTTTGCTTTCAAAATCACACTTTTTAATTGAAAAATAACTCCACAACAATGCTTAAAGCTGGAATCCTTAATTTGCAATATTACAATAACAAAGAAGTTACTGCAAACAATGAACACTTATTTTCCCCTCAAACATCATTACACACAATATGTACTGCACTATTGTTTACCATGCTACGTGACGCTCCACAGCTCAGCAACAAAAACATTAACAACGGTAGTGGGGCGACCAGTTTCCCCCTACTGAGGAATCCAACTTATAACCAGGGGACCACATTTGAGGTCTGGGAAAAATCTAATTAGTGTTCATTTAAGTGGACATGCAATTAGCACTGTTTGCTTAGCAGTGTTTCTGTAGTGCACGTGAGGGAGTTTGCAAAACAAAATGGCCACTGGATTGATGCAAATAATCATGATTCTGCCAGGTAGGCATAGGCTACTTTATAGTTAACTTTTAATTAAGAAGGTTTTTGGAAAAGCCTTTCCATCTACACAAAGACGGTTATCATTAGTGATAGAGATACGCACACCAGACACACAGACAGGGCCAATCCCGTGCCGTTGCCTTTTCAGAAAGTTGCGAATCACTGATGCATTCTGTTCATGTCTTATGCTAGGCTAAACTTGGGCAAATCAATTCATTTTCTAATAAGTTCAATACCTGCATACCACTGCTGGCTTGATTCTGAAAATAAGCAGGGTTGGTCCTGGTCAGTTCCTGGATGGGAGACCAGATGCTGCTGGAAGTGGTGTTGGAGGGCCAGTAGGAGGCACTCTTTCCTCTGGTCTAAAAAAATATATATATTCCAATGCCCCAGGGCAGTGATTGGGGACACTGCCCTGTGTAGTGTGCCGTCTTTCGGATGGGACGTTAAACGGGTGTCCTGACTCTCTGAGGTCATTAAAGATCCCATGGTACTTATCGTAAGAGTAAGGGTGTTAACCCCGGTGTCCTGGCTAAATTCCCAATCTGGCCCTCAAACCATCACGGTCACCTAATAATCCCCGGTTTACAATTGGCTCATTCATCCCCCTCCTCTCCCCTGTAACTATTCCCCAGGTCGTTGCTGCAAATGAGAACGTGTTCTCAGTCAACTTACCTGGTAAAATAACAGATAAATAAAAAAATAAAAAGTACATTTAGTTGATTTCCAAACATGAGACATTTGGTAGAAGAACCAGAAATAACAATACTCTAGTACCGAGACGTTTTTCATTTTGTAGTATCGAAAAATTACACTACTTACACTTATATTACACATTAGCATTGCATGTGTGCCGGATGTCTGTCTGAATGCGTGTTTCTGTCTCTTTCTGTGGTCTGAAAATATGTCTTGGTTACTGTAGATGTAGTTAATACCAGGATGTTGTTAGGTACAAGGGTTTGATTTTTGAGTGTAGTTACCCTTAAATTCCACAGGGGAAATCTCTTTGCCTCTTCAGAAAGCTGCAGCAAATAAGCCATGAACAATGTATCAGTGACTCTATGACAAACTTAGGCAAATTCATACATTTTCAATACATTTAGTTGATTCCCTACGAAGTTCAGCATATTTTTAAAATATTCTTGAATTCTATTTAATTGTCTGGATTCTGTGAATCCTGTACATAATACAAAATAAATTCACCTTTCAGCAGGACAAGACAACATTGAATGTTCCTGAGTGGCAGAGTTACGGTTTTGTCATTAGTTACAGTTTTGACATAAATCAGCTTTAAAATCTATGGCAAGACTTAAAAATGGCTGTCTAGCAATGATCAACAACCAATTAGACAGTGCTTGAAGAATTTGGAAAATAACAATGTGCAAATATTGTACAATCCAGATGTGCAAAGCTCTTCGAGACTTACCCAGAAAGACTCACAGCTGTAATCGCTGCCAAAGTTGATTTGGACACATATTGACTCAGGGGTTGAATATTTATCTAATCAAGATTATTAATAATGTTTTATTTTTCATATATTATTTTTTTTTACAAATGCTAGAATTTTTCTTCTACTTTGACAGAGTATTTTGTGTAGATCGTTGACAAAAAAATCCCACTTTGTAACAACAAAATATGGAAAAAGTCAAGGGGTGTGAATACTTTCTGAAGGAACTAAGTACAGCATATCTTTATGATTTTACATGAGTTTAATTCATAAAACAATATCATTAGGTAGAGCCTTATAAAATGTGTTTTATTTTTTGCCTGATTCTGTTCTTTCCCAAATTCTGTTTTCATCGTTTTCTTTTGCCTTGTTACAGTTTGTCACCGTTTTTGTGTAGGTCTTGCTCTCAAAATCACCGTTTTTTTTTTTTTTTTAAACCAACATATTTGGATGTTGTAAGTCCACAACAATGCTTTAACCACATCAGGAGACCACTTTTGAGGTCTGGAAAAAATCTGAGGATGATTTATTTTTGGGTGTAGTTACTCTTTAATTCAAGTGTGCACCTTGCAAGCGGCTGTTGTTTAACCGTGGTTTTGTAGTGCACATGTGATGCTACAGTTTTCAAAACAATTACCCAGTGGATTGATGAAAATAATCATTCTTCCAGGTTGGTATAGGCTACTTTGTGGATAACATTTAATTGAGAAGGTTTTTGGGAAAGCCTTCCCATTTACCAGAAGACTGTTTTCATTAGCATCATCGCTAACGGCTACACAACGTGATAGACAAGCACACCCACACACAGATAGGGGCATTTTCATTGAGTCTTCAGAAAGTTGCAGGAGATACAAAATCACTGATGCATTGTGTTCATGTCTTATGATACACTTTGGCTAATCAATAAATGTTTTTATACATTTAATTGATTCCCTAACTAAGGTCAATACATTTTTGAAAATGGTCAAATTCCATTTTAATGCCTGGATTCCGTGCCCTAATTATCATATTTGGACCAGGATGACACTCTCCACTAGTTATTGTTCCTGCAGTGATGATTCACCATCTTCATCAAATGTTTTCATAATTTATCTGCAGATAATCTACAAATGCAAATTGGGGAGCCAAATAAACGTCTCTATCCCTGAAGCAATTCAGTAGGCTACACTGACTCAATTTAGTGTCACTATCTGGCAAGCCCTACATCCTCGGAAAGGAAACCTAGGAAATCCTGATGGACATACAGTGCCTTTGGAAAGTATTCAGACCCCTAGACTTTTTCCACATTTTGCTACGTTGCAGTCTTATTCTGAAATTGATTAAATAAAATCCTCAGCAATCTAAACACAATACCCCATAATGACAGTGAAAACTGTTTTTTTGAATGATTTGCAAAATTAATAAAAAATAAAAAATAAAATACCTTATTTACATAAGTATTCAAACCCTTTGCTATGAGACTCGAAATTGAGCTCCGGTGCATTCTGTTTCCATTGATCATCCTTGAGATGTTTCTACAACTTGATTGGAGTCCAATGATTGGACATGATTTGGAAAGACACATACCTGTCTATATAAGGTCCCACAGTTGACAGTGCATGTCGGAGCAAAAATCGAGCCATGAGGACGAAGGAATTGCCCGTAGAGCTCCAAGACAGGATTGTGTCGAGCCACAGATCTGGGGAAGGGTACCAGAAAATGTCTGCAGCATTGAAGGTCCCCAAGAACACAGTGGCCTCCATCACTATTAAATGGATGAAGATTGGATCTACTAAGACTCTTCCTAGAGCTGGCCGCTCGGCCAAACTGGGCAATCAGGGGAGAAGGGCCTTGATCAAGGAGGTGACCAAGAATCTGATGGTCACTCTGACAGAGCTCCAGAGTTCATCTGTGGATATCAGATAACCTTCCAGAAGGACAACCACCTCTGCAGCACTCCAACAATCAGGCCTTTATGGTAGAGTGACCAGACGGAAGCCACTCCTCAGTAAAAGGACATGACAGCCCACTTGGAGTTCACCAAAAGGCACCTAAAGACTCTCAGACCATGAGAAACAAGATACTCTGGTCTGATGAAACCAAGATTGAACTCTTTGGCCTGAATGCCAAGCTTCACCTCTGGAGGAAACCTGGCACCATCCCGACAGTGAAGCATGGTGGTGGAAGCATCATGCTGTGGAGATGTTTTTAGCGGCAGGGACTGGGATACTAGTCAGGATAGAGGCGAAGATGAACGGAGCAAAATACAGAGAGATCCTTGATGAAAACCTGCTCCAGAGCTCTCAGGACCTCAGACTGGGGCGAAGGTTCACATTCCAACAGGACCACGACCCTAAGCACACAGCCAAGACAACGCAGGGGTGGCTTCGGGAAAAGACTTTGAATGTCATTGAGTGGCCCAGCCAGAGCCCAGAATTTAACCCAATCAAACCACTACTGGAGAGTCCTGAAAATAGCTGTGCAGCAACGCTCCCAAACCAATCTGACAGAGCTTGCGAGGATATGCAGAGATGAATGGGAGAAACTGCCCAAGTACAGGTGTGGCAAGCTTGTAGCGTCATACCCAAGAAGACTCAAGGCTGTAATCAATGTCAAAGGTGATTCAACAAAGTAGTGAGTAAAGGGTCTGAATACTTTTGTAAATGTAATTTCTTATTTGTAATAAATGATCAAACATTTAAAAAAAAACAGTTTTTGCTTTGTCATTATGGGGTATTGTGTGTAGATTGATAAAAGGAGGGAAAAAAACAATTTAATCAATTTTAGAATAAGGCTGCAGCCTAAAAGATTGTGGAAAAAGTCAAGAGGTCTGAACACTTTCCCGAAGGCACTGTATATATTCCCAGACATGTGAAATCCATAGGTCAGGGCCTAATGAATTGATTTCAATTGACTGATTTCCTCATATAAACGAACTGTAGCTCCGTAAAATAATTTAAATTGTTATGTTACGAATTTGCATGAAATTGCATGTTACGTTTATATTTCTGTTTAGTATATATTGTACGGTCAATATTATTTTATACTAATACAATTGCTCAGAGAAAGAGATTTTGTTTAAGTAATGAAAAGGATAGGGCTCGAAATGATTGACACCACTGTTTTCAATACCTTTCAGTACCTCCTCACCTTGTGAGGATACGACACTGAGCCTTTTTCTAAAATGTTTTATGCGATTGGAGAACACGTTGAGAGTGATTTTAGACCATTCCTATATAAATCATTTTTTCAGATCTTTGATATCTGTCACGTTCGATAGAATAAATGTTGGACCAAGGCGCAGCGGATGTTGAGTTCCACATTATTTATTAGAAAGTGAAACTAAGTAAAGACAAAAACAAATAAACTATGAACTAACAACGAACCGTGACTACAGAGATGCTACGTGCAATAACTCGAAACAATATCCCATAAACACAGGTGGGAGCAAACACTACTAAATATGATCCCCAATTAGAGACAACGATTACCAGGTGCCTCTAATTGAGAATCATACAAATAACCAACATAGAAAAACAAACCTAGATCCCACATAGAAATAATAAACTAGACGAACCTCCCAGTCACTCCCTGACCTACTCTACCATAGAAAATAAGGACTCTCTATGGTCAGGACGTGACAATGTCCTTCGTCTGCTCATATGAACTACCCTCTTCAACTCAAACCATATGTTTTCAATGGGGATGAAGTCTGTAGACTGAAAATGTTTGATTTTGTGGTCAATTAACCATTTCTTTGTGGATTTTGATTAGTGCTTGGAGCTATTGTAGGGATGTGCATCTCTCCTTTCATTAACGATTCGATACGTGTCTTGATGCATGGGCTCTGATACGATACAGTAACAATATTTTTTTGTTTGAAATGATTCGGCACCTGAGTTGAGCCCTTGGGCAGACTGAGCATCTACCACCTCACTATCAGATTAGGGGTGTGGCAAATGTATGGTTTTTGTCCCCCCACTTATCTGAACTCATTAATCACCCACTGATTTAATTTTTGCAGATTGAAAATGTTTTGAGCTAGTACTATGTCAATATATATGTCTAGAAATTAGCACGGCATTTAGACAATTAATATAATGCAGTTTTGGATTTTACCCGTCTCGAAAGCAAATGGTTTAGACCATTTGAAATTTGACAGAGAGCTTCTACTGCCCTGAGCAATGAATGCAAAAATGACTGTTGTCCTTTTTGAAATGGCTCATGTAACAATGACCAAATACACTGACTCTTTAAAGGAAAACTACCAAAACTATTTATTATGGTGAACCTGAACAATCTAAATAAAATCTGAATGATTGAAAACCCCAATCAGCAGTTGGATACAAGTTGGGTCCACTCTAGTAGGCTATACAACTCTGCTAAAACACCATGTTCTACAGTGCATTTCGTAACAATGACCCAGGAAATTACATTGGTTGTCACTGAACTAATAAATTCTATGATTTGAAATTGTGAAAGCCATTTTACAAGCATCTGAATGCTGAAGGTGCCAGATGAATTGCATATTACAAGACCAGGGATAGGCCGACCTCTCGTTGGCGGGGGCATCTTTGTCTTGCACACAGTTATCCGACAGTCATAGGCAGTTACATGATTAAAAGTTTGAACTGAAGGAGAGGACCCATTCATTCAGTCAACAAAAATTATTTTCAGAAATAATACAAAGAGAAAAACAATATTAGAGAACCGATTAATACGTTTTGAATCAGTTTTCTGACCGATGCATTCTTCATTTGGATTGGTTTGGGCTCCCACAGACTGATGCACTCATATCTTAAACATTTGATCCTGCACCGATGAGTATCGGTGAATCGTTGCATCCCTATGTTATTGTCTTGCTGGATCATTGCTGCCAAGTGTCAGCCTCCTGGCCAAAGAGCTCTATTTTCAGTTCATCTGACCATAGATAGCAGCGCCGGGATAAACGGCACTGGCACTTGGATTGGAACCGGGGCTGTGGTCAGATGACCTGAAATAGAGCTGTTTAGCCATGCACACCAGTGGTGGGTTTGGCATTGAACAACATATGCAGAAAATTAGGTACTCCATTCATACCTGAAATAGGGTGGGGGATCTTTCATGTTATGGGGCTATTTTGCTTCCACTGGTCCTGGGGCCCTTGTTAAGGTTAATTGAACCATGAACATTACCAAGTAGGCTACCAGGACTTTTTTTGCCAAAACCTGGTTTCCTCTGCCAGGAGGCTGACACTTGGCCGCAAGTGGATCTTCCAGCAAAACAATAGCCCCAACCTAATTGTCAGAGTCGTGTGTATAGGTGGCAGGGAAGTCCGGCGCAGGAGAGTCAAACGGAGTCTTTTAATGAATGTCCACGTTAACATGCTCCATAACACTAATAAGAACAGAATATTAACAAACATGGGTACGAGGACCTATACAACAAACACAACACTGACAATAAACAATCTCTGACAAAGAAATGAGGGGAAACAGAGGGTTAAATACACAACAGGTAATGAATGGGATTGAAAACAGGTGTGTGGGAAGACAAGCCAAAACCAATGGAAAATGAAAAAGGGATCAATGACGGCTAGAAGACCGGTGATGTCGACCGATGAGCACCGCCCGAACAAGGAGAGGCAACGACTTCGGCAGAAGTCGTAACACTAATTGACCTCAAAATCTACATTTTGCAATGGCCATCTCAGCCTCTGGACCCTATTGAAAATCTGTGGTTTTAATTGAAGAGGGCAGTCCATAAGTGCATATGAAGGATATCAAGAACATTGAAAGGTTCTGTATGGATGAATGGGCTAAGAACCCTCCCACTGTTCTCTAACTCATGCACCATTTTAGAAAAAGGCTCAGTTAGTTATCCTTGGAAGGGGAGGGTGCTATCGTATTGAAAATAGGGGTGCTAATCATTTTGACCCACATCTTTTTTTTATTACTTGTTCAACAAAATCTCCAGTAGTGGAAAAAGTACTCAATTGTCATACTAAGTAAAAGTAAAGATACATTCATAGAAAATGTAAAAGTAAAAGTAAAAGTGAAAGTCACCCAGTAAAATACTACTTGAGTAAAAGTCAAAGTACTTGGTTTTAAATATACTTAAGTATCAAAAGTAAAAGTATAAATAATTTCAAGTTCCTTATATTAAGCAAACCAGACAGCATAATTGTATTTTATTTTTTTAAATGACGGATAGCCAGGGGAACACTCCAACACTCAGGCAGTAGGGATCACCAGGGATGTTCTCTTGATAAGTGTGTGAATTGGACCATTTTCCTGTTAAAATGTAACGAGTACTTTGAGTGTCAGGGAAAATGTATGGAGTAAAAGTAGCCAAACATATAAATAGTAAAGTACAGACCGAAAACACTACCTAAGTAGTCCTTTATACCACTGAAAATCTCTTTCTCTGTATAAGTGACTTAGAATATGTGGACAACTACAAATACCTAGGTGTCTGGTTAGACTGTAAACTCTCCTTCCAGACTCACATCAAACATCTCCAATCCAAAGTTAAATCTAGAATTGGCTTCCTATTTCACAACAAAGCATCCTTCTCTCATGCTGCCAAACATACCCTGGTAAAACTGACCATCCTACCGATCCTCAACTTAGGCAATGTAATTTACAAAATAGCCTGCAATACCCTACTCGATAAATTGGATGCAGTCTATCACAGTGCCATCCGTTTTGGCACCAAAGCGCCATATACTACCCACCACTGTGACCTGTACACTCTCGTTGGCTGGCCCTCGCTTACTACTCGTCGCCAGACCCACTGGCTTCAGCTCATCTACAAGACACTGCTAGGTAAAGTCTCCCCTTATCTCAGCTCACTGGTCACCACAGCAGCACCCACCTGTAGCTCGCGCTCTAGCAGGTATATCTCTCTGGTCATCCCCAAAACCAATTCTTCCTTTGGCCGCCTCTCCTTCCAGTTCTCTGCTGCCAATGACTGGAACGAACTACAGAAATCTCTGAAACTGGAAACACTTATCTCCCTCACTAGCTTTAAGCACCAGCTGTCAGAGCAGCTCACAGATTACTGCACCTGTACATAGCCCATCTATAATTTAGCCCAAACAACTCCCTCTTCCCCTACTGTATTTATTTATGTATTTTGCTCCTTTGCACCCCATTATTTCTATCTCTACTTTGCACATTCTTCCACTGCAAATCTACCATTCCAGTGTTTTACTTGCTATATTGTATTTACTTTGCCACCATGGCCTTTTTTTTTATCCCTATATTTTTTTTATCCCTTTTTACCCTTATCTCACCTCATTTGCTCACATTGTATATATACTTATTTTTCTACTGTACTATTGACTGTATGTTTGTTTTACTCCATGTGTAACTCTGTGTTGTTGTATGTGTCGAACTGCTTTGCTTTATCTTGGCCAGGTCGCAATTGTAAATGAGAACTTGTTCTCAACTTGCCTACCTGGTTAAATAAAGGTGAAATAAATAAATAAATAAAAATAAGGATAAAATAATACAGTTTTCCCATTTCTTTGAAAATATCAGTATTTTTTGCTAATCTTTATCAAGCCAACAATTATGAACCTGACTGTATTTCAGACTTCAGGTATGACAGGGATAGGCTAGATGTCTGTTGTCCAGAAATCCAACCCCATCATCGTCAGGAGTTGATCTACCCACTCTCTGACATGCTACAACACCTTCATACACTGGCTGTTTGTGGGGGTTTCGCGAGGGCAAGGCAAGCTTGATCGGGCCGACATGTCTGGGCATGTCAAAATGCCCCCGCTGCCAGTATCAACAATTACTGTTGGCCAAGGAATCAGGAACAAATCGGCTCAGCGGGGTGAATCCCTGCCAGTCTAGGCATGTTCCTTTTGACCCACATATATTTCTGTCTCTCCTTTCTCAGAGCGCAAATCAATACTCGGTGGCGCATCACACCTCTGCTCAGTGAGGCTGAGTGGGAGCCTTGTCAGAGAGTCTGATGGCTGATGACGGGGGGAGATGTCAAAACTCGCCTGATTTGTTCCTCCTGGTTGCCGAAAATCGCTTCCAGTCGAGCTCTGCTGTGTATACGGAAAGATGCTTATGCAAGCGTCTGCTGACTCCACAGAAGTACAGAAGAGCGACAGACTTTCCGGGGGAGAGAGGTACAGAGAGTACAGTTTTGGGTGGATGCGTCTGTATACTTTTGGAGGGCAACAAACTTTGCCCTGATAACGTCAAGGCAAGAAACACGCTGATGCTTCTCGTCGAGGGCTAGGAATGACAAGCCAATCTCGTTTCTCACTGAACAAAATTATAATCTGGGGTATAGAGGAGCGTTTATAGTCCTTTGATATCTTGATATGACCCCATCCGCAGTATCCCACCCCCAAAAAAGATGAGGTTGATGTGTGGCCTCTTTGTGATAAATCTTTGACAAGAAGATTTAAGTAAAAATAGGCAACTGTAATCATGAATTCTGCCTCAATGCCTCTCTGAGTGAGGCGTACTGTCAAGAACACAGGGAAAGCTTCAACTGCTTTTTTTTTCAAAGTGGCGTTTGTGGACAGAGGGGAGGAGATGGGGATCTTTCAAAACTGCTACAGAGGAAGTTTTGTCACATCTTTTGAGAGGCAGAAGTGTTCTGGGATGAGGGTAAGTAATCCTACAATCACCTTCATTGCAGAAACCCTCTCAGTCCTCGATCAAATCACTTTTCAACTCAAACACCCATGTCTGCTGGTAGAGTATCCTCCAGGGGACACTCTCAGTGACAAACGCCAAATTGAAGGATTCACAGCTGGTGTATTCATTACTGCCAGGAGAGGTGTGTGGGGGACAGCTAGCTAGATGAATCCTGACTGTAGGTAGCTCAGGTTTCCCATTTGGTTTTCTTGTTTTTGTCTTTGTGGCCCAATTTCGTCCAGATACATTTTTTTTTGAGGGAGAGTAGACCTCTCTGTCACCTGTTGGTCATCACTTCACTTGAGAGTTCACTGACAAGAGGTGGCAAGACAAATGCCAGGACCAACTGGTGCTCTTCTTGCTTCTTGAGTCACTGGCTTGAAAGCCATAATATCAAATATAATAGTAAAATCATAATCATATTAACACCATATAATATGCCATTATAGCAATCGGACTGTCAAATAGGAACCTTACAATACGTTTAATAGGAAAAAATAGCAAAGACCAAGGCAGAGAGCCAGAGAAGTGTGTGTATACAATATGCAAACTTCTCTCATTATAAACATGACACTGACAACATTGGCTAGCTAACCGCAGCTCTATGCAATAGACCCTTCCCCAAAGTCCAACCCGTGTTGTTCTACGTCGAGCAATAGATTGAGGCTCTCTGTGGCTGGGTCACAACTGTCCTGTTATTATCTGGAGACGACAGGCACTAATTATTGTGTACCGAGCGCTTTGGGCTGCAGCAGAGAGAGACTAATTAAAGGGTGCTTTGTGACTCACTTTTCGACTGGTGATGAGCACTCATTTATTGGGTAGGTTCTGCTGTCTAACTGTAGGTGGTGGGCTCCACAAATACTGTGCAACTGCTCTCGACATGCGAGGCAAAGACAGCAGAACCTCAGTGGCCTTCTATAGGCTTTCTAGTTCTGATCTACCAGTAGAAAAACACCTCTCCATCTCTCCTCTCCTCACTAACTAGGAGAAATCGTCTGCACAAGTTCAGAGACGAAGAAATTCTTTAATATCTTCTCTCTGATTTTGGTTAATTAAGTATGTGGGAGTGTGACCTTGGAACTGAGGACAAGTTCAGTGGAATGGCCCCCTTCTGTTGAACATATTTGACTAATGGTGGAGCTACATACAAGCCTTGGATCTGGAGCATCTACCACCATGTCCCCACAGGACAACATTCAGCAAGTAATGTGAGAGTGGCTAGTGTATTAGGGCCATCTCTAATTGGCCCACTATTCTCACCAGAATCTAAATGACCCACAGACACTGTGTCCCTCAGAGCCAACTGAAGACCGCAGACGGCTACTGCTGCTCCTTTATGTTTCCATAAAAACAATCCTTTGCCGCTGACTGAGAGCCTACACAACTATTGGAAATGTAATTAAGGCTGGCAGCAGAGCCTTTTAAACGCTTGACTAGAGCAGAAACAAACTGCGCCCTTCAGACAAGCCAAAACTTCCATATGAGCGCGGCGGCGATCGATAAGAGCCACCGTTTTCTGAGGGAAAATGCAGAGGGAGGGGGAAAGATGCATTGCCTCACTTGACTGCCCTCAGTTTCTCACCCGCACATACTTAACTTGGCTCGGTGACACGAAATCACTTGTCGAAGCAATCTCGTGTGTCATTAAAAAGTAAACAAATATCTGCGGCGGTTCATGATGCTGCGTGACTGGACCTTTGGAGCATCTCACTTTTGATGGAGGGAAAACCGGAGACATCTCTCTCCTCTCAACAGGTATTAAGGTGAGGCGAAGTTGAGAAACGCTTCAATCAAGCTCAATTACTCAGCAGCCGTATACCGCGGACACTATTTCACACCGACAAAAGTAATTGTCATGGCTCAGCGAGACAATCATATCTGTTGTCTAAAGCCGCTATAAAGTGATACATTTTAACACAACAGCTCCCTTTCTCACAAACAGCTTTTGCCGATGGCCAATGTCTGAAGCTAGTGATTGAGCAATTATTGGACAGATTTGTCTAGCCCCCAGCAGTGCTTTTATTCACAGCTTCTGTAGATAGAGGCTTGGATCATGAGCCAACCTTTGGCTTTGTAGCCCCTACACTGTGTGTAAAGCTACACATCTCAGCACTACCAGGAGTCCACTGGTCTGTACCAAACAGTGTTTCACGAGCTTGTTGCATTTACATCAGTTATCCAGAGCAACTAACAGGAGCAATTATGGTTAAGTGCCTTGCTCAATGGCACAGGCAGATTTATCACCTAGTCGGCTCGGGGACTTGAACCAGCGACCTTTTGGTTACTGGCCCAATGCAATTAACTGCTAGGCTACCTGCCACCCTAAATATTCATGACGGAGCTAGAAACCAGCTGTTTCCCTCCAATTAAAGAGTGTGGAGATCCGCCATTTGCCAATAAATTAATGGCTCTCGTAGCACGCCCAGCAAACAACTGAAACAATAGCCCTGCATAGAGATTCCCATCTGTGGAATTAGGCCGGAAAGCGAGGCGTATATCAGGACTGGGCGTAGTGGAACAACTGGAACCTCCGTGTGTCCCTGGCCTACATTTGGCAACAGCTAACGGGAGGAGAGGAGTGAGGTTCTGAATGGGGAAGAGGGAAGAACTACTAGTATTACTGAGTCATGAGGCTGGAAACACTCTAGTCTGGCAGGTAAGAGACACATTAAGTTATCAAAGACCAGAAGCGGCGACGTGTCTCCCATGCTACGGTGGTGGTGGTCCAAACTGAAAGCATCAGCCTTCAGAGAGGTGAAGAAGCTCGCTTTAAAGCCAGAGAGAAGTGAAGTCATTATTGGTAGGGGAGCCAAAACGATGTGATCAGCCGGTGAAGGTAGGGTAATGTTAGTGAGAGAATTCCCAGAGGACTTACCGTCAGGAGGCTGGGCTGGTGTGAAGTGAACAGGTTTGTCTGGAGGAGATAAAAGAGAGAGAGGGAGGGTTTTTTAGTTAAGGAAAGACTGAAGGACTTTCCCATGGGGTGAGCCACAGTAATTGAGTTGCTCCAAAAAAGAGCAGAGATGATACTCCTCTGGCTTGGGTTTATCGAACAGGTTTTAATGGAGCATCTGAGTGATGAGAGGTCCAATAGAGCTCACCAAAATGAACAATAATAATTGGTATTTTATGAAGAAACATACTCAGGTTTTTTTTCATTATTATCCTAGCAACCCTTTTCACGAATACATTTGAAAGAAATACCTCAAATAGGCATATGATGAATGAAATATCCATTGAAGAGGACAACCTCTACACAGCAAAAATGATTGGATCACATCCCACCCCCATGTAGGGTTTTTCTTTCCAAATCGGTGAGTTAGCTAATTGTCTTCTCCCTTATACATGGTCCTGCTGCAATAATGCATGTGTTATGTACTGTTATAGTCAAATAGTACCAGGGTTGGGGTCATTTCTATTTCAACTCCAGTCAATTCAGGATTTACACTGAAATTCCAATTCCAATTGTCTTCACTGAGAAACATTTTGAAATGGAATTTGCAGTACTTTCTGAACTGAAATTGAATTGTGTGTATTTATTTCATGAAAATAACTCAAAATATATTATTTTTAATTTCTTTCCCTAAGCCTCCTTGTGCCATTGAAATGCTCCGTCTGATTGTGTGGGTGTCGATACAAATGATTACATATTTACATACACAGCCTTGATTGACGTATAGGATCGTCTGGACTCCGCATACCCATTTAAAAGTAGAAGGATACATATGTAAATAAACAATGAATGTTCATTGGTTAGAAAATTCAGATCAGATTGTGATGTCATGATCTGGGCCAAAAACTCCATCACACCTGAACAGGTTGAAAGTCCGGGCATTTTTTACAAACAGCTCTTTCACAATTTCAGAGTGTTATTTGGACCTCATAGTATGGAAATATCAACCAAAGAACAGGAAATTACTTAACTGAACTGCCCCTTTAATCAAGATCTAATGCATTATTCTATTTTAATTATACTCCAGACAGTTTTAAACGCCTTCAGCGTTAAACTGTATTTGACTGGGTGTTGATTCATCTTGAACCTTCTGCTCAGACAACACATCTGACACAGGATTCTAGTATTCAAAAATAGCCTGGAATGTCTAATGCACATGACACTGAATAAAGCAGTGCTGAAAATGCATACGTCAGGTACTGTGATGGAACACCTATGTGGGTGTCAGGAAACAAATTGGGACTCCAGTGATACTGGGGTGTTCCTATTTTAATCCCGTTGCACAGAGCCAATTAACACTCATTGATATAAAGCTTTGAAGACTTTCCTGAAAACTGTAATTCAGGTAAAACACAAACCAATTAAGTGTTAAGTGTAACTTCGAAGACAAATAGTCCCCATTATACAACTTACAGACAATATGTCATCCGCGAACACACTCGCTCTCTAAAAGGTCACTCTAGTGTCGCTTAATGGTAATGTTGCTGCTCATATACCAGCCACCAGGCAAAGCACAGAAAGAAGCTAATTCACCATCAGACCATTTTCAATTTAGGCCGATAACCACTCCAAGTGGGGACATTGTCCATGCCAAGAGCTTTCTCTCTCGTCCAAAGTCATTTCATCTGGCTACTTTATCCCACAGTTCAAAGTAAATGCCAAGGGCATTGGGGGAGAGAAAGGACTCAAAAGGAAGGCTGCTTGGGCTGTGCGTTGAAGGAAAGCTGACTTTTAGCAGCTGAGAGATCCCCCCACACACACACTTCATTCAGCCTCAGCCTACGCCGGCAGAGGTCAAGTGGACCAGTCTTTCATATCTTGAGGTAGAGACTTCAAACACTCTATGGTGTTGTACAGTCTATGTCAAATAAGCGACATCCTACTGACCCATTACTTTACCAAAAGCCATGCTTGCATACTCATTCAGCATTCCCCCAAGTATACTTATACATCTGGCAAGCAAATGCACTGACGTAAAGCCTTCACACTATTGACCAAGACACACAGACACATGCTGGCTACAGAGAGACCAAGGGAGTACGTTGTAACAGGGTGTGTGTGTGTGTGTGTGTGTGTGTGTGTGTGTGTGTGTGTGTGTGTGTGTGTGTGTGTGTGTGTGTGTGTGTGTGTGTGGACGTACAGTTGTTGAGGAAGAGCAGCACGGCGAAGCCCAGCGTGGAGGTGGCCAGCAGGATGAGACATATGTTACAGGGGATCATAAAGTAGCGCACCACCAGGGACACCTTGTGTTGGTACATCCGGTCCCGCTCCGGGGGTGGCGTGGGGTAATGGCAGCTGGTCATACTCCACTTCCAGAGTCCGTCCCCAACGGGGAGGTACGGGTAACGGGGTGGGAGATGAAGAACCACAGAATAAAGATGACACGCGAAACGAGGCAAGAGGAGGAGAGAATGATAGGCTGGGTAATGGCTGGTAGATTCAGCTCTGACTCAAGCTGTGTTCCACCGTGGGGAGGGAGTTGCAGTTGCTTTCAGAAAGACACGGCCAGAAGCTTTTAGAGGTTTCCAGGCAACTAATTTTGGAAACTAATAACATCCATTTGTGGGAAGAGGACAGACGGGTCTGGGCCTCCTCTCCTACAGCCCCCCACCTGCCCACACTACCTCCATTTTAATCCAAGCATTGGAAGGGGACCACGACAGATTGTATGTGTGGGGAGTGAGTAAATATACAGTATGAAAGTGTATGTGTGAACCAACCACACCTATGTGCACCTGAAAGTTAAAGTAATTAAAGTAAAGTAATTCCACAGTAAGGAGCCTCCTTGATCTCTTCACCGCCTTGGTCAACAATTACACTTCCCACTGGTCTCCCGGCAGCCCTCAAGACAAAATGAACCAGGCACCACTGCGCTGCCACAGCATTCGTCAAGAGTAGCCCCTGGTGACTTGGCGGGGAGCATCTTCCTTCAGCCTCCTGTGGCTGATAAACTGGGAGCCTTGGGGCTAGAGCTCCGGGAGCTCTGAAGCTGTAAAGACATTCATTAGCAGCCTCCTTTTCTTTTCCTTACAAAACGCTACAAGTAAAACAAGAACAACTGCTTCTTTGTGTTCTTTGTGCCCGCAAGCTTATTGTTCCGTATAGCTCCAGTCAGCACCAAAATAAAGCCAGCAGTAACACGACTGTCTCCTCCGAGCACAGAGCTGCCCCTGTTGTCGCGCTAGCGTAATTAGCGGGTGGCTAGTAAGCAGCTGGCCACCACTCGCTAAACCATATGCTCTCAGGAGTGTGAAGGGGGATATTATTTTCCACTACACCCTTTCCTTGTTTCAAAACAATATGGCTCCCTTGCCACTCGCATTTGGGGGCCACCCCTGGCGTCCAGAGAAAGCAGGTCAGAAAAAAATGTAGAGAGTGGCGGGAAGTTGGGAGGGAAACTATTTACGTGCCCCTTCTCTGTCCCTTAGCGCAAGTCGCCTTCTCCTTAGCGCTGTTCCACCAGAGACCGGCAATACAGAAGTGACAAGCCACAGCCGACACTAACTGGAGAAAAATAAACACGAAGAAAAAGAGAGAAAAAGACTGTTAAGACATTAACAGAATCACTGAAGACTGTGTTTCTCTATCTTTCCTTATGTCCACACAATGGCATATTCATCCAAAAATAAAATGGGGGGGGGGGGGGGGTGCTCTTGTTACTTCCCTCTGTCCGAGAGTGTCACTTGGTTTTTTCTTTTTCTGAAAAACTGTCGCTTATTCACACATTTTTCATTGAGGAGAAGCTGCTCATTGAGGAGAAGCTGGCTCAATCTCGGTATTTTCTCAAGAATCCATTCAGGAGGAATTGTTCCTCTTCCAGAAGCTACTCCCGGTTCCTGACGCTCACCTTCAAGTTGTTCCTCTGAGGGACAGGGCCATTCACTGGCAGCCAAAACAACAACTTGGAGCTCCTCGTATTCATAGAGTACTCACAGCGCACACAGTCCCCAGGCAGCAGGTAGTCCACTGTGTCAATACACTTCGCTGCTCGGCCAGCCAAGCCCCAGCCAACGAGCGAGAGAGAGAGAAGCCAGGCAGCGGGCTGCAGATAGAGACAACCAGAGCAGAGCGGGAGAGCGATAGAGTGAGAGATGAAAGAGAAGGCGAGCGGTGGCGCCTGACACTTGGTCCACCTCTTGCATTTTACAACAGCGGCTGAGTGTGTCGTCTCTTGATCACCGTCACTATTCGGAGCAGTGCTTCTCCCTGCCTGCCTCAGCTCTGACGAAAAGACAGCGTGGCGAGGAGAGGGGGAGTGAAAGAGAGGGTCTGTCTCTAACAAAGAGGGGAGGGAGAAGGGGAAAGATGAGGGAAAATAAAAGCTTCAGGGAATACTTGAGTCCTGTTGGGGTGGAGGGCAGCAACAGTGAAAGAAATAATAAAACTAGAGGGATTGGTGTCAAAGATGTGAACACCATCGTTTAATCCGAATGAGAAAGAAACTCCCATTCAAGTCAAAGTCAATTGAAAGGTTTCTGACACACAAAAAAACTAACATTTAATGACGTGAATTAATAAACCAAGGGGGAATCAAATGCTAATCTGCTGGCAATGTGCCTTTGTAGAACCCCGCCTATACACTTCACATGAATAAGCCCATATTCAATTAAAAACATATTCAAACTGTTGATTTTTGTTTGCCTCGCTCATGACATCGTGCCACGTGTTTGTTCCCCTTTCCCCCATGATAAATAACAGACAACTGAATATTCCGCAGGTCTGGCGACTGATCTGAGGAGAACAAATTTGCACTTAAATCCATAGCCTGTAATTTGATGTGCTTTTTTAAAGAACTATTTACATTTCTGTTAAGACACTTATGAGGTCAAAATCGTGGGGCGGTCCCGCCTTGTTTTGAAACACCCCCATACGTCAATATCTACTTACACCAACACAATAGCAAGTGATCATCCGAGCAACACAGATGTAAGGCGGCGTATATCAAATATTTATGTTCTTTCACTCACTCTCTTTCCCCCGATCAATACCTCACACACACACACACAATGCATAGACATGAATGAATGAGCACACACACGCAGACATGCGTAGACACACGCACACTGATGCATAAAGTAGCTGCAGTAATACAGAAAAGGCATGAGCAAACCATCTCATTGTGCCACACCTACAAACAAACACGAACCAGACACATTTCTCTCTCCCAAACACACACTGTGCATTTATTTCAGTCTCTCTCTCTGACATACACTCACACACACAGACGTGGTGGGGATCTGCTCTGGTCCTGCAGTCTGGAGGTAACCCCTCAGAGAACACAGGGTCACCCAGGTCTCTGTCAGCTCTGCCCTCGCGAGCAACATGACACTGTAGCCAAGTAGGTTACTTCAGCCCAGAGGTCTGCTTGAGCCCTCTTCCATTGCACATCAAGGCTGAGTGATGGACTGGGAAAAAGAAAAACAACCTCTCTATCTCTCTCTTTCTCCCTCTCCCCCTCTCTCTTAGACGTGGTACGGAAAGGGGCAATCAAATGATCTTCCTGCAGTGATCTACAGTACCTAAACCATGTGGAGTCCATTCGGTAGAGGGCGCCACTGAGCCGTTGCTCTTCTGATCCACTCACTGTCGAGCCAACACGACCCAAATAAAATCCTCAGTTCACATCAAACCTCATCTCTGATCAATTTTTAATGCTGATATTGCAAAAGGTTAACATCGCTGCCAGAGAGCTTTGAAATGACTCCATTAAAGGAGCCAAAGGAGTTGGACTGACCCCATATTTAACATGCTAATGGGACAATCAAGAATAGGTACAGTGACTTCACAAAGTATTGACACCCTTTTGTTGTGTTACAGCCCAAATTTAAATGGATTAAATGTAGATGTTTTGTCACTGGCCTACACACAATACCCCATAATGCCAAAGTGGAATTATGTTTTCAAAATGTCTACTAATTCATTTAAAATGAAAAGCTGAATGTCTTGAGTCAATAAGTATTCAATCCCTTTGTTATGGCAAGCCTAAATAAGTTCAGGAGTAAAATTGTGCTTAACAAGTCACATAATAAGTTGCATGGACTCACTATAATTAAAAAAATGTATGAAAAAGAATGCCTTGCAAAGAAGCTTACCTTTTGGTAGATGGGTAAATAAAATAAAAAACAGACACTGAAAATCCCTTTGATCATGGTGAGATATTAATTATTAATTACAATTTGGATGGTGTATCAATATACCCACTCACTACAATGATAAAGGCGTCCTTTCTAACTCTGTTGCCGGAGAGGAAGGAAACCGCTCAGGGATTTCAACATGAGGCCAATGGAGACTTTAAAACAGTTACAGAGTTTAATGGCTGTGTTAGGAAAGCCTGAGGATGGATCAACAACATTGTAGTTACTCCGCAATACTGTACAGGAAGCCTGTAAAGATACAAAATATTCCAAAACATGCCTTCTGTTTGCAATAAGGCACTAAAGTAAAACTGCCAAAAAATGGCAAAGAAATTAACTATGTGCTGAATACAAAGCGTTATGTTTGGGACAAATGCAACAACACATCACTCAGTACCACGCTTCATATTATCAAGCATGGTGGTGGCTGCATCATGTTATGGGCATGCTTGTCATCGGCAAGGACTAGGGAGTTTATGATAAAAATAATCTAAATAGAGCTAAGGACAGGCAAAATCCTAGTGGAGACCTGGTTCAGTCTGCTTTCCGACAGACACTGGGACACAAGTTCACTTTTCAGCAGGACAATAACCTAAAACACAAGGTTGCTTACCAAGATGACATTGAATGTTCCTGAGTGGCCCAGTTACAGTTTTGACTTAAATCAATCAAATACCAACTTGACAAAGCTTTAATAATTTTTTTATGAATAATGTGCAAATATTTCACAATCCAGGTGTGCAAAGCTCTTAGAGACTCGCTGCAAAAAAATGTTTTATAATGTATTGTCTCAGGGGTGTGAATACTTATGTAAATGAGATATTTCCAAAAACATGTTTTCACTAAGTCATTGTGGGGCATTGTGTTTAGAATATATATTGTGTCAAAAAAATATATATTTAATAAATTCTGAATTCAGGCTGTAACATCAAAATGTGAAATAAGTCAAGGGGTATGAATACTTTCTGAAGGCACTGTGCATGCAGCTTGTGTTATGTCTCTGTATTCTCGGAGCGCAAGATGCACCGTTTGGGTGATTGGTGACAAAAAGATTCGGATCAGAGTACATGTTAGAGCAGTGGAGCGCACGTCCTGGTCTTCCAGACGACCAATGTCTCGAAGCGAATTGATTAAAGGCCATTTGAAACAGCTGCACGCAGACCTGAGTTACAACTTCGATTACGGTAAAAGGGTTGTTTGTATTCAATGTTGTGTGTGCAGTTGTGACATGAAGACAGTGTCTGATGTGACATGAATTATAGATGAGAAATTAGCTTTGTCCATAATCCAAAAGGAGGCAGGGAAGAGCAAAATTGAGATGGTCAAATTTCCTTGTGAATCCAGCCGTTCCGTCAAGCCCATGGAGACGCCCAGACGTTACGCCCTATCCAAGTTTCACCAGCAGGTGTGCGAATTGTCCGCCCCGGTATTAGCTCCAATCCCCATAAATTACAACGTTCTGGTGTAAGATTCCCAGACTTCCCAATCAACAGGGTGTCCAAGCTGCCGTCCACAAATTTGGATGCGGGAGGGATTGTAGCTGAACATGGCTAACATCATTATCCTTCATTGGGTTTAGGAGTCACAGAGCAAGAGCGAGCAGAACAGACCGATTGTTGAGTTTGGGGATAGTAATCTAAAGAAATCTAAGTGGGAACGGGGATGTACCAATGTTCCAAAGCAGGGTGGTCTTTTCTTTACACCATGACTCACGCCTTGACACACACAGGACAGTGAGATAGTAACGTGTTCATCCCTCCAGTTGCAATCAATGAGCATGACGGTGACACCCAGGGCTGATCTCAGCCCACTCGTTGCAGAAGAAACTGGAGCTGTTCCGGGTCAAGCTCTGCTGCTTTAATAGCCATTCTTGACTAATTGAGCAGCTGTCTACAGCTGACCCTGGTCATTATTGGTGCAGCTGTATTGTTGGCTGGATTGTTGCTATGGGATGTTATTCTGCTGTCTGTAGCTGATCCTAGTTCAGTTACTACTCCTCACCACCAGCACGGCCATCCAGTCATAATCTCCCTCCCCTTCTTCTCTTCCAGCCATCTCCACATTTCTTTTAACGGACCCCTCCAAGATGGCATTTGTTGGCACCTATGGTCGTAACCTAAGGGTTGATCTTGGTCCTCCCACACCACTCCCATTGTGGCAGTACCCTGAAGGCTTAGCAGGGCCTATGTCTTGCCCCCTAGGCATCCCTGCCACCACTGCTACACTACTTTGTTAATGGAGAAGGTCTAACTAGCATCAGCCACTCATTCATTAGCCCTGTGCTTTCTCAACGCCCCCCCCCCCCCCCCCCCATTAGTGCTAACAATAATGATCTGAGCGTTTAATACCCTCTTTGCTCCACTGCCTCGCCCTGTTTATTCTTTTTTTTTTTTATCCCAGGCACTTTTCTCTTAATGGCCCTTGAAGAAATTATTCCAATGGGTTTGCACAGAGAGAGAGAGAGAAAAAGGGAGGAGGGTAATGTAGGAAAGAACTGCGGGAGCTTTGTAGCTAGTGCCGAGCTAGTTGGGGCCTCATGCTCTTTCATGTGGCGGGCATGTGGAGCGTGAATGTAAATGTGGCACTGGAGGATGGGGTGGTGTGTGTCAGGGTACAGACGGTGTCAGTGATCCACGGAGAGAGCCGTTGTTGTTGGCTTTGACAGCCCTGACATTGCAGAGGTACAGTGATGGAGCTGGGGGTTGATTCAGGTGTCAGTCTCTGGCCCCGGCAGCGATCTGTCAACTAGGAAGCATTAGGGCGAAGTTACACAGTCTATGCCAGAGGTGCACTTCACAATTCAGGCTCTTCCAGTTCCCTAGCCCGGCTAGCTATCGTGAGTTCGCTTGTTCCTTGATCAATGATTGCCACTGATTGGCTGGTGACTGAATTTACCTGGTTTCCCAGCTAAAAGGCAAACGAAAACCAGCAGGATCTTTGCACCCCTGGTCTATGCCATGGATACTATTGCAGATGTTGTGTCATGGTAACAGACAGTGTGAGACAGTGAATGGCCACAGTAGTTTACCTGAAAGCTTTTTCCCCTGACAATGACCTGAGGTCAGAGTAGCCTACTATGGGATGGATACCAAGCAGTCAGGGTTAGAGGTTGTGAACTGCAAAGGGATGAAGAGTGGCGTCGAGGGCTGCTGTGAACATTCTATATCCAAAGCAAACAGTGCAAATGGCATGAGGGATATCTACCAACCCCACACACAGGAGGAACCTACCGACCAAAGCATGAGAAATTGATTTCTGTGAGTGCACTCAGAACTAAATAAAAATGTGGCAGAACCTATTTATCATACCATACAGGAGCCAGTCAACAAAGCAAAACAAAAAGAGTTGACTACAGAAGCTTGACATAAAAAATTGTGGCCAAACTGAGTGGCCAAATTGAGCAATCGGGGGAGAAGGGCCTACGTCAGGGAGGTGACCAAGAACCCAATGGTCACTCTGACAGAGCTCCAGAGTTCCTCTGTGTAGATGGGAGAACCTTCAAGAAGGACAGCCATCTCTGCAGCACTCCAACAATCAGGCCTTTATGGTAGAGTGGCCAGACAGAAGCTACTCCTCTGTAAAAGGTAAAAGGCACATGATTTGACAGCCCGCTTGGAGTTTGCCAAAAGGCACCTAAAGGACTCTCAGACCATGAGAAACAAGATTCTCTGGTCTGATGAAACCAAGAACTCTTTGGGCTGAATGCCAAGCGTCACCTCTGGAGGAAACCTGGCACCATCCCTACAGTGAAGCATGGTGGTGGCAGCATCATGCTGTGGAGATGTTTTTCAGCGGCATTGACTAGGAGACCAGTCAGGATCGAGGGAAAGATGAATGGAACAATGTACAGAGTGATCCTTGATGAAAACATGCTCCATGTACACTTCTCCACGCACACTTCTCCACGTACACTTCTCCACGCACACTTCTCCACGCACACTTCTCCACGCACACTTCTCCACGCACACTTCTCCACGCACACTTCTCCACGCACACTTCTCCACGTACACTTCTCCACGTACACTTCTCCACGCACACTTCTCCACGCACACTTCTCCACGCACACTTCTCCACGCACACTTCTCCACGCACACTTCTCCACGCACACTTCTCCACGCACACTTCTCCACGTACACTTCTTCACATATATGCATACACACAAGCCCCTTTTTACTTATCAAAGCTGACAGTGACAATCTTTCATATGCTGGGACCTTTTCATTTGCATTTACAGTAATGAACTGGCTCTCTAACTCATACCCTTTCTCTCTATCGTCTCCTCCCTGCTCATTCTCCATCAAGTCAGATCCTCTTAGATATCTGGGGGAATCTTAATTGGCACGTAATCCCCTTAGTTGAGAAGCCGTCCAAGAAGAAATGTCTATAAATTATTTATATTCCTAATCAGACGCCTCACATTCAACTTCTCTTGCAGACAGCTTCGTGTTTTCGTAAATAATTGCATTCCTTTTAATAGGATACTGGGAAATGAGGCCAGAGTTGGCAGAATTTTTTTTTTTTTTAAACGAAGAAGATGAATAGTTATAGTGATGAAATGAAACGTGTTCCTTGCAGACAGTGTAAAGATGGATATATGGCATCATTGTAAAGAAACGTGTTTGTTACAAAAGTCAGAGTAGATCATCTCTGTCTGTTGTTGAATTGAATTTATTTCGGGCAGCAGATATTTACAACAAAATGCACAATGTGGACCCAGAGGATATCACTTGAAAGTATTCATTAAAACGCTTATTTCCAAAGTGGTCCTCGATGGTAAAACGAACTAACACGTAATGATTAAAAGATGAAATTACAAATAACCATAAATACATTCATTTATATTGACATCCTAAAAAGTATCACTATTCCCTGCACTTCTCCCTAACCTTAAAAATACACCATATTCATTTCACAGGTTACCTACCATATGATCACTAAAACCAATATTTAAGACTTCTGACTGACAGACGTTATCTTGATCTGATACAATAATCAAATCCAAAGTCCACACCCGGGATGGCTCAACAATCAGTTGTTTCAGTCCAAATATCTGATTAAAGTTGTACAAGGCATTTACTAGTGTGCTTCTCTGGGGTGATAACTGCACATTTGTATTAAAATTGCCAAGCAGAATACATTCTCTATTAGCAAATACATTGTGATCGCAGCAAATTGATTCAAGAAAAATCATATATGTTATTCTGCTTAGGAGGCCGATAGCACACACCAACAAGAATAGGACGACATTAAGGAAGAAGGATATCTACCCATGCAACCTCAAGACCATCCATTTTCAGATCTGAACGAGGGTTAAAATGTTCATCATTCCCAGTAAAAACAAAAAACGCAGCCACCGTTTCGGTTTCGGGTTAATTCTATGAATTCTATAACCCGGTAGCTCAACCTCATCGTCCTCAATTGACCCATGTCTCAGTAACTACTGCAGCCCGTTTGTTGGAAGCAAGGAGTTTTCATTCCTCTAATTTCGGCAGCAGGCTCTGTGCGTTCACATGGATAAAATGATGACCTCTCTGATTGAAACAGTCAAACATGTCATTTTCTGTGCCCACTGCTGATACATCGACTATCTCATCTAGATTGGACTCATCATCCCCGCTTGTGTCCAGCATCCCAATGTTTGGCTCTGCATTTAAACAGCAAACATTGCAAACAAGAACATTTTTTACTTTGAGGCTTTACAGCTTCATCATATCACAAGGGGTTGATAGCTCCACACTTTATGTGAACAAACAAATCACAAACGTCACAAGCCACTGCTTTTGAATTCTTCCTTACGGTCTTACCACAGTTCGGGCATAGTTGTTTAGCTTGCTTTGTGGTGTTTGGGCCAGGACAGGGTGTACATCGCCACAGAGTAGCAGGCTGAAGGTAACAAGCAGCTTGTTGGAGTTGTCAGTGGTGCTGCAGCATTTCCTGTGTACATTCCCAGAGGGACTCAGCTGTTCCCGTAGGAAAGGTGATATCAGGTAAAGTTGTTCATGGCCAAAGTTCACAATATGAAACGGAAGGTTTCCCTCTACGTCTTTCGGTGGAACGGGAGTTTGGGATAATCGTCAGAATAAATCAGAAACGGCAAAGCGAAACTTCTGTCAGGAGCCATAATAGTATTGAGCGAAAAGATCCTGTTGTGACTGCAGTAGACCGAGCCAGGGGGTCGCGGGGTCTCATTGACACAGGTGTTCTGGAGACGGCGGGAAACAGGCTACTTTCATCAGCCCAGAGACAAGCTGTTGCCGGGCGGAGGGTGAATCAGCCTGAACACAGCTCTAAGACAGGAATATATCTTCCTAACCTTGAAACCCACTAACTGTCTGTCAAAGCAGCTTCTACAGACAACGACACACACACAAACACACACACACACTCTTTCATTGAAATAGCAAAAGGTGTATAAACAAATTGCCAACATTTTGTGGACAGGGCTGGGAAAACTTGCTGGTGAGGTTGTTTGCCTCAGATGTTTCAAGAATATATTTCTTAATGCTTGGAGACACCCTGCCAGGGCACAGGTGCTGAGGGATTGTTGTGAGGAGCACTTGATATTTGCTGTAGGCCTTGCCCCATCCAATCAAAGCCAAAACCTTTAAGGACACAGCCCCTTTGCTCTCATCTCTTCTATTGAGCCATGGCAACCAAAGAGACGCACCATTTCTCTAAAGCTTGGACACAAAATACACTTCCTAATAGAGACAAGGGTCGGGGTTAAACCTTGATAAACTCTTCCACTTTTAAGGCACCATAACATAGCTATGTTTGAGTCTTTATACTTGCCTAATGCAGCATTTATTGTCGTTATGTATGCATGGGGTTATTCAATACGCCAACAGCATACCACCCTGCATCCCACTGCTGGCTTTAACCAGCAGCTGACCACCCTGCATCCCACTGCTGGCTTTAACCAGCAGCAGACCACCCTGCATCCCACTGCTGGCTTTAACCAGCAGCAGACCACCCTGCACAACACTGCTGGCATTAACCAGCAGCAGACCACCCTGCACGTGACTGCTGGCTTTAACCAGCTGCAGACCACTCTGAAACCCACTGCTGGCTTTAACCAGCAGCAGACCACAATGCATCCCACTGCTGTCTTTAACCAGCAGCAGACCACCCTGCATCCCACTGCTGTCTTTAACCAGCAGCAGACCACCCTGCATCCCACTGCTGGATTTGACCAGCAGCAGACCACCCTGCACCCCACTGCTGGCTTTAACCAGCTGCAGACCACCCTGCAACAGACTGCTGGCTTTATCCAGCAGCAGACCACCCTGCATCAAACTACTGGCTTTAACCAGCAGCAGACCACCCTGCATCCCACTGCTGTCTTTAACCAGCTGCAGACCACCCTGCAACAGACTGCTGGCTTTAACCAGCAGCAGACCACCCTGTATCCCACTGCTGGCTTTAACCAGCTGCAGACCACCCTGCAACCCACTGCTGGCTTTAACCAGCAGCAGACCACAATGCATCCCACTGCTGGATTTAACAAGCAGCAGACCACCCTGCACCCCACTGCTGGCTTTAACCAGCAGTAGATCACCCTGCACCCCACTGCTGGCTTTAACCAGCAGCAGACCACCCTGCATCCCACTGCTGGCTTTAACCAGCAGCAGACCACCCTGCATCCCACTGCTGGCTTTAACCAGCAGCATACCACCCTGCATCCCACTGCTGGCTTTAACCAGCAGCAGACCACCCTGCACCCCACTGCTGGATTTAACCAGCTGCAGACCACCCTGCAACAGACTGCTGGCTTTAACCAGCAGCAGACCACCCTGCATCAAACTGCTGGCTTTAACCAGCAGCAGACCACCCTGCATCCCACTGCTGTCTTTAACCAGCTGCAGACCACCCTGCAACAGACTGCTGGCTTTAACCAGCAGCAGACAACCCTGCATCCCACTGCTGGCTTTAACCAGAAGCAGACCACCCTGCATCCCACTGCTGGCTTTAACCTGCAGCAGACCTCCCTGCATCCCACTGCTGTCTTTAACCAGCTGCAGACCACCCTGCAACAGACTGCTGGCTTTAACCAGCAGCAGACCACCCTGCATCCCACTGCTGGCTTTAACCAGCAGCAGACCACCCTGCATCCCACTGCTGGCTTTAACCGGCAGCAGACCACCCTGCATCCCACTGCTGGCTTTAACCAGCAGCAGAACACCCTGCATCCCACTGCTGGCTTTGACCAGCAGAAGACCGCCCTGCATCCCACTGCTGGCTTTAACCAGCATCAGACCATCCTGCATCCCACTGTGTTAACCAGCAGCAGACCACCCTGTAACCCACTGCTGGCTTTAACCAGAAGTTTACCACCCTGCATCCTAATGCTGGCTTTAACTAGCAGCAGACCACCCTGCATCCTCATGCTGGCTTTAACCAGTAGCAGACCACACTGCATCCCACTGCTGGCATTAACCAGCAGCAGACCACCCTGCATCCCACTGCTGGCTTTAACCAGCAGCATACCACCCTGCATCCCACTGCTGGCTTTAACCAGCAGCAGACCACCCTGCATCCCACTGCTGGCTTTAACCAGCAGCAGACCACCCTGCATCAAACTGCTGGCTTTAACCAGCAGCAGACCACCCTGCATCCCACTGCTGTCTTTAACCAGCTGCAGACCACCCTGCAACAGACTGCTGGCTTTAACCAGCTGCAGTCGACTCTGCATCCCACTGCTGGCTTAAACCAGAAGCAGACTACCCTGCATCCCACTGCTGGCTTTAACCTGCAGCATACCACCCTGCATCCCACTGCTGGCTTTAACCAGCAGCAGACCACCCTGCACCCCACTGCTGGATTTAACCAGCTGCAGACCACCCTGCAACAGACTGCTGGCTTTAACCAGCAGCAGACCACCCTGCATCAAACTGCTGGCTTTAACCAGCAGCAGACCACCCTGCATCCCACTGCTGTCTTTAACCAGCTGCAGACCACCCTGCAACAGACTGCTGGCTTTAACCAGCAGCAGACAACCCTGCATCCCACTGCTGGCTTTAACCAGAAGCAGACCACCCTGCATCCCACTGCTGGCTTTAACCTGCAGCAGACCTCCCTGCATCCCACTGCTGTCTTTAACCAGCTGCAGACCACCCTGCAACAGACTGCTGGCTTTAACCAGCAGCAGACCACCCTGCATCCCACTGCTGGCTTTAACCAGCAGCAGACCACCCTGCATCCCACTGCTGGCTTTAACCGGCAGCAGACCACCCTGCATCCCACTGCTGGCTTTAACCAGCAGCAGAACACCCTGCATCCCACTGCTGGCTTTGACCAGCAGAAGACCGCCCTGCATCCCACTGCTGGCTTTAACCAGCAGCAGACCACCCTGCATCCCACTGTGTTAACCAGCAGCAGACCACCCTGTAACCCACTGCTGGCTTTAACCAGAAGTTTACCACCCTGCATCCTAATGCTGGCTTTAACTAGCAGCAGACCACCCTGCATCCTCATGCTGGCTTTAACCAGTAGCAGACCACACTGCATCCCACTGCTGGCATTAACCAGCAGCAGACCACCCTGCATCCCACTGCTGGCTTTAACCAGCAGCATACCACCCTGCATCCCACTGCTGGCTTTAACCAGCAGCAGACCACCCTGCATCCCACTGCTGGCTTTAACCAGCAGCAGACCACCCTGCATCAAACTGCTGGCTTTAACCAGCAGCAGACCACCCTGCATCCCACTGCTGTCTTTAACCAGCTGCAGACCACCCTGCAACAGACTGCTGGCTTTAACCAGCTGCAGTCGACTCTGCATCCCACTGCTGGCTTAAACCAGAAGCAGACTACCCTGCATCCCACTGCTGGCTTTAACCTGCAGCAGACCTCCCTGCATCCCACTGCTGTCTTTAACCAGCTGCAGACCACCCTGCAACAGACTGCTGGCTTTAACCAGCAGCAGACCACCCTGTATCCCACTGCTGGCTTTAACCAGCAGCAGACCACCCTGCATCCCACTGCTGGCTTTAACCGGCAGCAGACCACCCTGCATCCCACTGCTGGCTTTACCAGCAGCAGACCGCCCTGCATCCCACTGCTGGCTTTAACCAGCAGGAGACCACCCTGCATCCCACTGTGTTAACCATCAGCAGACCACCCTGTAACCCACTGCTGGCTTTAACCAGCAGTTTACCACCCTGCATCCCACTGCTGGCTTTAACTAGCAGCAGACCACCCTGCATCCTAATGCTGGCTTTAACCAGCAGCAGACCACCCTGCATCCCACTGCTGGCTTTAACCAGAAGTTTACCACCCTGCATCCCACTGCTGGCTTTAACCAGCAGCAGACCGCCCTGCATCCCACTGCTGGCTTTAACCAGCAGGAGACCACCCTGCATCCCACTGTGTTAACCATCAGCAGACCACCCTGTAACCCACTGCTGGCTTTAACCAGCAGTTTACCACCCTGCATCCCACTGCTGGCTTTAACTAGCAGCAGACCACCCTGCATCCTAATGCTGGCTTTAACCAGCAGCAGACCACCCTGCATCCCACTGCTGGCTTTAACCAGCAGCAGACCACCCTGCATCCCACTGCTGGCTTTAACCAGCAGCAGACCACCCTGCATCCCACTGCTGGCTTTAACCAGCAGCAGACCACCCTGCACCCCACTGCTGGCTTTAACCAGCTGCAGACCACCCTGCAACAGACTGCTGGCTTTAACCAGCAGCAGACCACTCTGCATCAAACTGCTGGCTTTAACCAGCAGCAGACCACCCTGCATCCCACTGCTGTCTTTAACCAGCTGCAGACCACCCTGCAACAGAATGCTGGCTTCAACCAGCAGCAGACCACCCTGCATCCCACTGCTGGCTTTAACCAGCAGCAGACCACCCTGCACCCCACTGCTTGCTTTAACCAGCAGTAGACAACCCTGCACCCCACTGCTGGCTTTAACCAGCAGCAGACCACCCTGCATCCCACTGCTGGCTTTAACCAGCAGCAGACCACCCTGCATACCACTGCTGGCTTTAACCAGCAGCACACCACCCTGCATCCCACTGCTGGCTTTAACCAGCAGCAAACCACCCTGCACCCCACTGCTGGCTTTAACCAGCAGCAGACCACCCTGCAACAGACTGCTGGCTTTAAACAGCAGCAGACCACCCTGCATCAAACTGCTGGCTTTAACCAGCAGCAGACCACCCTGCATCCCACTGCTGGCTTTAACCAGCTGCAGACCACCCTGCAACAGACTGCTGGCTTTAACCAGCAGCAGACCACTCTGCATCAAACTGCTGGCTTTAACCAGCAGCAGACCACCCTGCATCCCACTGCTGTCTTTAACCAGCTGCAGACCACCCTGCAACAGAATGCTGGCTTCAACCAGCAGCAGACCACCTTGCATCCCACTGCTGGCTTTAACCAGCAGCAGACCACCCTGCACCCCACTGCTTGCTTTAACCAGCAGTAGACAACCCTGCACCCCACTGCTGGCTTTAACCAGCAGCAGACCACCCTGCACCCCACTGCTTGCTTTAACCAGCAGTAGACAACCCTGCACCCCACTGCTGGCTTTAACCAGCAGCAGACCACCCTGCATCCCACTGCTGGCTTTAACCAGCAGCAGACCACCCTGCATACCACTGCTGGCTTTAACCAGCAGCACACCACCCTGCATCCCACTGCTGGCTTTAACCAGCAGAAGACCACCCTGCACCCCACTGCTGGCTTTAACCAGCAGCAGACCACCCTGCAACAGACTGCTGGCTTTAAACAGCAGCAGACCACCCTGCATCAAACTGCTGGCTTTAACCAGCAGCAGACCACCCTGCATCCCACTGCTGTCTTTAGCCAGCAGCAGACCACCCTGCATCCCACTGTGTTAACCAGCAGCAGACCACCCTGTAACCCACTGCTGGCTTTAACCAGCAGCAGACCGCCCTGCATCCCACTGCTGGCTTTAACCAGCAGCAGACCACCCTGCATCCCACTGTGTTAACCAGCAGCAGACCACCCTGTAACCCACTGCTGGCTTTAACCAGAAGTTTACCACCCTGCATCCTAATGCTGGCTTTAACTAGCAGCAGACCACCCTGCATCCTAATGCTGGCTTTAACCAGTAGCAGACCACCCTGCATCCCACTGCTGGCATTAACCAGCAGCAGACCACCCTGCATCCCACTGCTGGCTTTAACCAGCAGCATACCACCCTGCATCCCACTGCTGGCTTTAACCAGCAGCAGACCACCCTGCATCCCACTGCTGGCTTTAACCAGCAGCAGACCACCCTGCATCAAACTGCTGGCTTTAACCAGCAGCAGACCACCCTGCATCCCACTGCTGTCTTTAACCAGCTGCAGACCACCCTGCAACAGACTGCTGGCTTTAACCAGCTGCAGTCGACTCTGCATCCCACTGCTGGCTTAAACCAGAAGCAGACTACCCTGCATCCCACTGCTGGCTTTAACCTGCAGCAGACCTCCCTGCATCCCACTGCTGTCTTTAACCAGCTGCAGACCACCCTGCAACAGACTGCTGGCTTTAACCAGCAGCAGACCACCCTGTATCCCACTGCTGGCTTTAACCAGCAGCAGACCACCCTGCATCCCACTGCTGGCTTTAACCGGCAGCAGACCACCCTGCATCCCACTGCTGGCTTTACCAGCAGCAGACCACCCTGCATCCCACTGCTGGCTTTAACCAGCAGCAGACCGCCCTGCATCCCACTGCTGGCTTTAACCAGCAGCAGACCACCCTGCATCCCACTGTGTTAACCATCAGCAGACCACCCTGTAACCCACTGCTGGCTTTAACCAGCAGTTTACCACCCTGCATCCCACTGCTGGCTTTAACTAGCAGCAGACCACCCTGCATCCTAATGCTGGCTTTAACCAGCAGCAGACCACCCTGCATCCCACTGCTGGCTTTAACCAGCAGCAGACCACCCTGCATCCCACTGCTGGCTTTAACCAGCAGCAGACCACCCTGCATCCCACTGCTGGCTTTAACCAGCAGCAGACCACCCTGCACCCCACTGCTGGCTTTAACCAGCTGCAGACCACCCTGCAACAGACTGCTGGCTTTAACCAGCAGCAGACCACTCTGCATCAAACTGCTGGCTTTAACCAGCAGCAGACCACCCTGCATCCCACTGCTGTCTTTAACCAGCTGCAGACCACCCTGCAACAGAATGCTGGCTTCAACCAGCAGCAGACCACCCTGCATCCCACTGCTGGCTTTAACCAGCAGCAGACCACCCTGCACCCCACTGCTTGCTTTAACCAGCAGTAGACAACCCTGCACCCCACTGCTGGCTTTAACCAGCAGCAGACCACCCTGCATCCCACTGCTGGCTTTAACCAGCAGCAGACCACCCTGCATACCACTGCTGGCTTTAACCAGCAGCACACCACCCTGCATCCCACTGCTGGCTTTAACCAGCAGCAAACCACCCTGCACCCCACTGCTGGCTTTAACCAGCAGCAGACCACCCTGCAACAGACTGCTGGCTTTAAACAGCAGCAGACCACCCTGCATCAAACTGCTGGCTTTAACCAGCAGCAGACCACCCTGCATCCCACTGCTGGCTTTAACCAGCTGCAGACCACCCTGCAACAGACTGCTGGCTTTAACCAGCAGCAGACCACTCTGCATCAAACTGCTGGCTTTAACCAGCAGCAGACCACCCTGCATCCCACTGCTGTCTTTAACCAGCTGCAGACCACCCAGCAACAGAATGCTGGCTTCAACCAGCAGCAGACCACCCTGCATCCCACTGCTGGCTTTAACCAGCAGCAGACCACCCTGCACCCCACTGCTTGCTTTAACCAGCAGTAGACAACCCTGCACCCCACTGCTGGCTTTAACCAGCAGCAGACCACCCTGCATCCCACTGCTGGCTTTAACCAGCAGCAGACCACCCTGCATACCACTGCTGGCTTTAACCAGCAGCACACCACCCTGCATCCCACTGCTGGCTTTAACCAGCAGCAGACCACCCTGCACCCCACTGCTGGCTTTAACCAGCAGCAGACCACCCTGCAACAGACTGCTGGCTTTAAACAGCAGCAGACCACCCTGCATCAAACTGCTGGCTTTAACCAGCAGCAGACCACCCTGCATCCCACTGCTGTCTTTAGCCAGCAGCAGACCACCCTGCATCCCACTGTGTTAACCAGCAGCAGACCACCCTGTAACCCACTGCTGGCTTTAACCAGCAGTTTACCACCCTGCATCCCACTGCTGGCTTTAACTAGCAGCAGACCACCCTGCATCCTAATGCTGGCTTTAACCAGCAGCAGACCACCCTGCATCCCACTGCTGTCTTTAACCAGCAGCAGACCACCCTGCATCCCACTGCTGGCTTTAACCAGCAGCAGACCACCCTGCAACCCACTGCTGGTTTTAACCAGCAGCAGACCACCCTGCATCCCACTGCTGGCTTTAACCAGCAGCAGACCACCCTGCCTCCCAATGCTGGCTTTAACCAGCAGCAGACCACCCTGCATCCCACTGCTGTCTTTAACCAGCAGCAGACCACCCTGCATCCCACTGCTATCTTTAACCAGCAGCAGACCACCCTGCATCCCACTGCTGGCTTTAAGCAGGGTTGGTCCTGGTCGGTCCCTGGATTGGAGACCAGATGCTTCTGGAAGTGGTGTTGGAAGCCCAGGAGGAGGCTCTCTTTCCACTGGTTAATAAAAAATATTCAGTGGGGAGGACAAGTATTTGATACACTGCCGATTTTGCAGGTTTTCCTACTTACAAAGCATGTAGAGGTCTGTAATGTTTATCATAGGTACACGTCAACTGTGAGACACGGAATCCAGAAAATCACATTTTATGATTTTTAAGTAATTATTTTGCATTTTATTGCATGACATAAGTATTTGATACATCAGAAAAGCAGAACTTAATATTTGGTCAAATACACATGTATTTAAACCCGGGTCTGGTTCATAACTGACAACCTGGCCAGCTGTACTGTGGTATAGAAGATACAGGGATTCTGAATAGCAGCTCCTGCTTGCCTTCCAGTCACCAGCAAATGAAAAATCTCAAACAATTGGCAGAATTCCCTGTAGGATGTATGCAACATTCAAGTTGCAGAGTTTTTTTTCTATGAACAGCAATTCCAGGCTTCATCACTGAACTGCATCAATGAGACATAACAAAAACAATTTGTCTATGGACTTCGGCGCTCCATGCAGGCACTTTCCGATTGTTGAGAATTCCCCCTGGGTGTAAGCCCAGACCTATACCATATGTGAAGGGAGATGTAGGGGGTAGAGAGAGGTGGGAGAGGAATAAGTACTGTACGTCATTACATTATCTTCCCCACTACTCACTCTCTGTCTTCATCATCCACGAAAGCCGTGACTCAATCTATGGCGAGAACGAGGCGTCGCACTTTCGCGCAGCTGTTCACTCGTCTGTCTTCCAGAGGGAGAAGAAGATAACAAACGCTAACACTCGACAGTGAGTTTGGCGTGGCGACGGCTAGTGAGCTCATCCATTATAAAAAATGATAAAAACCGATAAACTAGGTAAATGATGAGGAACAACAACAACGACCAAAACGATGGCAGAAGCAGTTGAGTAGTTAGAGGCCTGCAGCGCGAGTGGAAGTGGCTGCCTGGAGTGGGTAGTTAAGCCTGGAGTTAAACCAGACAGACGACTTGTAGTGGGGAATGGGGATAGTCATAGCCATGAGGCAAATTCCACATCCTTACCTGGCAGCCCAGATAAGTGACACAAGCCAACATGGGCCCAGTGGTTTGCTAGGGAAGTGGGTAAAGGCTGAAACTGAGGCCTATATCGATTGTTTGTAAAGAGTAGAGTGCTGCATATTCAGCCAGGCACATGTATCACACACACCTACAAAATCACAACACAACCGAAGTCACATACCACCTGTCACCATGCATGCACACACACGGCACACAGTCTACATATCAAACAAATTTGATGCTACTACTTTAATATGGTAGTCTCCCTCATATCCTTGTCTAATCGTAGAACTAGAGCAGATAGAACCTACAGGCCTCTCTACCTCCTACTAAATTCACATGCCCCTATCCGACGTGGCAGCAGTTTGAATTATTGCACTGTTGCTACGGTAACACACAGCATGCAGAAACTGTGGCGTTGCGAGAAATATGGTAATTTGTGAGATTTAATTTATAGCCAATGCAAAGGAGGCCGCTTGGCATAGTTCACAATTGCACGGTGCTTTTGATAATTTGGGTCAGTGTTACCATATTTCTACGAGCAAAACAAAGGAAAACATCTCCCTCTATCCTAACACTTGCGGGCATTTGCATTCTGTCGGCTTTAGCTATTCCCTTTCATTTCTTTCTCTTGTGTACTACATTTCCTGCATGATAACTTAGCAGCAATTTGAACACCGGCGTAGCACAGTGGCCGTGGATAATGCGGTATGCATCCAAAGTAGAGAGAAATCACATCGTTCAAAAGTCTACTTTGCTTCTCTGTTCCTTCCCTCCCCCATTTCATCCTCTCCAGTTTCACATAGAAATCCCACTGGTGACAATCAAATCCAGATTTTGTTATATGACCCTGGCAATCTCCCCTTTCCACCACTCTCCAACCTCACGACCCCAGAGGAAAACCCACCCTGATCATGTGACTGGCCTTTCCAAGGCAACAAATGATTTCCCTGGCCCATCAGCTCACTTCAGTGTCAAAGCTCACTCATGTGATCTTGGTCACCATCCCTTTAAGTAGACCACCTTGGAACCCTTAAAAGGGTTTGTCATTATGTGTTCATTACCGTTCATGGTGTCAGACTGAGGCATGTACACAAGTCAGCTGGAAAATGGTCTGGATGTGTGCGATGTAGTGTGTGATTGAGGATCTGGGGCACCCTCCTTCAAGTGGAGTGACTGGTGGTAAAAATAGACCTGGTTGAAAGGAATAGGTTCATCAGGGCTCATTAGTGTGTGATGAATGACCTTGCTGAGGTGGCTCGGCTAGGAGACCTACTGCTGTTTTTATGCCCCGACAGTTGTGCATTGGGAGGGGGGGGGGGGGGGGGGGGGGGTCCGGGTGGATGGTGGTGGGGGTTGTAGACCTGTGGCTTACAGTTACTTGCTCCCACAGGCCTGGTCTCTGAGTAATGCTCTCTATTATAACAGTGAGAGTGGGACTGGGTTTGGAACACATATATACACACACAGACACACAAGCGCAGGCACACACGTTCACAGAGATGCACACACAAACAAACTGCAGGCAATCAGATCTCAGGGGAAAAGGGGAGTCAGAGATAGGAGAGAGAGAGGGAGAGAGGGATGGAGGAGGCAAAGAGCAGGGCAGTCGATAGGAGCAAGGGACAGAAAGAGTGTGGTGGGAGGTCAGAAAGGCCATTTTTCATATGTGTGGTACTGGTGTGGTCGTTAGCTGCCTCTGTCAGAAAGCAGTGAGAGGAGAGGTGGAGATGGAGGGAGGAAGAGGACAGAGAGAAGGGGACTGAGATGAAAAGATAAACAGAGACGGGAATGGGAAGGAGACAGCAAAAAAAATAAATTTAAAATAAGGGAGCTGGGAAGGCAGTGTGGAGCTGAGGAAAGCCAAACAAAAGGACTCAGGGGTGGGGTGAGGAAAGTTAAGAACAAATTATTTTTTATAATGACGGCCAAATCCGGACGATGCTGGGCCAATTGTGCCCCGCCCTATTGGACTTCCAATCACGGCCGGTTGTGATACAGCCTGGATTCAAACCAGGGTGTCTGTAGTGACGCCTCAAGCACTGAGAAGTGCCTTAGACCGCTGTGCCACTCGGGAGCACTACAAAGATAGAGTGAGTGAATAATGTATTGGTGTAAGTGGTACCACAGCCAGCCGGTCAGAAAGAGGAAGAACAAGAAAATTGGAGAACGAGAGTGAAAGAGAGAAATTTAGCAGTATAACCGATCAGCCCCAGATGTCTTTTCGTTGAGTGTGTGCATGCATCAGCCTGTGAGTCTTCTTTTTGGTGTGTGTTTACGTGATCTTGTGCTTGTGTGTGTAGTGCTGGCAGGCCTGGGAGTTCATGTCAGCTCCCCATCACTCTGTCGCTCTAGCAGCCAGCCAGACAGGCAGGGCTAGCTCCTGAGACAGGGCCAGAGGGGGCTGTTAATGCTGGGGAGAGGTCCTCCCTCCTCTGGCCAGGCCTCCTGCTCCACCCTGGACATGATCCAGGACCTTCTGCTCCTGGACACATCTGAACCAGGGTTGGCCAGAGCCAGAACCTGCGTGGCCTCTGGGCCGAGGCAGCTAATAGTGCTCTCACTGGCTCTTAGAGGTGAGGCAGGCTAGCAATGCTAGAGCCAAGAAGCACAGTGTAATGTTTTAACATTGCATTACACTGCTGTTACGCTAACTATTTTGCTTATTACTCGACACTGCTTTTTGTGTTAATAATGAATCTTATTACAGGACACTGGGACTACACGTTTGTATCGTCAGTGCAAGTTCCATGGTCAAAATGGGTTTCATTGACTACAGTGGAATTGCAGGAGAGAAACATAGTAGAGAGCGTCAATCTTGAATATGTATGAATGTCTACTGCAATCTGCAATGTGCCATATCAACAACGAAGGCAGTGTACTTTGACAATCCCAATTTATTGCAGGATTAAGGATTCATGGCATTGCAATACAAAACATAACCTTGATTCTCCATTTCAGTCAGTCTGTCACTGTACAGCCCATACGCACACAAACCACTGGGTCAATATGTTGACTCAATTGGCCAATCCACCATCTGCCCAGCTTGGTCAATAAAATAGCACCTCCATCCTTTTAGCTCTTGGCACCATTCCATGTTCGAAGAACAACAGCAACCACTTATTCCCACTCTCTAGACAATCTAGCTCTACGTCCTTCCACCACACGCATCATTCTCCATTCTATGGATTGATCCCACAGCTAGATTGTAACTGTCACGTACAGCTAGAGAAGAACAACCACTATGTATCCCTTCTATTACTTCAGTTAGATTCTAACAGTCAGGTAGGCTACAGCTAGGAAAGAACAGCAACCATTTACCCCCTCACTCTTTAGTCACTCTCTCATGATTCACACTCTCCTCTCTATTCATTCAGGCAGTTTTATTATTATTATTTATTTGGGGGTGGGGGGGGGGGGGGTAGATCAGCTTTAATAGTGCAGATAGATTGCGGCTTCTATCAATGTAATTGTCTGCATCATTTCCAATCCCCCATATATATATTTATTGTAAATATATAATTTTAAATACATATAATTTTGAAATATATTATCCTTCTTTATTATTTTCCCCTAACCCTACCACCCCTCCTCTAATTGGAGTAAACTAATCAAATATATTTATCTTCTTTATATCCCCTAACCCTACCACCCCTCCTCTAATTGGAGTAAACTAATCAAATATATTTATCTTCTTTATATCCCCTAACCCTACCACCCCTCCTCTAATTGGAGTAAACTAATCAAATATATTTATCTTCTTTATATCCCCTAACCCTACCACCCCTCCTCCAATTGGAGTAAACTAATGAAATATATTTATCTTCTTTATATCCCCTAACCCTACCACCCCTCCTCTAATTGGAGTAAACTAATGAAATATATTTATCTTCTTTATATCCCTTAACTCTACCACCCCTCCTCTAATTGGAGTAAACTAATCAAATATATGTATCTTCTTTATTATTTTCCCCTAACCCTACCACCCCTCCTCTAAATGGAGTAAACTAATGACATATATTTCTCTTCTTTATATCCCCTAACTCTACCACCCCTCCTCTAATTGGAGCAAACTAATGAAATATATTTATCTTTATTATTTTCCCCTAACTCTACCACCCCTATCCTAATTGGAGTAAATAATGGACAACAACTCTTTGACTTCCACTTCCAGTTTATACATACATTTCACAGAGAGTATATTTTACATGATCTTTTGTTTGTTTAATCCCACCCTTCAGCTACCCTCAACCCCTCCCATCTACAGTGGGGAGAACAAGTATTTGACACACTGCTGATTTTGCAGGTTTTCCTACTTACAAAGCATGTGGAGGTCTGTCATTTTTATCATAGGTACACTTCAACTGTGAGAGACGGAATCTAAAACAAAATCAAGAAAATCACATTGTATGATTTTTAAGTAATTCTTTGCATTTCATTGCATGACATAAGTATTTGATCACCTACCAACCAGTAAGAATTACGGCTCTCACAGACCTGTTCATTTTCTTTAAGAAGCCCTCCTGTTCTCCACTCATTACCTGTATTAACTGCACCTGTTTGAACTCGTTACCTGTATAAAAGACACCTGTCCACACACTCAATCAAACAGACTCCAACCTCTCCACAATGGCCAAGACCAGAGAGCTGTGTAAGGACATCAGGGTTAACATTGTAGAGCTGCACACGGCTGGGATGGGCTACAGGACAATAGGCAAGCAGCTTGGTGAGAAGGCAACAACTGTTGGTGCAATTATTAGAAAATGGAAGAAGTTCAAGATGACGGTCAATCACCCTCCTCGGTCTGGGGCTCCATGCAAGATCTCACCTCGTGGGGCATCAATGATCATGAGGAAGGTGAGGGATCAGCCCAGAACTACACGGCAGGACCTGGTCAATGACCTGAAGAGAGCTGGGACCACAGTCTCAAAGAAAACCATTAATAATACACTACGCCGTCATGGATTAAAATCCTGCAGCGCACGCAAGGTCCCCCTGCTCAAGCCAGTGCATGTCCAGGCCCGTCTGAAGTTTGCCAATGACCATCTGGATGATCCAGAGGAGGAATGGGAGAAGGTCATGTGGTCTGATGAGACAAAAATAGTGATTTTTTGGTCTAAGCTCCACTCGCCGTGTTTGGAGGAAGAAGAAGGATGAGTACAACCCTAAGAACACCTTCCAACCAGGTGGAAACATAATTATTTGGGGATGCTTTTCTGCAAAGGGGACAGGACGACTGCACTGTATTGAGGGGAGGATGGATGGGGCCATGTATTGCGAGATCTTGGCCAACAACCTCCTTCCCTCAGTAAGAGCATTGAAGATTGGTCGTGACTGGGTCTTCCAGCATGACAACGACCCGAAACACACAGCCAGGGCAAACTAAGGAGCGGCTCCGTAAGAAGCATCTCAAGGTCCTGGAGTGGCCTAGCCAGTCTCCAGACCTGAACCCAATAGAAAATCTTTGGAGGGAGCTGAAAGTCCGTATTGCCCAGTGAGAGCCCCGAAACCTGAAGGATCTGGAGAAGGTCTGTATGGAGGAGTGGGCCAAAATCCCTGCTGCAGTGTGTGCAAACCTGGTCAAGAACTACAGGAAACGTATGATCTCTGTAATTGCAAACAAAGGTTTCTGTACCAAATATTAAGTTCTGCATTTCTGATGTATCAAATACTTATGTCCTCCAGTAAAATGTAAATTAATTACTTAAAAATCATACAATGTGATTTTCTGGATTTTTGTTTTAGATTCCGTCTCTCACAGTTGAAGTGTACCTATGATAAAAATTACAGACCTCTACATGCTTTGTAAGTAGGAAAACCTGCAAAATCGGCAGTCTGTCAAATACTTGTTCTCCCCACTGTATCTCTGAACACCATCCAGGTCTGATTTCTAGCAGCCACATATTTTTCCACTGCGCTGTGATGTTTCACAAAAGTTCTGAACCTTTCTATTCTCATAGTCTCTACAGATTGTAAATTAAAAACAAACACCTATGCTAAGAGTAGTATATTATTGATCGATTGACTATGACTTTTCAAATCACCCAGCAGTTAATTCCAAGTAAATGTTGCAATTTTTCAGCCAATCCTGAACCTGCGACTAAAAACAAGCTACATGTGGGCAGTACCAAAACAAGTGACCTAATGATTCGGTCTCTACGCAGCAAAATCTGCAGAGCTGAGATGGTTTTATCCCCCATATAATATTCTATTGGTTGCAAGAATTTTGGATAATAATTTAAATCGAAAAACTACAACTTTTGAATTGTTTTGTGTATCTGATCATAAACCATGTGCCATGGAAAAGGGACATCGAAGTCTCCTCCCAACTATTTTGCAAACAGTATGGCGCAGCTGTACATTTTGGGGTCCTTAAATTACACTGGTATACTTTTTTATTCATCACATTTTTCTTTAACTCATTTTGGTCTTTCATGCATGGCCGGAAATATTTTAATAAAGAAGAGAAAGATTTTACTGTATATTTTTTGACTATTATCAATTAGTATATTTGAGTTTAACAATAATATTTGTTCTGTCTTTTCTGGTGGATTAAACTGAAATTACTTGCTTTAAAAATAGCGATAATTAGGAGTCTATTCGATTTTCAAATAACCGAAAGTGAGAGGTTGTAATCTGAATGAAGGGGAAAAGGGCCATTCTTACTAATCTGCTCGAGAACCATTTGGGATTTAAGTATAGTTTTTGAATGACTGAAGCCTGTAGCGAGAGGTCCAATTGCTTTAATATTGAATCATTTCTGCCCTCATTATATAAATAGGCCCATTTCATTTTGAGGGCTTGCCTTCCCAAATAATATTTTTTCTGCTCATATCATTTAAAAAACAAGTTAGGTGTAGGTCAGGCAGTTAGTGTAAGAGACAGGAACAGCTAGATCTCAATCTAGTCATTGTAGTTCTATATTTCCCTCCTAACTTATCATTTTCCATTCTATCAATCAGAGAAATATATTTAAACAGACAGGTACTTCTAAAACAATAAATCCCTCCACTCTAGTCATTATAGCTCTATGTCCCCCTCCCCTTTCTCTCAGCGCATCATTCTCCATTTAATCGATCAGACGGCTAAATTATAATAGACAGGTAACAGCCGGTCCGCTCTGCCGACAGCAGAGGCCTGGTATATTGAAATGAACAAATTAAGATGTCTTCCTAGGAGAGAGAAGAGATCGTGGCACTTTGGTAAAAGGTTATTGTCTCTCAGAGGCTGAGGGCCCCCGAATAATTCACTCGAAAATCAATTTCCATCACCCCGTCCGTCACACATTCAGGCCGAATGATGGACAAAGAGAGAAAAAAACGTCTTTCCCCCCTCCTCTCTCCCTCTCTATTGACACCACCTTGCCACACACTCAGCCAGCTGTTCATTGGCTAACAAAGGAACATTCCCGTCAGATAATACAAGCAGTATCGTGACATGAGAATGATGCTAATGCACTTTCTGTAATGAACATTTTACAAATAAAGGATTTTAAAAGCAGAGCCATTTCCCCATCGACAACACTCCCTAAATAAAAACTATTCTTGTATGTGCTTATCATTGTTCAACTATTAATTGGCAAAATCAACAACTCGAAGGCCATAAACTAGTAATGTTAAGCCAATGACTCTGATGTGTGAGTACCAGTCTTGAACAAGTAGCATTGCCACAGAAAAGTTAACGAAGAGCTTGAATTGATTCATTGTTGGATTCAAGGTGGCTAAAGCACACCATCAAGCATAAGGTTTGTCACTTGTCCAAATTTCATTATGTTGTCTATTGTAGCGAATGACACCCCCCTCCCTCCACGTTTGCTCGTTCCATCTTCATTATCCCACAGAAAACAAGAGAAATGGAGCTGATAATTGCAACGAGGCGTGGGTGTTTAGGTGGATGGTAATTATTAAAATGGGGTACTCCTCAAGCAAGGCAGGCATGCAAGCAGAGATCTGTAGTGATGAGTGAGGGGCTGCAATGTTTTATAGGTCAGTCTAAATGTTTAATGCTTTATGTTGATGAGTTGATGCTCGGGTGTCCTCAAGAGACAAAGCTTGGCTTGGTAAAAGCCCCCACCCATACACACCCATACACACACAAGTGCTCTCACAAATATGTGCACACACACACACACACACACACACACACACACACACACACACACACACACACACCAAATCCCTGCTCATTTTAAAACTGACCGCACGCCTATTAAACAGGCATTTGACAAGACAGACAAAAGTGCCAATTACGCCCCATCCCCATGCCCCTTACAGTATATCCCTCCATCCTTCTCAATCTCTCTCACACACCCGCCTCCCTCCATCCAAACACCATAGGCCCAAACTGAACCCTCTATTTTATTCACTCCTCTTCTTCCCAAACTTCTACATGACGAGGGAGTCAAAATAATGTCTAACAGACGCCTGTGTAATATTCCAACAGAAAGTGAGCGAGAACATTTTTGCTTTGAGTACACAATCGTTTAGCCTAGAATATACATAGTAACAAAAAGAGCCCAATAACTATGTAAAGGATTAGAATAAAGATGAAATTGAAAGGGGGGGGTAAAAAACAAATACATTCACTTGGTTTAGCCAGGATGCAAATACAGTAGGGCAAAAAAGTATTTAGTCAGTTGTGCAAGTTCTCCCACTTAAAAAGATGAGAGAGGCCTGTAATTTTCATCATAGGTACACTTCAACTATGACAGACAAAATGAGAAAAAATATCCTGAAAATCACATTGTAGGATTTTTAATGAATTTATTTTCAAATTATGGTGGAAAATAAGTATTTGGTCACCTACAAACAAGCACGATTTCTGGCTCTCAAAGACCTGTAACTTCTTCTTTAAGAGGCTCCTCTGTCCTCCACTCGTTACCTGTATTAATGGCACCTGTTTGAACTTGTTATCAGCATAAAAGACACCTGTCCACAACCTCAAACAGTCACACTCCAAACTCCACTATGGCCAAGACCAAAGCTGTCAAAGGACACTAGAAAAAAAATTGTAGACCTGCACCAGGCTGGAAAGACCAAATCTGCAATAAGTAAGCAGCTTGGTTTGAAGAAATCAACTGTGGGAGCAATTATTAGGAAATGGAAGACATACAAGACCACTGATAATCTCCCTCGATCTGGGGCTCCACGCAAGATCTCACCATGTGGGGTTAAAATGATCACAAGAACGGTGAGCAAAAATTCCAGAACCACACGGGGGCACCTAGTGAATGACCTGCAGAGAGCTGGGACCAAAGTAACAAAGCCTACCATCCGTAACACACTACGCCGCCAGGGACTCAAATCCTGCAGTGCCAGACGTGTCCCCCTGCTTAAGCCAGTACATGTCCAGGCCCGTCTGAAGTTTACTAGAGAGCATTTGGATGATCCAGAAGAAGATTGGGAGAATGTCATATGGTCAGATGAAACCAAAATATAACTTTTTGGTAAAAACTCAACTCGTCGTGTTTGGAGGACAAAGAATGCTGAGTTGCATCCAAAGAACACCATACCTACTGTGAAGCATGGGGGTGGAAACATCATACTTTGGGGCTGTTTTTGTGCAAAGGGACCAGGACGACTGATCCGTGTAAAGGAAAGAATGAATGGGGCCATGTATCGTGAGATGTTGAGTGAAAACCTCCTTCCATCAGCAAGGGCATTGAAGATGAAACGTGGCTGAGTCTTTCAGCATGACAATGATCCCAAACATATCTTCCGGGCAACGAAGGAGTGGCTTCGTAAGAAGCATTTCAAGGTCCTGGAGTGGCCTAGCCAGTCTCCAGATCTCAACCCCATGGAAAATCTTTGGAGGTAGTTGAAAGGCCGTGTTGCCCAGCAACAGCCCCAAAACATCACTGCTCTAGAGGAGATCTGCATGGAGGAATGTGCCAAAATACCAGCAACAGTGTGTGAAAACCTTGTGAAGACTTACAGAAAACGTATGACCTCTGTCATTGCCAACAAAGGATATATAACATAGTATTGAGATAAACTTTTGTTATTGACCAAATACTTATGTTCCACCATCATTTGCAAATAAATTCATTAAAAATCCTACAATGTGATTTTCTGGATTTTTTTTCTCATTTTGTCTGTCATAGTTGAAGTGTACCTATGATGGAAATTACAGGCCTCTCTCATCTTTTTAAGTGGGAGAACATGCACAATTGGCTGACTAAATACTTTTTTGCCCCACTGTATATAATTAGAGCACCATAATCTATTTTGGAATGGGCAGTGGACAGTCACCTCATAAGGTACATAGCTAAATAAATCCCCAAACTAATTTATTCAATTGGCTTTACAATGGATTAATGCTTAATTTCACAAAATAATGGAGGAATACACTAATGGAAAATGTAAATGTATTACTCAAGATTTTACAAGCCATTTCCAAATTACTCACAAAGACAATGAGTCAGGTGAAATCGTTTTTTTAAACAAAACATTACTTTTCCCGCTTATACGCAGTGGTGGAAAAAGTATCCAATTGTCATACTTGAGTAAAAGTAAAGATACCTTAATAAAAAATGACTCACCCAGTAAAATACTATGTGAGTTAAAGTTAAAATATATTTTGTTTTAAACATACTTAAGTATCAAAAGTAAATAATTTAATATTCCTTATATTAAGCCAACCAGATGGCACAATTTTTGTGTGTTTTTTACATTTACGGAAAGCCAGGGACACTCTCCAACACAAACACAATTAGTGTTTAGTGAGTCCGCCAGATCAGAGGCAGTAGGGATGACCAGGGATGTTCTCTGTTTAGTGAGTCCTCCAGATCAGAGGCTGTGGGGATGACCAGGGATGTTCTCTGTTTAGTGAGTCCTCCAGATCAGAGGCTGTGGGGATGACCAGGGATGTTCTCTTGAGAAGTCTATGAATTGCTAAGCATTCAAAATGTAACGAGTACGTTTGGGTGTCAGGGAAGAATTTATTTAGGAGTGAAGTGAAGTTAAAGTAGTCAAAAATATAAATACCCCCCAAAACAACTTAAGTAGTCATTTAAAGTAGTTTTACTGAAGAACTTTACACCACTTCTTCTACGTTTGATTGTTTGGTTTCGTGTTTACACGAAACTCAGTGCCACCAGTGTATTTTCTCTTTAATCAATTGTCTATGACATCATGACATCAATAGTATACTGCCAACAGTATACAATTTGATTTGATTTAAAACACGTAGGCAAAACAGTCTTTTTACCATAGGATTTCCGTCTTCTCATGGTTTTCCAGAGGCTTCCTCCCACTCGAGATATGCGGCGTAATTCCATTAGAGCTAAAGTAGTCCATACTCAAGCCTTCGTTATAAAGACCATATGCTCCATATCTATTCCTCTGCAATGTCACAAACAAGCCTCCAGGCGCTCTCGGGCATTAGAACTCAGCACCACAGCCAAAAATGTGTCAACATCGAAATTCATCAGTGTCAAGATGGTAATTGGTGCCATGGAACCTAGATCGAGTGGGATGCAACATGGTTCTTAAAAAGGATGCCCATCTGACACTTCTCATGTTCCGGTAGCTAGGGGCGGGTGCTTCATTCTGAAATAGCGGTAAAACTGTATCTCTTGTTATTACATTCCAATTAGTATAATGCCCAAAAGCAGGCAAGAACAGCAGCATTTTGTGGTGTGTGAATCATTGAGAGGGCCTTGCCTACACAGGGAGGGGATTTCAAATTGGCTTCATTTTCTAATGGAGTACTGTAGCTGGGTCACCTCAAACAGGGGCTTGAGTGACACGCATACAGTTGAAGTCAGAAATGTACATACATTTAGGTTGGAGTCATTAAAACTTGTTTTTCAACGACTCCACACATTTCTTGTTGACAAACTATAGTTTTGGCAAGTTGGTTAGGACATCTACTTTGAGCATGAAGTAATTTTTCCCAAAATTGTTTACAGACAGATTATTTCACATATAATTCACTGTATCACAATTCCAGTTTGTCAGAAGTTTACATACACTAAGTTGACTGTACTTTTAAACAGCTTGGAAAATTCCCCAAAATATGTCATGGCTTTAGAAGCTTCCAAGTCTTCATATGAGTCAAATGGAGGTGTACCTGTGGATGTATTTCAAGGCTTACCTTCAAACTCAGTGCCTCTTTGCTTGACATCACAGGAAAATCAAAAGAAATCAGCCAAGACCTCAGAATTTTTTTTGTAGACATCCATAAGTCTGGTTCATCCTTGGGAACAATTTCCAAACACCTGAAGGTACCATGTTCATCTGTACAAACAATAGTACGCAAGTATAAACACCATGGGACCATGCAGCCGTCATACCGCTCAGGAATGAGACGCGTTCTGTCTCCTAGAGATGAACATACTTTAGTGAGAAAAGTGCAAATCAATTCCAGAACAACAGCAAAGGACCTTGTGAAGATGCTGTAGGAAACAGGTACAAAACTATCTATATCCACAGTAAAAATGAGTCCTATATCGACATAACCTGAAAGGCCGCTCAGCAAGGAGGAAGCTACCACTCCAAAACCGCCATAAAAAAGCCAGACTATGGTTTGCACATGGGGACAAAGATCGTACTTTTTGGAGAAATGTCTTCTGGTCTGATGAAACAAAAATAGAACTGTTTGGCCATAATGACCATCGTCATGTTTGGAGGAAAATGGGGGAGGCTTGCAAGCCGATGAACACCATCCCAACCGTGAAGCACGGGGGTGGCAGCATCATGTTGTGGGGGTGCTTTGCTGCAGGAGGGACTGGTGCACTTCACAAAATAGATAGCTTCATGAGGAAGGAAAACTATGTGGATATATTGAAGCAACATCTCAAGACATCAGTCAGAAAGTTAAAGCATGGTCGCAAATGGGTCTTCCAAATAGCCAATGACCCCAAGCATACTTCCAAAGTTGTGGCAAAATGGCTTTAGGACAACAAAGTCAAGGTATAGGCGTGGCCATCACAAAGCCCTGACCTCAAGCCTATCGAAAATTTGTGGGCAGAACTGAAAAAGCGTGTGCGAGCAAGGAGGCCTACAAACCTGTTACACCAGCTCTGTCTGGAGAATTGGGCCAAAATTCACCCAACTTATTGTGGGAAACATGTAGAAGGCTACCAGAAATGTTTGACCCAAGTTAAACAATTTAAAGACCATGCTACCAAACACTAATTTGTAAACTTCTGACCCACTGGGAATGTGATGAAAGAAATAAAAGCTGAAATAAATAATTATCTCTACTATTATTCTGACATTTCACATTCTGAAAATAAAGTGGTGATCCTAACTGAGCTAAGACAGGGAATTTTACTAGGATTAAATGTCAGGAATTGTGAAACTGAGTTTAAATGTATTTGGCTAAGGTGTATGTAAACTTCAGACTTCAACACCAACCCCCCCCCCCCCCCCCCCCCTTCCCCCCCCCCCCCCGACAAGATGGACTCCTCACCCTATTCTCCCAGGGGACTCTGTCAGACGTCATGGAGAGGAAATGGGGGCGATATGTGCAATTAAGGAGTGATGGGGTGGGGGGCACAGGGCCACAGAGCTATGGGGCTAAGGGGTGGTGTGTGTGGAGGGTAGCGGAGGGGAGGGGGGTGGTATTTTCTGGGTCGAAAATGGGGTGGTCTCTTAATCTGGGGTGTAGAGGACAGAGAAGAGGGGGGCTGCTACACACACCATGTGTGTGTATGTAGTCTTGGTTTGGGCTTTCTAGGTCTCACCTTAAAGGGATTGGAGAGATCGATACTAGGGGCTCTTAGAGGAGAGGCGTGGCGGAGAGGACCATGTTCATTTCACTGCCGGTGCATCACCTCCCTCTGGTGGACGTCTTGAAAAGCACCTTCCACACAAGCACACTACTTAGTATGCAATGGAAGTGTCACAAGGAGGACACTGATGTTCCACACAAGCACACTACTTAGTATGCAATGGAGAAATACGCTTTTTGTGTGTAGGGAATAATTTACTTCAGCTCATGTGACATGTGACCAACACCTTACATGTTGGGTTCATATTTTTATTCAGTGTAGAAATGCCACATCTTCACACTTTAAAGGGATCGGAGAGAACTCCTTCAGATGTGATGAACATGGTCTTCTAAGTCACACGCCTGACGAAAGAAAATACCTTAGAAATCAGGCTCCAATTATCAAGCAAACAGAGACAATGAGTGAGAAAGAAATAACAAGATAGACGGGGAAAAGTAAGTGAGCGATTCACAGTAGTATTCACATAGGCAGATGAACATGTAGTTATGGGAGGGTATGAGAATGCCGGCCGGCTTCTTGCTGCAGAGGGAATAGGCAAGGAGACCAAGACACACAGTCAGTGTGGGTATAAGGGATTCATTCAAACAAGATCCGGCAGGTGAGGCAGCCAAAGGCCTGGCAGTGGTCCTGCACGCACACCCAATGTCATGACCATTGACGTGCGGTCAGGGTAGGCAGAAAATGAATGACAAAAAGAACTAATGAAAAATAAATTCATTTACATTTTATAAATAATCATTTTATCATATTCACGTTTTTTTCTGCATGAGAAAATCGATTTGAGAACTAGTACTTGACAAATTCGCAGTGATCTGATACAAAATGCACAAGGAGGCCAGGGGAAAGTCAGCCTTGTACCTTTCCCCGGCACTTCAAAAGCCAAACTCAATGCAGGGCATTGACATTGACATCTACCTTATAGGTAGAAACAGGCCGAGAGCTCGCTGCCTTTCATGTGTCAAATGTGTCCCATTCATTTTAATTGCACTCATAATAAATGTGCATGCGTATGGGCATGAAAAAAGTTATGGGATAGGCAGAAGGAAAGGCAGAGCTCGCTCCTGCCTATGGACAACACACGTCACCTCCTGCCTATGGACAACACACGTCACCTCCTTTTACTGGTAGAAAATAACATGATCATTTCAATCTAAGTGGTATCAATGGAAAGACTGGCTCTGTATCTGTGCTGCTAACAGCCGACTACTGCTTGCCCTGCCTGCTGTTCTCCACCAGAGACAGTGTGTGGACAAGCGCCAGTTACTGCAAAGTGAACAACTTGCCTATAGCACCGAACAAGGATGACAAATCTGTGTCTCACATCCAAAGCCAGAAAGCTCTTAAGATATTTGGCAGTTCACAGAGAGATCGGGCATTGAATTAACAATGGTGACTGAACTTCAGCATGCACAAAGCAAAGGTAAAAGGGAACCGTGAGACTTTGAAAGAGCTAGCTAATTAATGCTACATCATGCTACCTAGGTAAACAGGCATTTCGTGGCAACGATAAGTGTCAGCTCATCAAACAGGCCCATGGGCAACTATGTGGAACTATGAAATGCCTTTGCTGAAAAAAAAAGACTGATATCAACCCATTTAAAGAACACCACTGTGTTTGCTTTTTGCTCATGTTTTCAATGACACAGACACGCTCTTCCGTGTTCTGCAGAACAAAGCGATGGATATGGGTTTCTGCAGAACCCGTATCAGCAACACAATGAAAGCACTGGAACTGCAGCGACAAGACTGATAGTTTCCATGAGCGATTTGAGTAGAAATGCAAATAACTGGGCTTGGCAGGAAGCAAAACTCATAGTAAACTGATGATAGGAGTAGAGAGGGCACAAATCTACTACAACATACTGGACAATAACAATGTTCAGATGAGAGCCAGGTTTGACCACATTGGTAAACATAATTTCCTTGGCTTAGTGGACTGAAAAAATATAAATAAAATGTCACAAAAGTCTGTCAAAATATGCCAAAATTCGATTTCATTAGACTTAAGGCTGACCTTGTTGGATTATAAAGTTCACAAATGGTATGAGACAAATCACCTGGACAGATTTTTGTTCTAGAATGACCTGACAGACTGTCACCGAGGTGACAAAGTTACTGCAGCTGGTCCTCACTATACCAGCCACAACAGCATCCGTCGAGAGGACATTTTCTGCACTGAAATGGATAAATACACAGTCAGAACTGGATAGATCAAGGTCCACTCTGATCCCTTGGCATCGTCTCCATCCCATCGAGAACGAAATACTTTTTTACAGTTCAGCCACTGATGTCTTTACCTGGAAGGATAGAGGGATGGACTTTGTTCACAAGTAAACGTAAGTGCCCGTGTTTATTTACAGTACCGCTGTCTGTTATTAATACATTACATGTCTATTGCGTAAGTATATATCTCAAATCAGTAGCGCTGACTACTAGGCATAGTGTGTGTAGCTCTGTCTAGTAACGTTCAACCTACTCACTGGCATTTGGGTCGCTGACTGTGGTGCTGAAAGTCACCTGTTTGTGCAGGGCAGTTGCGTGGGGCACAAGCTATTAGGGCCTGTGAATGTGTGCCTAACGGTTGTGCCCCTACCTGCTGCTGTTTAACGGTTGGTTGTGGTTCTTTGAAGGTTATCTTTGCGATCATGTCATATCAATAAAACACTGTAGCAAAAATCTGGTTTATGAGTGGTTGTTGTGCATAGTTCAATCGATCTACCTAATCAGGGTACCCAGAACCAAATCAGTTAAGGGTGTCACTAGAGACCACTATCTACCTGACTCAACCTGAACTGGCTACTGTCTGTATGCCAAATGATCAAAAACACATTTCCCTTTCTAAAAGCTGAACCCAGATCAGTTTGGCTGTGCTACAGAGGATACCAGTGCTGCTAGCAGCCATCAGAGGGCAATAGACACACAGAATAGCTCTGTCCCAGGTTACATAGGCTCGCTGGCCAGGCTTGGATATCGAGTGGAGAAAAATACTGTGCTCTATTAAACCTCAAAGGCTTCCAAATAAGAGCTAAGAGAGAGAGAATTGCGTTAAGAGTTGGTACTATAATTGAGAGGGAGTCTAAACAGCCAAACACTTGACCCAATAAAGCAAATGAGCCGGGCAGTGCAGAGCAGTGACAATGAGAGAGTTGTATTTGTGCTGTGTGTTTCAAGTGCTGCTTTGCTATAATGCAGCTATCTCTTAACAGTTCATAAAAGCTTATGAACGGACATCATGAACCACTTCAAAATGCAGTGACATTGACAGCTGACATCAGTCAGAGTCCATCTGAGCGCCCTAACGACTCGTCCTGATGCAGAACTCAACCACAGCCAGCCTGAAGCTGCTCCCAATGCTCCCTCTCCACGCTAATCATATGGGTTGGTGGTGGTGTTAGCATCTGCTTTCTCACCCTGCACGCACAGACACAGCCACACACAGACACGCAGAAATACACTTAGACCCAGGGGCTGGAACCAGTTCAGGGAACAGAACTGAAAACCAAAAATGAATGACATTTTGTTGAGGAACAGAATCAAAACAGGAAGAAAGTGATCTATACCGTTCCATAACAGAACTGTTCTTTTAAAAGCATTGGAACCAGTTAGTAACATTATTTTAAAAGCATGAGAAACAGGTTTTTTTTATGGTCCTACAAAAAATGCAACAAAGCACCTATGCATAGCCCTCACTCTGTCACTCAGAAATGTATTCCAGTGTCTGACAGTCAGATGAAAATCTTTGCCAGTGTGTGTGCGTGTGTAGGCTACTAACGTTACAAGCATGGAATTTAAATTAGAGAAGAATGGATTCACTTTTTCAATGCTAGTAAAGGATACTATAGTTAACATGTTTCATGTTGGATTTATTACTACAAAAAAGGTAAGATGTGTTTTTAATTCTGGTGCCACTGCACACACAAGCTTGTTTGCTAGCTAAAGTTAAAAGGTGCAATATGCAGAAATTGCTCCGCCATTTCCTGGTTGCTAAAAAGTCTAATAGTTCTGCTAATTCCAATTTATGTGACAAAACAAGCAAGTATAGTGTAGAGAATCATTGTACCATATAGACCGTTGTGAACTATATTTTCCACAACAAAAAAATATTGTATTTTCAATTGTTTGAAGCTGGTGTACAAAAACCGAAAGTTAAAGATGCAGAAACTTAACTGAAGAAAATGAAGCATAGAAATAGCGCACATAGAACAGATCTACGGCTTGCGTTCAATGAGAATGACAGATCTATAACTCATATTTCTATGTGAATTTGGTCAGGTCACCCAAAAAAGTGACATATTGCAGCTTTGAGTCAACTCTCGGATGTTCAAAGACAATCAAAGTTCCTCTATAGAAGCCGCTCCACTGTAGGCATAATTCTGTGGGCCTAATTCAGATAATACATGTCATAACAACTGTTGGGTTCAGAAAATATGACATATACTTATTCATGTCACTGGTGGAGAGAGAGTAATGTATGCCGTTTACATTATATCAGGGATCCTATTGAAATATTGAGTGCTTAGGGTTAGAGGGTCTACACCAGAAGTTAATGGTTATCTGTAGGAGGAAGGTATATGGTGTGTGCAATTAAGCTTGGAATGTACTGAGTGAAGGGAAGCGATTGCATGTGGCAGGCATTGATGAGGGGAGAGAGCCATGGATCAAATCAAATCAAATGTTATTGGTCACATACACACGGTTAGCAGATGTTAATGCGAGTGTAGCAAAATGCTTGTGCTTCTAGTTCCAATCGTGCAGTAATATCTAACAAGTATTCTAACAATTTCACAACTACTTTATACACACAAGTGTAAAGTAATGAATAAGAATGTGTACATAAAAATATATGGATGAGCGATGGCCGCATAGGCAAGATGCAGAGATGGTACAGAGTACAGTATATACATACAGTATGAGATGAGTAATGTAGGGTATGTAAACATTATATAAAGTGGCACTGCTTAAAGTGACTAGTGATACATTTATTACATCCAATTTTTAATTGTTAAAATGTCTAGAGATTTGAGTCAGTATGTTGGCAGCAGCCACTCAATGTTAATAATGAAGCTAGGGGGCACTATTTTTATTTTGGGAAAAATAACGTTCCCAAAGTAAACGGCCTATTTCTCAGGACCAGATGCTAGAATATGCATATAATTGACAGCTTAGGATAGAAAACACTCTAAGGTTTCCAAAACTGTAAAAATATTGTCTGTGAGTATAACAGAACTGATATTGCAGGCGAAAGCCTGAGAAAAAAACAATCAGGAAGTGACTCTTATTTTGAAACCCCTGTCTTTCTATGTTACCCTATTGCCCATTGAAAGGGATATCAACCAGATTCCCTTTTCTGTGGCTTCCCTAAGGTGTCTACAGCCTTTAGACGTAGTTTCAGGCCTTTATTTTGAAGAATGAGCGTAAACGTTCACATTGCGTAAGTGGTCAGTTGTTGGCTCTCAGTGTGATTGTTGCGCAAAACAGAGAGGTAGCCATTTTTTCTCCTGGTCCTAGTGAAAAGCTAACTGTCCCGGTTGATATATTATCTAATAGATATTTGAAAAATACCTTGAGGATTGATTATAAAAAACGTTTGCCATGATTCTGTCGATATTATGGATATAATTATAAATTTTTGTCTGCGTTGTCGTGACCGCTATTTCCAGGTGGATTCCTAGGCATAACGCATCAAACTAACGGAGGTATTTGGATATAAAAAATATCTTTATGGAACAAAAGGAACATTTGCTGCCTAACTGGGAGTCTCGTGAGTTAAAACATCCAAAGATCATCAAAGGTAAAAGATGAATTTGATTGCTTTTCTGATTTTCGTGACCAAGTTACCTGCCGCTAGGTGTACATAATGTTTTGCAATCTATATATATTTACACAAACGCTTGTATTGCTTTCGCTTTAAAGCATAATTTCAAAATCTGAAACGACAGGGTGATTAACAAAAGGCTATGCTGTGTTTCGCTATATTTCACTTGTGATTTCATGAATATGAATATTTTCTAGTAAGATTATTTGACCGTTGCGCTATGCTATTTAGCGTAGTTGATGACAATTATCCTGAATCCGGGATGGGTGGTTCCAAGAGGTTTACAGTCTGATGTCCTTGAGATAGAAGCTGTTTTTCAGTTTCTCGGCTTTGATGCACCTGTACTGACCTCGCCTTCTGGATGATAGCGGGGTGAACAGGCAGTGACTCGGGTGGTTGTTGTCCTTGATAATCTTTTGGGCCTTCCTGTGACATTGGGTGGTGTAGGTGTCCTGGAGGGCAGGTAGTTTGCCCCCGGTGATGCATTGTGCAGACATCACTACCCTATGGAGAGCCTTACGGTTGTGGGTGGAGCAGTTGCCATACCAGGCGGTGAAACAGCCTGACAGGATTCTCTCGATTGTGCATCTGTAGAAGTTTGTGAGTGTTTTCGGTGACAAGCCAAATTTCTTCAGCCTCCTGCGCCTTCTTCACAACGCTGTCTGTGTGGGTAGACCCATTTCAGTTTGTCCATGATGTGTACGCCAAGGAACTAAAAACTTTCCACCGTCTGCATTACTGTCCCGTCGAAGTGGATAGGGGAGTGCTCCCATTGCTCTTTCCTGAAGTCCACGATCATCTTTGTTTCGTTGACGTTGTGTGTGAGGTTATTTTCCTGACACCACATTCCGAGGGCCCTCACCTCCTCCCAGTAGGCTGTCTCGTCATTGTTGGTAATCAAGCCTACCACTGTAGTGTCGCCTGCAAACTTGATGATTGAGTTGGAGGCGTGCGTGGCCACGTAGTCATGGGTGAACAGGGATTACAGTTGAGGGCTGAGAACGCACCAATGTGGGGCCCCAGTGTTTCCTACCCTCACCACCTGGGGGCGACGAGTCAGGAAGTCCAGGACCCAGTTGCACAGGGCGTGGGTCGAGACCCAGGATGCGGGGTGGGGGCCGAGCTCTGAGGATGCGGCTAGGGATGCCGTCTGGAACGGCAGTCTTGCGAGGGTAAACATGTTTACATGTTTTACTCGCCGTGGTGAAGGAGAGCCCGCATGTTTTGGTAGCGTGCCGTGTCAGTGGCACTGTATTGTCCTCAAAGCGAGCAAAGAAGTTATTTCATTTGTCTGGGAGCAAGACGTCCGTGTCCGCGACAGGGTTGGTTTTCTTTTGTAATCCAGGATTGACAGTAGACCCTGCCACATATGTCTCGTGTCTGATCTGTTGAATTGCGACTCTACTTTGTCTCTATACTGTCGCTTAGCTTGTTTGATTGTCTTGTGGAAGGAATAGCTACACTGTTTGTATTCGGTCATGTTGATTAAAAGCAGTGGTTTGCGCTTTCAGTTTTGCGCGAATGCTGCCATCAATCCACGTTTTCTGGTTGGGGAAGGTTTTAATAGCCACCGTGGGTATAACATCACCGATGCACTTTCTAATACACTTGCTAAGCTCACCCAATTCATCAAAGTTGTTGTTCGATGCTATCCGGAACATATCCCAGTCCACGTGACTCTCAGAGAGAGTGTGTAAGGGAGGGCGAGTCTGTGTTAACTGAATAGTAGAAGGTTTCATGTAGTGTTTTCCCCGGGGCGGCAGGGTAGCGGTTGGACTAGTAACCGAAAGGTTGCAAGTTCAAATCCCCGAGCTGTCGTTCTGCACCTGAACAGGCAGTTAACCTACTGTTCCTAGGCCGTCATTGAAAATTAAAATGTGTTCTTAACTGACTTGCCTAGTTAAATAAAGATAAAATAAAATTAATTACGGCCACAATGAGATGAAGAGCATTATGCATGTATATTCCTTCCTCCCATTTCTACAGCCAAATCACAGGTAGGAATTAGCAATGCGATGCAATATTTTATTATATAGTGAACAGTGTGAAGTGAAATTAAATGTGTGAATATCAGTGGCAGGTTTTTTGTGTAGCACATGACCATGACACTTAGAAAACAGGAACAAACAGATGCTAGGCCACTGACTTTTTGCCGCCATTGATACTTGGCCTGGTATCATATCAATAATAGGCTTAGTGAATGAACAGCGGATGTCATCAAATCTCTTTTCAAAATGGTTGACAAAGCCGTCAGCAGAGAGGGAGAAGGGAGGAGTTGGAGGATTAAGGAGGGAAGAAAAGGTGGAAAATAGTTTGCTAGTGTTAGAGGCAGAAGCTTGCATTTTAGAGTGATAGGAAGTGGCTTTAGCAGCAGATGCAGAGGCAGAGAAGGTAGAGAAAGGATGATTGGTCCTCTGGATGTAAAGTCTTCTTTCATTTTCGCTCAGCTGCCTGCAGCCCTGTTCTGTAAGCTCGCAATTCATCAAGGTCAAACACTTGTGACTGACAGTTGTTGCCCGGAAAGCAGAGCTCAATACTTGAACAATGGCTAAGCTCAGCTGTGTTGTGGCTAGTGAGCGAAGTGATTCACAACAACAACAAAACTGCTGCCAAATAAATAGCTTTCTCCAGTGTTTGAAAGTCACATTAAAAAGCTGTTAATGGAGTTTCAGCCCAGAGATGGAGTGATCGCTGGAGCGGAGGAAAGAGAGATTTGACATTGTTCTCTACATTTCCATCTTGCTTCTCTGGCCGAAACACGGTAGGCCCTCTTCTCCCTCTTCAAAACGCATGCAATCTTCACCAGAGTACATTTGTAATGGCACTTCTTTGACATGGCTAGCTAAATTACATGGGCCTAGTTAACCCTCACAACAACTGCTCCCCAGGCACCAATGACATGGACGTCGATTAAGGCAGCCCCCCGCACTTGGGAATTACCTCAAAAGAACAAATGATGTCAGCCATGGATGTAGAGATAAGAAAGTGGCAAAAGTCATGTGCGATAGAGAATCATTCCGATATCCTGGTCCTATATCCTATGTCTCCTTTATCCTCATCCTATATGTCACCAATGATTATGTCATTGCTGACTGCCATCATAACTGCATTCCTCCAATAGGAGTAAAAGCTATACCAAGACAACGTACATTCTGCTAGGTAGCCGTGTTGCATTCCAACCTCCAGGTGTTTTTTTGTATCTGGTTGTTTGGGGAGAACGGCTAATGAGGTCCCCGGACAAACGCGGCAGCAGGTGTGAGGTTCTGGAAGGGTCTGAAGGGTTGGTTAGACACAGCACACCTCTGCGACCCTGACCTCTGTTGTCCCCCTAGTCTGAGAGCCTTCACCCCATTTGAGAACAAGCGTGCACACACACACACACACACACACACACACACACACACACACACACACACACACACACACACACACACACACACACACACACACACACACACACACACACACCACACACAGGGTTGTGTATTCCTTTAAGATTGCATTGCTACACACACACACACACACACACACACACACACACACACACACTTTCCTCTCACAGGTCCCCCTTTCTCCTGTACCTCCCATGACTTTCCTCCATCCTTTTGTCCATTCCTTGACTCTCCCAGGCTGAAAAATGTTCATTCCCATTAGGAAAAAGCAGGGACGATAGCTCGACTGAAGGGGGCACTCCATCTTTTCACAGCACTCAATGGCAGATTGTGTGTGTGGAGAGGGCATTGATCTTTAACACACTCATTAACGGTAATTTTCAATTAGGCCCTGGCCCATTTAAAATGACAACATTCTCATAAGGAGAGAGAGTGGGACAATTATTACGCTGCCTTTTCAAACACAGTCTCTCTCACATGACCACCTTTGATGGAACTGGCAATTTCTTCTATAATGGAGCTAGGGTTATGATTGAGAAAAAAGGGCAGAAGAAATTGTCATGTCTTTCCTGGGAAATCACTGTACTGTCTTGTTAAGATATGCCTATTTTATGCTATTATGAGATGCCGCCAAACTAAAATACCCAAACAGTTTTTTCTGTTCCTGGAAAAAATTCTGGTTAAATAAATGCAGTGTTACTCCAATGACTTTTTTAAAGCAGCGATGGTAAAGTTTGCATAGAGGGCCACAGACATTTTCTTTCCTGCAATTCTTCTGTACATTTTTACAATTTTAAAGCTAGTGTCCTGCATTTGAACACATTTTGCCATGGCTTATGTCAAGTTCTTATGCTATCTGAGTGACTCAAACATAACAAAATTAATGGGTGCCCCATGACATTACATTTTATACATTTTGGATTCTCCCTGACTAGTTTTTATTCTGGTGGTTGTTAGTTCTCAAAATATGATCTTGGTTGTTTTTTGTAGTGGCATCCACAAATTAGCAGTGGCGGCCCACCACTGCTAAATGAATATAGCGGAAAAACTGACATGTGCTTATAATGCACTATGAAGATGGCATTCATGTGTGACCGATCCCCCTTTCAGGCAAGAGGATAGAAGCTGGTAAAGAAAGTTAGCAGAGCATAACTTACCTGCATTGATCATTCTATGATCTTCAGATGGCAAAGCGAGGGGGAAAGAGAAAAGGGAAGACAAAAGACAAAATCAGTAAGTACTAATTAGAAAAACATAGGCACCATTTTAGACACTGGAATGAAAATGGGCAGATGAGGATATTTGAGTGACACAGTGACAGGGAGAAGCAGAAAGGTCAGAGGAGGTGTTCAGGGTTGATGGACAAGCATAAACACACACCTTCACAAGTCAACAACCCCATATCAACATGGGAAATGTGAGTTTTAAAAAATTGGAATATACACAGTACCAGTCAAAAGTTTGGACACACCTACTCATTCAGGGTTTTTCTTTAGTTTTACTATTTTCTACATTATAGAATAGTAGTTAAGACATCAAAACTATGGAATAACACATATTGAATAATGTAGTAACCAAAAAAGTATAAACCAAAATATATTTTATATTTGAGTTTCTTCAAAGTAGACCCTTTGCCTTGATCACAGCTTTGCACACTCTTGGCATTCTCTCAACCAGCTTCATGGAATGCTTTTCAATTAACAGGTGTGCCTTGTTAAAAGTTAATTTGTGGAATTTCTTTCCTTTGTAATGCCTTTGACCCAATCAGTTGTGTTGTGACAAGGTATGGGTGGTATACAGAAGACAGCCCTATTTGGTAAAAACCCAAGACCATATTATGGCAAGAACAGGGGAACGACAGGCCATCGTTACTTTAAGACATGAAGACCAGTCAATCCGGAAAATTTAATGTACTTTTTCTTCAAGTTCAGTCGCAAGTTACCTCTGCTGCAGAGGACTAGAGTTAACTGCATCTCAGATTGCAGCCCAAATAAATGCTTCACAGAGATCAAGTAACAGACACACCTCAACATCAACTTTTCTGAGGAGACTGCGTGAATCAGGCATTCATGGTTGAATTGCTGCAAAGAAACCACTACTAAAGGACACAAATGAGAAGAGGAGACTTGCTTGGGCCAAGAAACACAAGCAATGGACAGTAGACCGGTGGAAATAAACTCAGCAAAAAAAGAAACGTCCTCTCACTGTCAACTGCTTTTACTTTCAGCAAACTGAACATGTGTAAATATTTGTATGAACATAACATTCAACAACTGAAACATAAACTGAACAAGTTCCACAGACATGTGACTCAGAGAAATGTAATAATGTGTCCCTGAAAAGGGGGGGGGGGGGGGAATCAAAAGTAACAGTCAGTATCTGGTGTGGCCACCAACTGCATTAAGTACTGCAGTGCATCTCCTCCTCATGGACTGCACCAGATTTGCCAGTTATTGCTGTGAGATGTTACCCCACTCTTCTACCAAGGCACCTGCAAGTTCCAGGACATTTCTGGGGGGAATGGCCCTAGCCCTTGTGACGGCCCTGAATTTTTCTGAACCGTCTCAGTGCTTCTCCTTCCAATAGGGCGCTTTCCCTTTAATTCCCAATTAAATAGCTGGCATCAGCTGCGCAAAAGTGGGGTTGTGATGGAGACGTGAATGAGGATGTGTTCAACCCTCAGTTCCGAAGCTTCTCTATTCAGTTTGTTTTGTTGCCGTTAAATGTGTGTTTTGTTGCCTAATAGGGTTTACCCAGGATCGGATCCACTCTTTGCGTCCGTGGACTACACCTCTCTGTTCTTAGTGGCCTTTCTCCGCTGGAGATCTGTTGGCGGATTGGATTGTCTGACTGACCGACTGACTACAACCTTTTTGTATACGGTATTTCATTTGTTTTGATGTGAGGTATACTGTGATGATTTATGTAGTTAGTTGGAGTTGAGGACTTAGTAAGAGTTGATACGCTTTAAAGGTCTGTGGTAAAATAATTGTTATATTGATTGTATGATTAATACTGGGTTTACGATACACTTGAATGAACGGACAAACATTGCGTGACAAAGGTCACTTGAGTTTCCTGAACTCCTTTACCAGGCTGGACACTTTTTTAGGCCCGAGGTACAGGACATTTCTGGAGGAACCAGAACTCATTGTGTTATATTATATGTGTGTGTAATCATTTATGTTGATAATACAACCCACACAAAATAATATAGTTGTTTTTGAAGTTCTTTCCAATGTTAAGGGTTAATGAAAAGTTTATTTCCATCCTGACTTTTACATAAGTCCTTTGTATTGGTGTAGACTTGACGGACCAGATGGGACTCAAATCCCTCCCAAAACAAAAGGAGAAACCAATGTTTTCTCTGGTAGGCACAACTTACCTGGCACCCCTATAAATAATAACCTCAAGTTAAAACCGTTACACCCTCACCCTCCAAGCCCACAGGTCTCAGATGTGCTCAATGGGATTGAGATCCGGGCTCTTCGCTGGCCATGACAGAACACTGACATTCCTGTCTTGCAGGAAATCACGCGCAGAACGAGTAGTATGGCTGGTGGCATTGTCATGCTGGAGGGTCATGTCAGGATGAGCCTGCAGGAAGGGTACCAAATGAGTGAGGAGGATGTCTTCTCTGTAACGCACAGCATTGAGATTGCCTGCATGACAACAAGCTCAGTCCGATGATGCTGTGACACACCAGCACAGACCATGACAAACCCTCCACCTCTAAATCGATCTAGCTCCAGAGTACAGGCCTCGGTGTAACCCTCATTCATTCGGCGATAAACGCAAATCTGACCATCACCACTGGTGAGACAAAACCGCGACTCGTCAGTGAAGAGCACTTTTTGCCAGTCCTGTCTGGTCCAGCAACTGTGGGTTTGTGCCCATTGGCAACGTTGTTGCCGGTGATGTCTGGTGAGGATCTGCCTTACAACAGGCCTACAAGCCCTCAGTCCAGCCTCTCTCAGCCTATTGCGGCCATTCTGAGCACTGATGGAGGGGTTCCTGGTGTAAGTCGGGCAGTTGTTGTTGTCCTCCTGTACCTATCCCGCAGGTGTAATATTCGGATGTACCGATCCTGTGCAGGTGTTGTTATACGTGGTCTGCCACTGCGAGGTTGATCAGCTGTCCGTCCTGTCTCCCTGTAGCGCTGTCTTAGGCATCTCATAGTATGGACATTGCAATTTAATACCCTGGCCACATGTGCAGTCCTCATGCCTCCCTGCAGCATGCATAAGGCACGTTCACGCGGATGAGCAGGGTCCCTGGGCATCTTTCTTTTGGTGTTTTTCAGAGTCAGTAGAAAGGACTCTTTAGTGTCCTAAGTTTTTATAAGTGTGATCTTAATTGCCTACCGTCTGTAATGACTGTTCCACAGGTGCATGTTCATTAATTGTTTATGGTTAGTTGAACAAGCATGGGAAACAGTGTTTAAACACTTAATTCGGAAAAATCTAATTATCTTTGAAAGACAGTGTCTTGAAAAAGGGACGTTTCTTTTTTTGCTGAGTTTATGTCCTTTTGGTCTGATGAGTCCAAATGTGAGATTTTTTGTTCAAATCACCGTGTGTTTGTGAGACACAGAGTAGGTGAATGGATGATCTCCGCATGTGTGGTTCCCACCATTAGTTGGACCACAGAGTGAAGGAAAAGCAGCCAACAAGTGCTCAGCATATTGTGGGAACTTTCAAGAATGTTGGAAAAGTATTCCAGGTGAAGATGGTTGGGAGAATGCCATGAGTGTACAAATAAAATATATTTTCATTTGTTTAACACTTTTTTTGGTTACTACATGTGTTATTTAATTGTTTTGATGTCTTCACTAGTTTATTCTACAATGTGGAAGATAGTAAAAATAAAGAAAAACCCTTGAATGAGTAGGTGTGTACAAACTTTTGACTGGTACTGTATGCAAACAAGATATTTCTGTATTTCATTTTCAATACATTTGCAAAACAAATTACAAATATGTTTCACTTTGTCATTATAGGGGATTGTGTGTAGATGGGTGAGGAAAGAAAATTGAATCCATTTTGAATTCAGGCTGTAATAAGTCAAGGGTTATGAATACTTGAAGGCACTGTAATTACCAGAACATATGTGACACGAGTCAGGAAACTAGGTGTATGTCGCATGTCACGACTTCACAGGAGAGCCGTGAAGTCGTTATCCAGAATGGCACCGACAAAGAGGGTCGCCTCGCTTCTAGTCCATAGGAAACTATGCAGTATTCAGTTTATGTATTATTTCTTACAATGTTAGGCCAGAAAATCTTAAGTGTTATTACATACAGCTTTGAAGAACTATTGGATATCAGAGAGACTTACCAGCACTACGACCAGCAATAAGACTTTCCAGAACCGGATCCTTTGTTCGAACCACCCAAGGCATTCTAATTGTTTCCAGAGGCTGACCCAAAACAACGTCGCCACAGGAGAGGTAGACGGAACGGCATCCTGGTCAGACTTCGGAGGCGCGCACACCACCCACCGCATTGGAGTATTTTACTCGTTCATGTCCAGTATCTAGATAAATATGTAGACGAAATTGGGGCTAGGGTTGCTTTCCAGAAAGACATCCCGGATTGGAACATACTCTGTTTCACGGAAACATGGTTATCTGGAGACATGCTGTCGGAGTCGGCACAGCCACCGGGATTCTTTGTGCGTCCCGCCGATTGGAATAAACATCTCACAGGGAAGAAGAAAGGTAGGGGTCTATGTTTCATGATTAACAACTCAGGGTGTAATTGTAACAACATACAGGAACTCAAGTCGCGTTCACCGGACCTAGAATTCCTCACAATCAAATGCACCCGTATTATCTTCCAAGAGAATTCTCATCGGTTATTGTCACTGCAGTGTTTGCCCCCCCCCCCCCCCCCCCCCCCAGGCTGACACAACAACGGCCCAGTGGAACTCCACTGGACTCTATGCAAACTGGAACCATATATCCGGAGGCCGCATTTATTGTAGCTGGGGATTTTAACAAAGCAAATTTGAAAACAAGGCTACCTAAAGTCTATCAGCATATCGATTGTAGTACCCGGGCTGGCCAAACTCTGGATCACGGCCCTCTCCCGTCCTTCTTCCAGTAAATCCGACCACGACTCCATTTTGCTTCTCCCCTCCTATAGGCAGAAACTCAAACAGGATGTACCCGTGACTAGGGCCATTCAACGCTGGTCTGACCAATCGGAAACCACGCTTCAAGAATGTTTTGATCAAGGGGTTGGGACATGTTCCAGGTAGCCTCAGAGAATAATATAGATTTATACGCTGATTCAGTGAGTGAGTTTATAATCGCATTTAACCACGGAAAGATGACCGGGAATATGGCCTAATACAAGCAGTCTAGTTATTCCCTCCACAAGGCAATCAAACAAGCAAAACGTCAGTACAGGGAAAAAGTGGAGTCGCAATTCAGCGGCTCAGTCACGAGACGTATGTGGCTGGGTACACAGGAAATCAAGGACTAAAAAAAGAAAACCAGCCACATCATGGACACCGACATCTTGCTTCTAGACAAACTAAACACCTTTGCTCGCTTTCAGGACAAGACAGTGCCACCGACCGTAGGAAACAACATCTCCACTTCGCTGATCCTCAACACTGGGGCCCCACAAAGCTGCATGCTCAGCCTACTCCCTGTTCACCCATGACTGCATGGCCATGCACACCTCCAACTCGATCATCAAGTTTGCAGACGACACAACAGTAGTAGGCTTGATCACCAACAATGACGAGACAGCCTATATTCAGGAGGTGAGGGCCCTCGGAGTGTGGTTTCAGGAAAATAATCTCTCACTCAACGTCAACATAACAAAGGAGAAACAGCAGAGGAGCACCTCCCTATCCACATCGACGGGACAGCAGTTGAGAAGGTGGAAAGTTTCAAGTTCCTCGGCGTACACATCACGGATGATGATAGTCTAGCGTTCACTAGCTACATTTTCAGATATTACACATTTCTAATTTTGACAGAAAATGCTTTTATTTCAAGCTAAATTTTACTGTTAGCTAGCTAGCTAACGTTAGCTGGCTGGCTCCCTAGCTGATGTAATTATTGGTTTCCCAGGGTCGTTTGCTGTTAGAGTCTAATGTTAGCTGTCAGGCTGGCTCGTTAGCTAACATTATTATTTGTTTCCCAGAGCCGTTTGCTTTTCTAGTTAGAGTCTAATGTTAGCTAGCAAACATTGGCCCTGGTTGGTTATCTCCCAGCACAGTGGCATTGTTGGCACTGTTCATTGTTGTTTGAGCAAGGTCATTTTTGCAAAACAACAATGCATGGCCATCATATTTCTAATGTTAATCATAGAAAGAATGTAGTCAACTTTTCATCAACAACATAGCACAGGCAGTAGGAAGCTCTCTCATCCATGTATCTGTAGATGATATAGCCTTATACTCAGCTGGCCCCTCCCTGGATTTTGTGTGAAATGCTCTACAACAAAGCTTTCTTAGTGTCCAACAAGCTTTCTCTCCCCTTAGCCTAGTTCTGAACACCTCCAAAACAAAAGGTCATGTGGTTTGGTAAGGAGAATGAGCCTCTCCCCACAGGTATGGTTATTACCTTGGAGGGTTTAGAGCTTGAGGTAGTCATCTCATACAAGTACTTGGGAGTATGGCTAGACAGTACACTGTCCTTCTCTCAGCACATATCAAAGCTGCAGGCTAAAGTTAAATCTAGACTTGGATTCCTCTATCGTAATCACTGCTCTTTCACCCCAGCTGCAAAACTAACCCTGATTCAAATGACCATCCTACCCATGCTAGATTACGGAGACATAATTTATAGATCGGCAGGTAAGGGTGCTCTCGAGTGGCTAGACATTCTTTACCATTCGGCCATCAGATTTGCCACCAATGCTCCTTATAGGACACATCAATGCACTCTATACTCCTCTGTAAACCGGTCATCTCTGTATACCCGTCGCAAGACCCACTGGTTGATGCATATTTATAAAACCCTCTTAGGCCTCACTCCTATCTGAGATATCTACTGCTGCCCTCATCCTCCACATACAACACCCGTTCTGCCAGTCACATTCTGTTAAAGGTCCCCAAAGCACACATATCCCTGGGTTCGCTCGTCTCTTCAGTTCACTGCAGCTAGTGACTGGAACGAGCTGCAACAAACACTCAAACTGGACAGTTTTCTCAATCTCTTCATTCAAAGACTCAATCATGGACACTCTTACTGACAGTTGTGGCTGCTTTGCGTGATGTATTGTTGTCTCTACCTTCTTGCCCTTTGTGCTGTTGTCTGTGCCCAATAATGTTGGTACCATGTTGTTTTGCTACCATGTTGTTGTCATGTTGTGTTGCTGCCTTGCTATGTTGTCGTCTTAGGTCCCTCTTTACACACATATATATATATATATATATATATATATATATAGATATATATATACAGTGCCTTGCGAAAGTATTCGGCCCCCTTGAACTTTGCGACCTTTTGCCACATTTCAGGCTTCAAACATAAAGATATAACTGTATTTTTTTGTGAAGAATCAACAACAAGTGGGACACAATCATGAAGTGGAACGACATTTATTGGATATTTCAAACTTTTTTAACAAATCAAAAACTGAAAAATTTTGCGTGCAAAATTATTCAGCCCCTTTAAATTAATACTTTGTAGCGCCACCTTTTGCTGCGATTACAGCTGTAAGTTGCTTGGGGTATGTCTCTATCAGTTTTGCACATCGAGAGACTGACATTTTTTCCCATTCCTCCTTGCAAAACAGCTCGAGCTCAGTGAGGTTGGATGGAGAGCATTTGTGAACAGCAGTTTTCAGTTCTTTCCACAGATTCTCGATTGGATTCAGGTCTGGACTTTGACTTGGCCATTCTAACACCTGGATATGTTTATTTTTGAACCATTCCATTGTAGATTTTGCTTTATGTTTTGGATCATTGTCTTGTTGGAAGACAAATCTCCGTCCCAGTCTCAGGTCTTTTGCAGACTCCATCAGGTTTTCTTCCAGAATGGTCCTGTATTTGGCTCCATCCATCTTCCCACCAATTTTAACCATCTTCCCTGTCCCTGCTGAAGAAAAGCAGGCCCAAACCATGATGCTGCCACCACCATGTTTGACAGAGGGGATGGTGTGTTCAGCTGTGTTGCTTTTACACCAAACATAACGTTTTGCATTGTTGCCAAAAAGTTAAATTTTGGTTTCATCTGACCAGAGCACCTTCTTCCACATGTTTGGTGTGTCTCCCAGGTGGCTTGTGGCAAACTTTAAACAACACTTTTTATGGATATCTTTAAGAAATGGCTTTCTTCTTGCCACTCTTCCATAAAGGCCAGATTTGTGCAATATACGACTGATTGTTGTCCTATGGACAGAGTCTCCCACCTCGGCTGTATATCTCTGCAGTTCATCCAGAGTGATCATGGGCCTCTTGGCTGCATCTCTGATCAGTCTTCTCCTTGTATGAGCTGAAAGTTTAGAGGGACGGCCAGGTCTAGGTAGATTTGCAGTGGTCTGATACTCCTTCCAATTCAATATTATCGCTTGCACAGTGCTCCTTGGGATGTTTAAAGCTTGGGAAATATTTTTGTATCCAAATCCGGCTTTAAACTTCTTCACAACAGTATCTCGGACCTGCCTTGTGTGTTCCTTGTTCTTCATGATGCTCTCTGCGCTTTTAACGGACCTCTGAGACTATCACAGTGCAGGTGCATTTATACGGAGACTTGATTACACACAGGTGGATTGTATTTATCATCATTAGTCATTTAGGTCAACATTGGATCATTCAGAGATCCTCACTGAACTTCTGGAGAGAGTTTGCTGCACTGAAAGTAAAGGGGCTGAATAATTTTGCACGCCCAATTTTTCAGTTTTTGGTTTGTTAAAAAAGTTTGAAATATCCAATAAATGTCGTTCCACTTCATGATTGTGTCCCACTTGTTGTTGATTCTTCACAAAAAAATACAGTTTTATATCTTTATGTTTGAAGCCTGAAATGTGGCAAAAGTTCACAAAGTTCAAGTGGGCCGAATACTTTCGCAAGGCACTGTACTATTGATGAATACGCTGATTCGGTGAGCAAGTTTATTAGCAAGTGCATTGGTGACGTCTTACCCACAGCGACTATTAAAACCTTCCCCAACCAGAAACCGATTGATGGCAGCATTCACGTAAAACTGAAAGCGCAAACCACTGCTTTTAATCAGGGCAAGGCGACCGGAAACATGACCGAATACAAAACAGATTTTCCCTCCGCATGGCAATTAAACAAGCTAAGCTCCAGTATAGAGACAAAGTAGAGTCGCAATTCAACGGCTCCAACGCAAGAGGTATGTGGCAGGGTCTACAGTCAATCACGGACTACGAAAAGAAAACCAGCCCCATCGCGGACCACGATGTCTTGCTCCCAGACAAACTAAACTTCTTTGCTCGCTTTGAGGACAATACAGTGCCACCGACACGGCCCGCTACCAAAGCCTGGGGGCTCTCCTTCGCTGCAGCCAACGTGAGTAAAACATTTAAACGTGTTAACCCTCGCAAGGCTGCCGGCCCAAACGACATCCCTAGCCGTGTCCTCAGAGCATGCGCAGACCAGCTGGTTGGTGTGTTCACGGACATATTCAATCAACCTTTATCCCAGTCTGCTGTCCCCACATGCATCAAGAGGGCCACCATTGTTCCCGTACACAAGAAAGCTAAGGTAACTGAGCTAAATGACTATTGCCTCGTAGCACTCACTTCTGTCATCATGAAGTGCTTTGAGAGACTAGTCAAGGATCATATCACCTCCACCCTACCTGACACCCTAGACCCACTCCAATTTGCTTACCGCCCCAATAGGTCCACAGAGACCCTGGGTCTCGACCCCGCCCTGTGCAACTGGGTCCTGGAATTCCTGACGGGCCGCCCCCATGTGGTGAGGGTAGGAAACAGCATCTCCACCTGGTTGGTCCTCAACACTGGGGCCCCATAAGGGTGCCCTCTCCTGTACTCCCTGTTCACCCATGACTGCGTGGCCATGCACGCCTCCAACTCAATCATCAAGTTTGCAGACAACACTACAGTGGTAGGCTTTATTACAAACAACAACGAGACGGCCTACAGGGAGGAGGTGAGGGCCCTCGGAGTGTGGTGTCAGGAAAATAACCTCACACTCAATGTCAACAAAACAAAGGAGATGCATAGGAACAGTCCCCTATCCACATCGGCGGGACAGTAGTGGAGAAGGTGGAACGTTTTAAGTTCCTTGGCGTACACATCATGGACAAACTGAAATGGTTGCAGCAGCGCCTCTTCAACCTCAGGAGGCTGAAGAAAACACTCAAACTTTTACAGATGCACAATCGAGAGCATTCTGTTGGGCTGTATCACCGCCTGGTACGGCAATTGCTCTGCCCAAACCATAAGGATCTCCAGAGGGTAGTGAGGTCTGCACAACGCATCACCAGGGGGAAACTACCTGCCCTCAAGGACACCTACACCACCTGATGTCACAGGAAGGCCAAAAAGATCCAGAAGGCGAGGTCAGTACAGGTGCATCAAAGCTGGCACCGAGAGACTGAAAAACAGCTTCTATCTCAAGGCCATCAGACTGTTAAACAGCCATCACTAACATTGAGTGGCTGCTGCCAACATACTGACTCAAATCTCTAGATACATTTATTACATCCAATTTTTAATTATTAAAGTATCACTAGCCACTTTAAACAATGCCACTTTATATAATGTTCAGATACCCTACATTACTCATCTCATGTGTACATACTGTACTCTATACCATCTCCTGCATCTTGCCTATGCCGTTCGGCCATCGCTCATCCACATATTGTTATGTACATATTCTTATTAATTCCTTTACACTTGTGAGTGTATAATGTAGTTGTTGTGAAATTGTTACATTACTTGTTAGATATTACTGCATGGTCGGAACTAGAAGCACAAGCATTTCGCTACACTCGCATTAACATCTGCTAACCATGTGTATGTGACCAATAAAATTTGATTTGCAATCATTTATTTCATTTCCGCTCGTTACCATATTTAGCTAGCAGCCTACATGGAAATTTGCTATTACTTGTGCTAATTGTGTTATCAGTCTGGTACCACACGCCCAATGGGCTTTATGCGTTTTTCTTTTTAGCCATTGTGTGTACTAAGCCGGTAATACCGTAAATGTGCCCCTTCGAGGAGAAGAACAAACGTGAACCCCTCCACACTCTCTATTTTTAACACTTTCAATTGCCGCCTCCATTTTCACCTGCTCTGAGGGCGGATAGCTGTTTCCAATACAAGCGATTGGTTGGTGGAATTGAATTAGGAAATGTACATACTTATGTCCTGTCGTTTCCCGGTTTTGCGCCAGACACTGTTTGAAGAAACAAAATCGACTGTCCAATTTTTTCACACCCATTTGCAAAAACTCGAAGCCACAAGATCCACAACGTTTGCTACTCTCTGCCTCTCAGAAACACAGAGACGGCCTCTCAATCAGGAACAAATAGCCACCCTACGATTCCGAGGCATTTTGTATCGCTGAAGCAAAAGGGATGTAAAAGTTTATGTCACGCCCTGGTCTTAGTATTTTGTGTTTTCTTTATTATTTTGGTCAGGCCAGGGTGTGACATGGGTTTATTATGTGGTGTGTTAAGTCTTGTTTTTTTTGTAGGTATTAGGATTGTGATATAGTAGGGTTGTCTAGAAAAGTCTATGGTTGCCTGAAGTGGTTCTCAATCAGAGGCAGGTGTTTATCGTTGTCTCTGATTGGGAACCATATTTAGGCAGCCATATTCTTTGAGTGTTTTGTGGGTGATTGTTCCTGTCTCTGTGTTAGTTTGCGCCAGTATAGGTTGTTTGGTTTTTTCCCACGTCGATGGGTTTGTATTATGTTTGAGTTTTTCCTTTATTAAAGAACATGAACACCAACTACGCTGCATTTTGGTCCGATCCTTGCTACAGAAGAAGAAAACCGTAACAGTTTAAAACATGCGTGGGTCTGTTTGGAATCTACAGGTCAGCAGTGATAGACAAGGGGCATCCATCAGCTTCCAGCTGTGAAGCGTATAAACATCATTCTGTCCCCCTTTTCTCTAGCCACTTGAATAAATTGAGGGGCTAGCTAAGAAATTGGGTAGGGTAGGAAGGGTTCTTTTTCCCATTTTTTTTAAATTGTCCTCAGTGAACTTCCTGAGACAATAGCTAAAAGGACGCCAAGAGAAAGCAAAATTGCTTGTCTTCACCGCCGAGGCATCAGTTCAGTTGTCAGAAATGGCGTGAGGACCATGAAGACACACTCTCCCCTTCTCCTCATATCATGCTGGTCCCATTTTTTTTCTTTTCAAGGAAGGGGTGGGGGGGTTAAAGCTTAATCTAAGATGATCGCCATTGAGGTTCGTATTGAGCGTCATTAGCATATCTGGCGCCCAGGCCCATAATTATATGATAGGAATAGATGATGGAAATGTTAAAAGGATTCCTTTCGCTCAAACTGCCTCCTTTCAACAATAGGCACAATTTCACAGCGTGGAACTCCTCATTTCCGCTACGAGTCAGACGGCCTTGTTTAATTTAGTGTGAGGGATTAAATACCTCATCGTTCCAGGGCAAACAGGTGTGCAGTGAAGGACCCCCCAAGTTTAATCAATTAAATGAAATTAGTGCAATTGTACGCAGAGGATTTTTGGCATAATCACTTTTCCGTCAAGTTCGTCAAATATGATTGTTCTATGGAATTATAGATAATTCAATTTCTCACTCAGCAACTTTGTCTTGTATTTACAACTCCTAAAAACGTGTGATTCCCCTCCAGTACGAGTCATTATTCCACAACTCAGCAGAGAGATAGTGGAAGAGATAGCATGAGTATAGCTCCCTGTTTGGGTGCTGGGAGGGAGTTGGGTTATCCACATTTTGACAAGAGGTGAGGGGGTCATAGGGTCCCTTGCTTCCCCTGGGTAGACTCCACTGGCGGATTTGCCTGGGTGAGTGATGGAGGTCAGGTGAAGGTAGGGTACGAGCTGTAAGGGTGCATCGAGTGGCTAAAAACCCTCCCACACAAATGTATTCACACCCTGCTCAGCCACTGTTGATGTTAAATAATAAATAAGAGTCACACGTTTCTTAGATTCCTGCACTGTTGAGAGATGGGCTGCCTGCAGATCGGAGGGGGATTCACACTGTACCCAGTGGCCTGAAGGGGTGTGTGTGTGTTCTCGTGCGTGCATATTCTATCCCCCGGCAAATCTATCAACGCTTACAATTGAGCATCGTTCACCCTTTGAAAAGTTTTTGAGCTCAGGCTAATGGATGATGGCTCTCTCTGCAAGACATACTAGGCTAACTTGCTAGCTTGCTAACCTTTTAAGTGATATCTTTTTAGTGAACATATAGGCCTACCAGTCTCAGACACATTCTCTATAGGGTTCAAAACCATGACTAGACTAATGAGCTTGGAGTAAAGGCATTACCATGTCTTTGAATGGGCTGTGTAATTTAAGTGAGACGTTAAATTACAGCCCTTGTCAAAAAGTAATTGGGGGAACATTCAGAACATTCAAGTAGTCCATACAGTGATGAGTCATGGTGTCATGATCTTGGAAATGAGCTGAACAAGGCGCAGCATGAGTATAGTTCCACATATTTATTTAAGTGAAACTAACAAAACATACAAAGAACGTGAGGACGGAGTGCCCAAACACACTAACAAACAATCAATATCCAACAAAACACAGGTGGGGAAATAGATACCTAAATATGATCCCCAAACAGGCAACGATAAACAACTGCCTCTAATTGGGAACCACATTAGCACCAACATAGAAATAGATATACTAGATCACCACCTAGTCACGCCCTGACCTACTACACCATAGAGAACCAAGGGCTCTCTATGGTCAGGGCGTGACACATGCCGCGGTGGCGGCGATGACGTCAAACAGTCCTCAGTCGGCCCCCTGCGTTTAATATGCACCAGCCCAATCTATCATTTCAAGTCCAAGCCCAGCATTATTCCATTTTGAATACTATTTCAACTTTTTGTGCACATTATGTTCAATCTTTGACACAGCACTTTCAGCATGAAACTCTCAATTTCATCATCAAAACAGATTTTATTTGTTACTTTTTTCTTGCGGAACATATTAGTCAAGATGGGCATTTTTCAACACCAGAATATTCATTTGCAGCCATTTAAAAAATGGGACACAGTCACAGTAGTTGATTCTGAACCCCTGAACCCATAAATATCCATGAACGTGAGGCAGGCCAAAGTGATTACATTGTCTCACTTGGGCCAGGGAGAGGAAAGAGAGTCCACTGTGTGTACACACACACACACACACACACACACAGAGAGAGAGAGAGAGAGAAAATGCTCAGCCCTCCGTTTCCCTTGTGTTAAGCAAGATAAAACAGCTGAAAAGGCTGCAATCAATCTTCATCCTGGGTGGCATGGGCTATAGTTTAGCTTGGCGTTAATGAAGGTTGTGTCATTTCTCTCTCCTCCTCTGTTCTGGGAGGGAGATGAAGTAATTGACGTCTACGTTAATGAAGTGCATCCACCTCTCCCCAAAGATGGAAGAGACTACATCATGCAGTCTAGGACCACACACACACAAACACACACAGTACTAGGAAACAGTCACACCACCAACTCTCTAACACAAACACACACAGTACTAGGAAACAGTCACACCACCAACTCTCTAACACAAACAGTACTAGGAAACAGTCACACCACCAACTCTCTAACACAAACACACACAGTACTAGGAAACAGTCACACCACCAACTCTCTAACACAAACACACACAGTACTAGGAAACAGTCACACCACCAACTCTCTAACACAAACAGTACTAGGAAACAGTCACACCACCAACTCTCTAACACAAACACACACAGTACTAGGAAACAGTCACACCACCAACTCTAACACAAACACACACAGTACTAGGAAACAGTCACACCACCAATTCTCTAACACAAAACACATAAGGCCAAGACACTATGGTTGGGCTATGTCAACCTTTGTCCTATCGTGATTATGTACCCAAAAAACATTGTGATATACAATGATATTGCCCCCTATTGGCCAACCAAAATGATGTAATTATTTTCATTATGATAAGATCGAATGCTCAATGAATCTTGATTCAATGTTTTCTAATATTCCTTTCTGGTGGAGGAGCTTCAGCATGGAGGAAGGGGGACCTGTGAGAGGAACGTGTGAGTGTCTGTCTGTCTGTCTGCCTGCCTGCCTGCCTGCCTGCCTGCCTGCCTGCCTGCCTGCCTGCCTGCCTGCCTGCCTGCGTCTGCGTCTGCGTCTGCATCTGCGAGTCGGACGGCGTGGCGCTCCGTGAGAGACCAGTGACATAGAAGCGGTCTACTGTCTTCAGAACTGGATAATATTTGGTTTTAAATAACATTGTTTGTTCAAACTATCATAAAGCTGTGATTGAGTATAACCTATGCCTAGGCTATAGACTTCCATTCTTATTATATTTGAAAGCCACAACTTTAGAACAACACCTTCGTAGGCTAGAATATTTGGGAAACTGTTCATAACTTTAACTTGTCTTCAAGCTTTTACAATAGGCCAGTAGGAGAATGAGGACATGTTATTGGCCATTTGGTTTTCAACCTTGCTTAGAGCAATTTTCTAGGCCTGCATGGATCATTTCTCTCTTAATACACTTAAACTTGATTGAACTTGTCATTCTAATGTGGTGTAGAATATTGATCTTGTTTTTTTCTCTCTCAATATTATTCCCTTGGCTACCTTACGTTTTTAGGGTATTCAATTTGAACTTTGAAATGGAACTCTGATACATTCATATATTTGATCAGGAGAAAGCATAAAACGATGAAGCTTCATATTCATATAGCCTATCGAACAGCTAAAAAAGATAGTTGACTGTCCTTATTAAAAAAGTAATAGGTTTAAGCTATGAATCCCATGAGAGAGAGAATATTATCTGTCTGGAAATGTTTGCTCTGCTTTGGTGTGGAATTCTTCGTTCTGTCTGGCCTACTCTTGCGTTTTGTATCACTTATTTATTGAAATAGGCTATAGCAAATTGGAATAGGCAATTTACTCAGAAAGTCACTTGTGTGCTGCCATAATGTGCGAGACTCCGTTCATCACCGTGTGGCGCCAGTAAAGTTCAAATAGGCTAAACCAGAGATGGGCGAGATCAACCCCCCCAACAATTTGAATGTATGTATATACAGTGGGGAGAACAAGTATTTGATACACTGCCGATTTTTGCAGGTTGTTCTACCTACAAAGCATGTAGAGGTCTGTAATTTGTATCATAGGCACACTTCAACTGTGTCAATCCAGAAAATCACATTGTATGATTTTTAAGTAATTCATTTGCATTTTATTGCATTACATAAGTATTATATACATATTCTAGTTTCTGGGGTTGGGAAATAGGCCTTTTCAAATGGGTAAATTTTTTTGGCCAAAAACGAAAATACCAGATTCCCTTTTCTATGGCTTCCCTAAGGTGTCAACAGTCTTTAGACATAGTTTCTGGCTTTTATTTTGAAAAATGAGCGTAAAAGATCACATTGCGTAAGTGGTTAGGTGGGGGCTCTCAGTGTGAGTTTTGCACTACAGACTAAAGTGGCCATTGTTTCTCCTGGTGTTATTGAAAAACCTACACACCCGGTTGAAATATTATCGAATATATATTTTAAAAACAACCTGAAGATTGATTATAAAAAACGTTTGACATGTTTCTGTGGACATTATGGATATTATTTGGAATTTTCGTCTGCGTTGTGGTAACGCGACAAACAAACGTCGGTATTTTGGGTATAAAAATAATATTTTTGGAACAAAAGGAACATTTGTTGTGTAACTGGGAGTCTCGTGAGTGAAAACATCCGAAGATCATCAATAGTAAACAATTAATTTGATTGCTTTTCTGATTTTTGTGACCTAGGTACTTAATGCTTAGTGTACATAATGTTTTGATGAGCTATCGATAAACTTACACAAACGCTCGGATTGCTTTCGCTGTAAAGCATAATTTCAAAATCTGAGACGACAGGTGGATTAACAAAAGGCTAAACTGTGTTTTTCAATATTGCACTTGTGATTTCATGAATATGAATATTTTTTAGTAATATTATTTGACTGTGGCTCTATGCTATTCAGCGGTTGCTGACGAAAATGATCCCGCTAACGGGATGGGTAGCGTCAAGAAGTTAACTTGTTTTGGCAAGTCGGTTAGAACATCTACTTTGTGCATGACACAAGACATGTTTCAAAAATAGTTTACAGACAGATTATTTCACCCACAATTCCAGTGAGTCAGAAGTTTACATACACTAAGTTGACTGTGCCTTTAAACAGCTTGGAAAATTCCAGAAAATGATGTAATGGCTTTAACTTCTTGGTGACAAGGGGCAGTATCTTCACGTCCGGATGAAATGCATGCCCAAATTCAACTGCCTACTACTCATCCCCAGAATATAAGATATGCATACTATTAGTCGATATGGATAGAAAACATTCTGAAGTTTCTAAAACTGTTTGAAACATGTCTGTGAGTATAACATAACTTATTTAGCAGGCAAAACCCAGAGGACAAACCATTCAGATTTATTTTCTTTGAGGTCACTCTCTTTTCAATGGGCTTTCATTGGGAATCCAGATTTCGAAGGGACCTTCTTGCAGTTCCTACCGCTTCCACTGGATGTCACCAGTCTTTAGAAATTGGTTGAGGTTTTTTCTTTGTCTAATGAAGAAGTAGCCCTGTTCAGAACTTGTAGTGTACTGTTAGATAGAGGCGCGTGACCAGAAAGCTAGCTACAGTTTGTTTTCCTCCTGTATTGAACACAGATCATCCCGTCTTCAATTTTATCGATTATGTACGTAAAAAAAATACCTACAGTTGTATTACAAAAGTAGATTGAAATGTTTTGGCAAAGTTACAGGTAACTTTTGATATATTTTGTAGTCACGTTGCGCAAGTTGGAACCGGTGTTTTTCTGGATCAAACGCGCTAAATAAATTGACATTTTGGATATATATCGACGTAATTAAACGAACAAAGGGACCATTTGTGATGTTTATGGGACATATTGGAGTGCCAACAAAAGAAGCTTGTCAAAGGTAAGGCATGAATTATATTTCATTTCTGCGTTTTGTGTCCCGCCTGCAGGATTGAAATATGCTTTTCTCTCTTTGTTTACGGAGGTACTATCCTCAAATAATAGCATTGTTTGTTTTTGCCGAAAAGCCTTTTTGAAATCTGACATGTTGGCTGGATTCACAACAAGTGTAGCTTTAATTTGCTATCTTACATGTGTGATTTCATGAAAGTTTGATTTTTATAGTAATTTATTTGAATAGCATATTTCAACCCTGCAGATCAGATATTAAAATATCTGAAGTTATATTTGGAAAATTATAACTCCATAAATCTCAACATTTTCCATGGTGCCCCGACTTCCTAGTTAATTAATGTTTACATGATTAGTTTAATCACGTAATAATTCAACCTAGAGAACTGATTTGATATAAATAAGTCTTCGCATAATGATAGTCCAGACATGACACAGGTAATAATTAACTTCACTAGGATAGGGGGCACTATTTTCACATCCGGATGAAAAGCATGCCCAAAGTAAACTGCCTGCTACTCAGGCCCAGAAGCTAGGATATGCATATATATATTTGGATAGAAAACACTCTAAAGATTCCAAAACTGTTAAAATATGGTCTGAGTCTAACAGAACTGATTTGGCAGGCAAAAACCTGAGAAAAATCCATCCGGGAAGTGGGATTATTTTATGTTTGTTGTTTTCTATTGAATACTATTACAGCATCCATTGACTTAGGACTCAAATTGGACTTCCTATGGCTTCCACTAGATGTCAACAGTCTTTAGAAATTGTTTCAGGCTTGTATTCTGAAAAATGAGGGAGTAAGAGCACTCTGAATGAGTGGACACTGCAGTGTCCCAGAGCTTTTTCATTCGCGCGACCGAGAGCCTTTCTTGTTTACCTTTTATATTGACGACGTTATTGTCCGGTTGAAATATTATTGATTATTATGACTAAAAACAACCTGAGGGTTGATTATGAACATCGTAAGACATGTTTCTACGAACTCTATGGATACTATTTGGATTTTCCGTCTGCCTGTTGTGACTGGGTTTGAGCCTGTGGATTACTGAACAAAACGCGCTAACAAAACGGAGGTTTTTGGATATAAACATGGACTTTATCGAACAAAACAAACATTTATTGGGTAACTGGGAGTCTTGTGAGTGCAACCATATGAAGATAATCAATGGTAAGTGATTAATTTTATCGCTACTTCTGACTTTTGTTACTCCTCTACTTGGCTGGTTACTGTTTGTAATGATTTATCTGCTGGGTGCTGTTCTCAGATAATTGCATGGTGTGCTTTCGCCGTAAAACCTTTTTGAAATCTGACACCGTGGTTGGATTAACAATAAATTAATCTTTAAACCGATATGTAACACTTGTATGTTTTATTAATTTTTATAATGAGTATTTCTGTTTTTGAATTTGGCGCTCTGCAATTTCACTGGATGTTGGCCAGGCGGGACGCTAGCGTCCCACGTACCCTAGTGAGGGTATTAAACATAGTTAGTTGATTCGATAAATAACAGTCATCAGATTAATGAAAGTAAAGTCACGACAGTAGTGAAGTAAAAGTAACATTTAAAAAATATATAAATAGTCAAAAAAAACTTAAGTAGTACTTTCATGTATTTTTACACCACTGGATGAGGGTACGCAGATCCACGAGCCACTGTTGCCATTATCTATCACCCCAATAAAAGTGTCAGACATGGAAAGTCAGAGAGATAGTGCAGTAGAGTAGGGTGGAGGGATATGTGGGGTCTGGAGATGCTGAGGTGCACATGTCTCATTCTCTCCCTCTTCTCTCTTTCTTCACTCTCTTGGTCTTCCTGTCCTTCCCTTTCCGTCTCTCTCACATGCTCTCCCCCATCTCTGAAAGGTCACATCAGAAGCAATAAGCTTAATTGTTCCGACAATAAAAGAGCAGGAGATGACATGAGAATGCTACAGCACCTTAAGCTATTGTTCAACCGGATAGAATAAAGAAGCAGAGAGCCCCTCCTCCCTTCCTCTACCTGGTCTTCTGCCGTAACCCGTCCCTCGACCCTGTTCTTATCCCAGAGGGGGACTTTGCAAGCACTAGTCATTATGGGGAACGGAATGTCACTGCCGCATTAGCCTGATGGGATGTGAACATCTTTATCAGAAGCCACTGGGCTCTGTGTAGATGGACGTCAGTAGTATGGTTAGCTGCCAGCTGTCCTGGTCCTCTTGTGGTATCTATGAACCACAGTGAAACCAATAGAGCAGTGGCCCTTAGTGAGACTACAGCTACACTTCAGGCAACATACAGCAGAGACATACAGTAAAGACAGCATGAGAGCAGTACTTGTATTCAAACAGAGTGCGCTCTATTAGGGGATTGTACAGTACGCTGATGAGGAGCGCAAACGTTGGTCGTTAATCATGGCTCGACTATAAAACGGGTGACTGAAGAGATCATCTAAGATTGCGTAAGAAATGACACAATTAGTAGCAGGAGTGGAACGAACGATGGTACCAAACTGTGGCTGTCGCCATGCGCCTGCCTATAATTTTACTCTCTAACAACCTTGACTGGTTGATCCACTCCAGGATGGTTGATGGAGGTGGTAATGTTCATTTTTTAATTTTACCTTTATTTTTAAGTTTAGTTAACAAGGTAGGCCAGTTGAGAACACGTTCTCATTTACAACTGCGACCTGGCCAAGATAAAGCAAAGCAGTGTGACATATACAACAACACAGAGTTACACATAAACAAACGTTCAGTCAATAACACAAAATAAAATAAAAATTTAAAGTCTATGTACAGTGTGTGTAAATGTAGATGAGTAGAGAGGTAGGCAATAAATATGCCCTAGAGGGGAAATTAATTACAATTTAGCATTAATACTGGTAGAGTATTAATGTAGAGATAATAGAGGTGCAAAAGTAGTAGAGATAATGGGTAGAGATAATGGGTGCAAAAGAGCAAGAGGGTAATAATAATTTTAGTAATAGTAATAATATTGGGATATTATATAATAATAATAATATTGAGATGAGGTAGTCGGGTGTGCTATTTATAGATGGGCTGTGTACAGGTACAGTAAGCTGCTCTGACAGCTGATGCTTAAAGTTAGGGAGGGAGATACAAGACTCTTCAGAGATTTTTGCAATTCGTTCCAGTCATTGGCAGCAGAGTACTGGAAGGAAATGCAGCCAATAGAGGTGTTGGCTTTGGGGGTGACCAGTGAAATATACCTGCTGGAGCATGAGCTACGGATGGGTGTTGCTATGGTGACCATAGAGCTGAGATAAGGCGGGGCTTAACCTAGCAAAGACTTACAGATGACCTGGAGACAGTGGGTTTGGCGACGGATATGTAGTGAGGGCTAGCCAACGAAAGCATAGAGGTCGCAGTGGCGGGTAGTATATGTGGCTTTGGTGACAAAATGAATGGCACTGTGATAGACGACATCCAGTTTGCTGAGTAGAGTTTTGGGGGCTATTTTGTAAATAACATGGCCGAAGTCAAGGATCGGTAGGATAGTCCGTTTTACAAGGATATGTTTGGCAGCATGAGTGAAGGAGGCTTTTTATTCGAAATAGGAAGCCAATTCTCGATTTCATTTTGGATTGGAGATGCTTAATGTGAGTCTGGAAAGAGAGTTTACAGTCTAACCAGACACCTAGGTATTTGTAGTTGTCCACATATTCTAGGTCAGAACTGTCCAGGGTAGTGATGCTAGTCAGGTGGGCGGGTGCGGGCAGCAATCGGTTGAAGAACATGCACTTAATTTTACTAGCATTTAAAAGCAGTTGGAGGCCACAGAAGGAGTGTTGTACGGCGTTGAAGCACATTTAGAGGATTGTTAGCACAGTGTCCAAAGAAGGGCCAGATGTATACAGAATGGTGTCATCTGCGTAGAGGTGGATCAGAGAATCACCAGCAGCATATCATTGATATATACAAAGAAACGAGTCGGCCCGAGATTTGAACCCTGTGTCACCCCCATAGAGACTGCCAGAGGTTCTCCGATTTGACACACTGAACTCTATTTGAGAAGTAGTTGGTGAACCAGGCGAGGCAGTCATTCGAGAAGCCAAGGCTATTGTTTCTGCCGATAAGAATGCGGTGATTGACAGAGTCGAAAGCCTTGGCCTGGTCGATGAGGACGGCTGCACAGTACTGTCTTTTATCGATGGCGGTTATGATATCGTTTAGGACCTTGAGTGTGGCTGAGGTGCACCCATGACCAGCTCGGAATCTAGATTGAATAGTGGAGAAGGTATGTTGGGATTCGAAATGGTTGGTGGTGTGTTTATTAACTTGGCTTTTGAAGATTTTAGAAAGGCAGGGCAGGATGCATATAGGTCTATAACTGTTTGGCAGGTCTATAACTGTCTGGCAGGGCAGGATGGATATAGATCTATAACTGTCTGGGTCTAGAGTATGACCACAGCAACTTTCCAATCTTTGGGGATCTCAGACGATACAAAAGAGAGATTGAATAGGCTAGTAATAGGGGTTGCAACAATTTGGGTGGATCATTTTAGAGAGGGTCCAGATTGTCCAGCCCAGCTGATTTGTAGGGATCCAGATTTTGCAGCTCTTTCAGAACATCAGCTGTTTGGATTTGGGTGAAAGAGAACCGGGGGGGGGGGGGGGGGGTGTTCGGTCAAGTTGCTGCAGAGGGTGCTGAGGTGCTGTCCGGGGTAGCCAGGTGGAAAGATGCTTATTGAAATTCTTGATTATCGTAGATTTATTGGTGGTGACAGTGTTTCCTATCCTCAGTGCAATGGGCAGCTGGGAGGAGGTGCTCTTATTCTCAATGGACTTTACAGGGAATTAGTGCTACAGGAAGCAAATTTATGTTTGAAAAAGCTAGCCAATATCCTTCCAGGATAACCGGGCCAGGTTGGTTAGAAAGGCCTGCTGGCTGAAGTGTTTTAGGGAGCGTTTGACATTGCACGGAGGCAATGAGGCAGTGATTGCTGAGATCCTGGTTGAAGAGAGCAGAGGTGTATTTAGAGGGCAAGTTGGTCAGGATGATATCTAAGAGGGTTACGGATTTAGGGTTGTACCTGGTAGGTTTCTTGATAATTTGTGTGAGATGGAGGGCATCTAGCTTAGATTGTAGGACAGCGGGGTGTTAAGCATATCCCAGTTTAGGTCACCTAACTGTAAGAACTCTGAAGATAGATGGGGGGCGAAGACATATGGTCTTCAGGGCACAGCTTGGGGCTGAAGGGGGTCGATAATAACCGGTAACGGGGAGAGACGTGTTTCTGGAAAGGTGGATTTTTAAAGGTAGAAGCTCTAATTATTTGGGCATAGACCTGGATAGTATGACAGAACTCTGCAGGCTATCTCTGCAGTAGATTGCAACTCCGCCCCCTTTGGCAGTTCTATCTTGTTGGACAATGTTATAGTTAGGGATGGAAATGTCAGGATTTTTGGTGGCCTTCCTAAGCCAGGATTCAGACACGGCTAGGACATCTGGGTTGGAGGAGTTTGCTAAAGCAGTGAATATAACAAACTTAGGGAGGAGGCTTCTAACGTTGAAACCAATGCTTTTACGGTTACAAAGTCAAGAAATGAGTGCCCCTGGGGAATGGGAGTGATGCTGGGGGCTGCAGGTCCTAGGTTAACCTCTACATCACCAGAGGAACAGAGGAAGCGTAGGTTAAGAGTATGGCTAAAGGTTAAAAGAACTGGTTGTCTAGTGCATTCGGAACAGAGAGTAAAGGGGTAGGTTTCTGGGCACGGAAGGATAGATTCAAGGCATAATGTACAGACAAGGGTATGGTTGGACGTGAGTACAGTGGAGGTAAGCCTCGGCATTGAGTGACGATGAGAGATGTTTTGTCTCTATAAGCACCATTTAAGCCAGGTGCAATCACCGCATGTGTGGGGGGGTGGAACAACAGATCTAGCTAAGGCATATTGAGCAGGGCTGGAGGCTCCACAGTGAAATAAGACAAAAATTCCTAACCAAAACAGCAATAGACAACGCATATTGACATTAAGGAAAGGCATGTGTAGCTAAATAATCATAGGGTCCAGTGAGTACCTCGGCAAGCTGGAGGCACGGAGATTCAGACATCTAGCAGGCCGGGGCTAGCATCAGGCTAGCAGTTGGGTCTCAGGGGGACGTCGCAACGGGGGAGCCTGTTGAAACCCCTCAGACGGTTTCGTCGGCAGACCAGTCGTGATGGATCGGCAGGGCTCCGTGTCGGCAGCAAAGGGTCCAGGCCAATTGGCAAAAGAGGTAATTGAAGCCCAGGAATTGCTTGATAGATCTCTTCGGCTAGCCAAGAGATGGGCCTATATTCAAGGCTAGCTCCAGGCTAACTGGTGTGTGCTTCGGGACAGAGACGTTAGCCAGGAGTAGCCACTCGGATAGAAGCTAGATAACTGCGATGGTCCAGAGTAAAGGTTCACAGCTTGCGGTAGGAATCCGGAGATATGGTGGAGAAAAGCATTCCGAAATGCTCTTGGTTCATATCGCGCTGTGCAGGCTGGCAGGAGTTGACCAGGCTGAAGCTGGCAGATGTTCAAGTTAACGGTGATGGCTAACTGACTTCTAGATAGTAGCTAGTTAGCTGGCTAGCTTCTGTTGGGGGTTTGAATTCTAAAGTATAGAAAATAGCAGATCCATACAACATTGGGTGAGGTGGGTTGCAGGAGAGTATGTTCAGTCCGTAGATGGAAAAATGAGAATTAAAACATTAAAAATATATACAGAATATATACAAAGAAATAAACAATATATACAAGGGACAAGACAATAAAAACATCCCACTGCTATGCCAACTTGGAAGAGATGTTCTGACATCATTCTCAGTGTGCTTTTCTGGACCATAACACACTTAATCAAACAAGTGGATATGCGAAAGTCTGGAGACAGACATAACACATTGCGTACACCCATCAGTTCCAGGACTTTTCATTCCTAATAATTTGATATATAAATATCTATATATACACTGCTCAAACAAATAAAGGGAACACTTAAACAACACAATGTAACTCCAAGTCAATCACACTTCTGTGAAATCAAACTGTCCACTTAGGAAGCAACACTGATTGACAATGCATTTTACATGCTGTTGTGCAAATGGAATAGACAACAGGTGGAAATTATAGGCAATTAGCAAGACACCCCCAATAAATGAGTGGTTCTGCAGGTGGTGACCACAGATAACTTCTCAGTTCCTATGCTTCCTGGCTGATGTTTTGGTCACTTTTGAATGCTTGCGGTGCTTTCACTCTAGTGTTAGCATGAGACGGAGTCTACAACCCACACAAGTGGCTCAGGTAGTGCAGCTCATCCAGAATGGAACATCAATGTGAGCTGTGGCAAGAAGGTTTGCTGTGTCTGTCAGCGTAGTGTCTAGAGCATGGAGGCGCTACCAGGAGACAGGCCAGTACATCAGGAGACGTGGAGGAGGCCGTAGGAGGGCAACAACCCAGCAGCAGGACCGCTACCTCCGCCTTTGTGCAAGGAGGAGCAGGAGGAGCACTGCCAGAGCCCTGCAAAATGACCTCCAGCAGGCTACAAGTGCATGTGTCTGCTCAAACGGTCAGAAACAGACTCCATGAGGGTGGTATGAGGGCCCGACGTCCACAGGTGGGGGTTGAGCTTACAGCCCAACACCGTGCAGGACGTTTGGCATTTGCCAGAGAACACCAAGATTGGCAAATTCGCCACTGGTGCCCTGTGCTCTTCACAGATGAAAGCAGGTTCACACTGAGCACATGTGACAGAGTCTGGAGACGCCGTGGAGAACGTTCTGCTGCCTGCAACATCCTCCAGCATGACCGGTTTGGCGGTGGGTCAGTCATGGTGTGGGGTGGCATTTCTTTGGGGGGCCGCACAGCCCTCCATGCCAGAGGTAGCCTGACTGCCATTAGGTACCGAGAAGAGATCCTCAGACCCCTTGTGAGACCATATGTTGGTGCCGTTGGCCCTGGGTTCCTCCTAATGCAAGACAATGCTAGACCTCATGTGGCTGGAGTGTGTCAGCAGTTCCTGCAAGAGGAAGACATTGATGCTATGGACTGGCCCGCCCGTTCCCCAGACCTGAATCCAATTGAGCACATCTGGGACATCATGTCTCGCTCCATCCACCAATGCCACGTTGCACCACAGACTGTCCAGGAGTCATCAGGAGCATGAACATGCTTTGTAGGGAGGTTCATACAGGCACGTGGAGGCCACACACACTACTGAGCCTCATTTTGACTTGTTTTAAGGACATTACATCAAAGTTGGATCAGCCTGTAGTTTGGTTTTCCACTTTAATTTTGAGTGTGACTCCAAATCCAGACCTCCATGGGTTGATAAATTTGATTTCCATTGATAATTTCTGTGTGATTTTGTTGTCAGCACAGCCCCCGTAGATCCCAGGTCGCAGTCGGCCGCAACCGGGGGACCAATGAGGCGGCGCACAATTAGGCCAGCTTCTTCCGGGATAGGGGAGGGTTTGGCCGGCCAGGATGTCCTTGTCCCACTGCACTCAAGCGACTCCTTGTGGCACCTGCACGCCGACATTGGTCGCCAGGTGTACGGTGTTTCCTCCGACACATTGGTGCGGCTGACTTCCGGGTTAAGCGAGCAGTGTGTAAAGAAGCAGTGCGGCTTGGAAGGGCCATGTTTCGGAGGACGCATGGCTCTCGACCTTCGCCTCTCCCGAGTCCGTAGGGGAGTAGCAGCGATTGGAAAAGACTAACTACCAATTGGATATCACGAAATTGGGTAGGAAAGGGTTTAAAAAAAAGAAAGATACATTAACAAAAAATCGTAGAAATAGTGACAAGGAATAAACACACTGTGAAAAACGAACAACAATAGCGATTAAAAATAACATGGCTACAGTTGAAGTCGGAAGTTTACATACACCTTAGCCAAATACATTTAACCTAAGTTCCTGACATTTAATCCTAGTAAGTTTTTCCTGGCCACTGTGCTTCTACACCTGCTTTGCTTGCTGTTTGGGGTTTTTGGCTGGGTTTCTGTACAGCACTTTGAGATATCAGCTGATGTAAGAAGGGCTTTATAAATACATTTGATTTGATTTGTAAGAATGTGAAGTGTCAGAATAATAGTAGAGAGGATGATTTATTTCAGCTTTTACTTCTTTCATCACATTGGGTGAATTCTGGCCCATTCCTGGCACCCCCGTGCTTCACGGTAGGGATGGTGTTCTTTGGCTTGCAAGCCTCCTCCTTTTTCCTCCAAACATAACAATGGTCATTATGGCCAAACAGTTCTATTTTTGTTTCATCAGACCAGAGGACATTTCTCCAAAAAGTACGATCTTTGTCCCCATGTGCAGTTGCAAACCGTAGTCTGGCTTTTTTATGGCGGTTTTGGAGTAGATGCTTCTTCCTTGCTGAGCGGCCTTTCATGTCGATATAGGACTCGTTTTACTGTGGATATAGATACTTTTGTACCTGTTTCTCCAGCATCTTCACAAGGTCCTTTGCTGTTGTTCTGGAATTGATTTGCACTTTTCCCACTAAAGTACGTTCATCTCTAGGAGACAGAACGCGTCTCCTTCCTGAGCGGTATGACGACTGTGTTGTCCCATGGTGTTTATACTTGTGTACTATTGTTTGTACAGATGAACGTGGTACCTTCAGGCATTTGAAAATTGCTCCCAAGGATGAACCAGACTTGTGGAGATCTAACATTTCTTTTTTGAGGTCTTGGCTGATTTCTTTTGATTTTTCCATGATGTCAAGCAAAGAGGTACTGGGTTTGAAGGTAGGCCTTGAAATACATCTACAGGTACACCTACAATTTACTGAAATTATGTCAATTAGTCCATCAGAAGCTTCTAAAGCCATGACATCATTTTTTGGAATTTTCCAAGCTGTTTAAAAGTACAGTCAACTTAGTGTATGTAAACTTCTGACCCACTAGAATTGTGATACAGTGAATTATAAGTGAAATAATCTGTCTGTAAACAATTGTTGGAAAAATTCCTTGTGTCCTGCACAAAGTAGATGTCCTAACTGACTTGCCAACAACAAATTTGTGGAGTGGTTGAAAAACTAGTTTTAATGACTCCCACCTAAGTGTATGTAAACTTCCGACTTCAACTGTATATACAGGGAGTAGCAACACCGAGTCGATGTGCAGGGGTATAAGGTAATTTAAGTAGATATGTAGCTAGTGACTCGGCAACAGGATAGATCAAAGACAGTAGCAGCAGCTTATATGTTGAGTGTGAAAATGTCTGTGTGTGGTGTTAGTATGCATGTGTGTGCATGTTGTGTGTGTTGGGATGTCCGTGTTAGTATGTATGAGTGTGTGGGTAGAGTCCAGTGTGTGTGTGGATAGTCAGTGCAAGAGTATTCATGTGAAAAAAGGGTCAATGCAGGTAGTACGGGTAGCCATTTAATTACACTATCTACAGTGCCTTGCGAAAGTATTCGGCCCCCTTGAACTTTGCGACCTTTTGCCACATTTCAGGCTTCAAACATAAAGATATAAAACTGTATTTTGTTTGTGAAGAATCAACAACAAGTGGGACACAATCATGAAGTGGAACGACATTTATTGGATATTTCAAACTTTTTTAACAAATCAAAAACTTTGGGCGTGCAAAATTATTCAGCCCCCTTAAGTTAATACTTTGTAGCGCCACCTTTTGCTGCGATTACAGCTGTAAGTCGCTTGGGGTATGTCTCTATCAGTTTTGCACATCGAGAGACTGAATTTTTTTCCCATTCCTCCTTGCAAAACAGCTCGAGCTCAGTGAGGTTGGATGGAGAGCATTTGTGAACAGCAGTTTTCAGTTCTTTCCACAGATTCTCGATTGGATTCAGGTCTGGACTTTGACTTGGCCATTCTAACACCTGGATATGTTTATTTTTGAACCATTCCATTGTAGATTTTGCTTTATGTTTTGGATCATTGTCTTGTTGGAAGACAAATCTCCGTCCCAGTCTCAGGTCTTTTGCAGACTCCATCATTCTTTCAGAATGGTCCTGTATTTGGCTCCATCCATCTTCCCATCAATTTTAACCATCTTCCCTGTCCCTGCTGAAGAAAAGCAGGCCCAAACCATGATGCTGCCACCACCATGTTTGACAGTGGGGATGGTGTGTTCAGCTGTGTTGCTTTTACGCCAAACATAACGTTTTGCACTGTTGCCAAAAAGTTCCATTTTGGTTTCATCTGACCAGAGCACCTTCTTCCACATGTTTGGTGTGTCTCCCAGGTGGCTTGTGGCAAACTTTAAACAACACTTTTTATGGATATCTTTAAGAAATGGCTTTCTTCTTGCCACTCTTCCATAAAGGCCAGATTTGCGCAATATACGACATACGACAACGATTGTTGTCCTATGGACAGAGTCTCCCACCTCAGCTGTAGATCTCTGCAGTTCATCCAGAGTGATCATGGGCCTCTTGGCTGCATCTCTGATCAGTCTTCTCCTTGTATGAGCTGAAAGTTTAGAGGGACGGCCAAATTTGCAGTGGTCTGATACTCCTTCCATTTCAATATTATCGCTTGCACAGTGCTCCTTGGGATGTTTAAAGCTTTGGAAATCTTTTTGTATCCATTTCCGGCTTTAAACTTCTTCACAACAGTTTCTCGGACCTGCCTGGTGTGTTCCTTGTTCTTCATGATGCTCTCTGCGCTTTTAACGGACCTCTGAGACTATCACAGTGCAGGTGCATTTATACGGCGACTTGATTACACACAGGTGGATTATATTTATCATCATTAGTCATTTAGGTCAACATTGGATCATTCAGAGATCCTCACTGATCTTCTGGAGAGAGTTTGCTGCACTGAAAGTAAAGGGGCTGAATAATTTTGCACGCCCAATTTTTCAGTTTTTGATTTGTTAAAAAAGTTTGAAATATCCAATAAATGTCGTTCCACTTCATGATTGTGTCCCACTTGTTGTTGATTCTTCACAAAAAAATACAGTTTTATATCTTTATGTTTGAAGCCTGAAATGTGGCAAAAGGTCGCAAAGTTCAAGGGGGCCGAATACTTTCGCAAGGCACTGTATATACAAAAGTATGTGGACACCCCTTCAAATGAGTTGCTTGCAGGTGTATAAAATCGATAACACACAGCCAATGCAATCGCCATTGACAAACATTGTCAGTAGAATGGCCTTACTGAAGAGCTCAGTGACTTTCAACGTGGCACCGTTATAGGATGCCACCTTTCCAACAAGTCAATTAGTCAATTTTCTGCCCTGCTAGAGCTGCTCCAGTCAACTGTAAGTGCTGTTGTTATGGAAAGTCGAGAAGAACAAATGGCTCAGCCACGAAGTGGTACGCCACACAAGCTCACAGAACAGGACCGGAGAGTGCTGAAGCGCGTACCGTGTAAAAATAATCTGTCCTCGGTTGCAACTGTCACTACTGAGTACCAAGCTGCCTCTCGATGCAACGTCACCTCAAGAACTGTTTGTCGGAAGCTTCATGAAATGGATTTCCATGGCCGAGAAGCAGCACACAAGCCTAAGATCGCCATGTGCAAAACCAAGTGTAGGCTGGAGTGGTGTCAAGCTCGCCTCCATTGGACTGAAGCAGTGAAAACGCGTTATCTAAAGTGATGAAGCGCGCTTCAACATCTAGCAGTCTGACGCACGAATCTGGGATTGGCAGATGCCAGGAGAACACTACCTGTCCGAATGCATAGTTTCAACTGTAAAGTTTGGAGGCGGAGGAATAATGGTCTGGGGATGTTTATCATGGTTCAGGCTAGACCCCTTAGTTCCGGTTGAAGGGAAATCTTAACACTACAGCATTCTAGACTATTCTGTGCTTCCAACATTGTGGCAACAGTTTGGGGAAGGCCTTTTCCTGTTTCTGCATGATGCCCCCATGCACAAAGTGAGGTCCATACAGAAATGGTTTGTCAAGATTGGTGTGGAAGAACTTGACTGGCCTAAAGTAGTCCTGACCGCAACCCCAATGAACACCTTTGGGATGAATTAGAATGCCGAATGCGAGCCAGGCCAATCGCCCAACATCAGTGCCCGACTTCACTAATGGGCGTGGCTGAATGGAAGCAAGTCCCTGCAGCAATGGTCCAACATCTAGTGGAAGCCTTCCCAGAAGAGTGCAGGCTGTTCCAGCAGCAAAGGGTGACCAACTCCATATTACTGCCCATGATTTTAGAATGAGACTTTCGACGAGGTGTCCACATTCTTTTGGTCATGTAGTGTAGCTAGTTATGAATATCGTTGAGCAGTCTAATGGCTTATGGCACAAGCTGTTCAGGGTCCTGTTGGTTCCAGACTTGGTGCAACTCTTGCCATGCGGTAGCAGAGAAAACAGTCTATGGCTTGGGTAGCTGGAGTATTTGAAAAATGTCTGGGCCTTCCTCTGACACGGTCTAGTATAGAGGTCCTGGATTTACTGGGCCATACTCAACACTTGTAGCGCCTTGTGGTCGGGATCCTTGCTGGAAGAGGCGTTGTCGTGCCTTCTTTACAGCTGTGTGGGAGTGTGTGGACCATGTTAATTCCTTAGTGACACGAGGAACTTGCGACTCTCAAGCTGCACCACTGCAGCCTGTTTCCTGTTTCCTGTACTCCACGATCAGCTCCTTTGCCTTGCTGATGTTGAGGGAGAGGTTGTTGACCTCCTCCCTATAATATAAGCTGCCTCATCGGTGATCAGTCCTACCACCGTCTTATCGTCGGCAAACTTGATGATGGTGTTGAAGTCGTACATGGCCACGCAGTCGTGGGTGAACAGGGAGTACAGGAGATGTATTGGGATCTGATACTGCGATTTTATTGCGATTAGACGTTCCAAACATACTCCTCACTAGATGTCTGCTGCAGGAACAAGAGAGTACATGAGAAAATGAGTTTTGATCATCAGTCATGCAAATTAAAGTGCTTAAAGCATGTTGTCTCACTATTTGAAAAGTTAGAGGTGGGAGTTCCCCATCTGTAAAACTCAAGCTGGTCCAAAATGAGCTAATTAGGGAGGGAGCAGAGTCTTACTGTAATAACAAAGACAACAACAAACAACGTTGTACAGGGTATGAGTTTATGGACTGAGTGTGCAGACATCAACCGGGTAGAAAAAAAAGCACTGTTTTCCTCTATTTTAGTGGAGGAGAGCTGGAAAAGAGGTTCAGGAGAGGCGTGCAGACTGGCCGTGGGTCGATATTTACATGCCTGTAGAGAGCAGACATAAAGCATGGAGTGAAATCAGAGCCGTCTGAAAACAAAGGGTTGTGGCCATCTGTTAAAGTTGGGTTACGTGGTGAGTGTATAATCCCTATTCGGACCGGATAATATTTTAATGGGGGAGCTCAAGTAATGTAATTACAGTGCATTCTGAAAGTATTCAGACCCCTTCGCTTTTTCCACATTTTGTTACGTTACAGCCTTATTCTAAAATGGATTAAATCTACACACAATACCCAATAATGACAAAGCAAAAACGTTTTTTTATTTTTATGAAAAATTATAAGTGAAATATCACAATTACATAAGTATTCAGATCCTTTACTCAGTACTTTGTTGAAGCACCTTTGGCAGCAATTACAGCCTTGAGTCTTCTTGGGTATGACTCTACAAGCTTGGCACACCTGTATTTGGGGAGTTTCTCCCATTCTACTCTGCAGATCCTCTCAAGATCTGTCAGGTTGGATGGGGAGCGTCACTGCACAGCTATTTTCAGGTCTCACCAGAGATGTTCAAGTCCGGGCTCTGGCTGGGCCACTCGAGGACATTCAGAGACGTGTCCCGAAGCCACTTCTGCGACATCTTGGCTGTGTGCTTAGGGTCATTGTCCTGTTGGAAGGTGAACCTCATGAGCGCTCTGGAACAGGTTTCCTCCAGATGTGACACTTGTCATTCAGGCAAAATATATTAATCTTGGTTTTATCTTGGTTTTAACTCCAAGCGGGCTGTCGTGTGCCTTTTCCTGAGAAGTGGCTTCCGTCTGGCCACTCTACCATAAAGGCGTGATTGGTGGAGTGCTGCAGAGATGGTTGTCCTTCTGGAAGGTTCTCTGATCTCCACAGAGGAACTCTGGAGCTCTGTCAGAGTGACCATCGGGTCTTTGTCACCTCTCTGACCAAGGCTTTTCTTCCCCGATTGCTAAGTTTGGCCGGGGCAACAAGCTCTAGGTAGAGTCTTGGTGGTTCCAAACTTCTTCCATTTAAGAATGATGGAGGCCACTGTGTTCTTGGGGACCTTCAATGCTGCAGAAATGTTCTGGTCCCCTTCCCCAGATCTTTGCCTCAACACAATCCTGTCTCAGAGCTCTAGGGACAATTCCTTCGACCTCATGGTTTGGTTTTTGATTCTGACATGCACTGTCAGCTGTGGGACCTTATATAGACAGGTGTGTGCCTTTCCAAATCATGTCCAATCAATTGAATTTACCACAGGTGGATTTCAATGAAGTTGTAGGAACATCTCAAGGATGATCAATGGAAACAGGATGCACCTGAGCTCAATTTTGAGTCACATATCAAAGGGTCTGAATACTTACCATATGTTTGTAAGGTATTAATACATTTACATTTATGAGGTATTGTGTGTAAATTGATCAGGGAAAAAACTATTTAATCCATTTTAGAATAAGGCTGTAACTTAACAAAATTTGAAAAAAGGGAAGGGGTCTGAATACTTTCCATGTGCACTGTATGTGCACGAACACAAATCACCACATCCATAATTTTGTACCGTCCAAATCTGCCATGTCAGTAGGCTATTATCCCAGCCTTAAAAACCTGTTTTTCGTCAAACTCCCAGGTTCTCTGATAATACTTATCCTGTGCGAATAGTCATCCCTGTGTTTTGAGGGATATTATAGAGTTTAACAGGTGCTGCACCCAGTTTGAGTAAGTAGGGAACGAATGTAGGTTTAAAACAATGTGCTGTGCACGTAGCCTACAGATGAATTAATTGTTTTGTCACAAATCAACTTTGCTAGTGACATACTTCTCTTCTAGAAGATGAAGTGGACAATATCGTGCCCATGAATTGATAAATTGCCAAACACATCAGGTAATTAAATGTCTGCAAAGGTTATAGTTCATGGTTATTATTGACATGCATTATTATTTAGACTTTCTCCAAACTAAGGCCAACATTAGGCTGTCCCTAGACATTTGAAATATCATCATGCCTAGAAGAACCTCCAGGCTTCCTTCATAACTGGAGACTTTTTATGAGGAAAAAATATAATGACAGGGTAAACTAATCCCATCCGAATCAGCAACTGGAAAAACGCACAAGTTGTAGGATAATAATGACATAACCAACGTTCCAATACTAGTCCCACGCGAATAGAGCTTAAGCATGCTGCATAGTGACAAAGCAAGATTTGCAGTACAGTCCGTCTACCTCTGTACAGAGACTGATACACTAGAGCACAATAGTGTGTGTAACTGTGAGTGGAAGGGGGGGGGGGGGGAGAGAAGAAATAAAAAAGAGAGAGAAAGTAAGACAAGACAAAAAATATGGATGTAATGATTATGCAGTGAGTGCCTGAGAGGGAGGAATGCAGTGAGTGCCTGAGAGGGAGGAATGCAGTGAGTGTCGGAGAGGGAGGAATGCAGTGAGTGTCTGAGAGGGAGGAATGCAGTGAGTGCCTGAGAGAGAGGAATGCAGTGAGTGCCTGAGAGGGAGGAATGCAGTGAGTGCCTGAGAGGGAGGAATGCATTGAGTGTCTGAGAGGGAGGAATGCAGTGAGTGCCTGAGAGGGAGGAATGCAGTGAGTGTCTGAGAGGGAGGAATGCAGTGAGTGCCTGAGAGGGAGGAATGCAGTGAGTGCCTGAGAGAGAGGAATGCAGTGAGTGCCTGAGAGGGAGGAATGCAGTGAGTGCCTGAGAGGGAGGAATGCAGTGAGTGCCTGAGAGGGAGGAATGCATTGAGTGTCTGAGAGGGAGGAATGCAGTGAGTGCCTGAGAGGGAGGAATGCAGTGAGTGTCTGAGAGGGAGGAATGCAGTGAGTGCCTGAGAGGGAGGAATGCAGTGGAGGATACCACAGGACCACTCGGGGACATGTGTCCACACATCTTTACCCCCTCTACTTCTCTATAAGTCTTTCACACTCAAAAACTTTGCCATTTGTGCCTGATATCTCTGCCTTGCTGCCTGCCTGCCTGCGTGTGTGTGTGTGTGTGTGTGTGTGTGTGTGTGTGTGTGTGTGCGTGCGTGCGTGCGTGCGTGCGTGCGTGCGTGCGTGTGTGTGTATGCTTCTCAAACACACACTGCTTTGAAGTCCCTGTCAAACTGCTGAGAGAAATGCATGCTAATGTCTCTGCATGGGAAAAGGGCAACGCGGGCTTCCATCACAAGTCCTCAATGTTTAAGAGGAATGACAACCATTCAGTAAGACTCAGTAAGATGCACCTCAAGAGGAATGTGTGTTCCGGTGGCTCCTCTTTCACAGCGGAAGCAGCCACGGGAGGGGAGGGGACGCGAGGACAATGGGGACTGTTTGGTTTCAACCAGACCAGTCATTCTGGGTGAATGGGCAGGGTGCTGGTGTGGCTGTCACACGTTGTGGCTCAAGTTACTACCCCCTGCCCTCCATACCACCAGACCAACAGTTATACCTGCAGGAGGCACTGGGGAAGGAGGCACGGGGATGAATGGCGTTGTGTGGGGCCTCTGGAGTTTGTTGCACAGCTATACATGCAGACACTCAGTGTTTTCACACACATGCATGCACACAGACCGTCATACAAGCATGGATGTATTGTCCTGCGGTCCTGTTGGTTCACACCAACTAAACATTGGATTACTCAGGTCAACAACATCTCTGTAAAGAACATCCTTTGCGAGGGACTTGCCGGTGCCATTTTTTGGGGTTGTTTTGTATATCATGGGTATGGACTGCAGAAGTAAATGAGCTGTTAGATAAATATGGTACAACACATATTTTCTCATGAGTACTGAGACTTATGTTTTTGTACCGTGTTCAAATAAACGTAATACTTATCTGGCCAAAAATGAACAGTAATTTTGCCCGGGCAGGTAAGACCTCTCCAACCTACTCTTATTGTTCCACAGATGGAGAAAAAAAGAGGGCGTGAGAGAGACGAGAGAGGGGGAGAGCTGCACCTTTCCCTTCGTCTCCGTGTCGGAAAAGCAGAGGCCTGTGGGTGGAAACGGGATAGCTGGAATTCCTGCCTCAGACAGCACGTCCTTAATCTCATTATCTAGGAGAGTATGAAATCGGCATTCCAGCTTAATCACCCCCAATCCCAGCCCCACCTCTCCCTGGGTCGCAGTGCTGGTCCCTCCACCGCCCCTCCCCTCTCTACAGTGGGGCCCCTTTGTGACGCGGGCCACATCAAAAGGTGGCGGCCCCCAGTCAGATCAGGGTCCTGTAAGACCTTCACCTTTCCCACTGAAATTAGGGAGGGAGGGGGAGAGAGCGTTGGCATTGTGCACAGCACCCCAGGCTCACAACCTGCTGATTCACAGATGAAGAGAACATGAACCGCTGCTCTAAAAAAAGAGTCAATCAGTTGCATACAAATGGGTGTTCCGTTGAGTGAGAAAGGACCTCATACTTTAATAGCCCTTTTAGGAAGCGTGACCCCACATGGCAGGTATTTGTCTCGCTTGTAAGAGCAGTGTGACATGGGTGTGACTAAGGCAAAGGAGTACTGATATTCCATACTGTTCAAAACACGGTCATATTTCAAGAATTCTAATTGACTCTTCGATGATTGATATAAGGGCCATGTCAACATATTTATTTCTGCTCTAAGGTCCTGGTAATACAGAGATGCCGTAGTCTAGCATAACGCAATGCCAATGACCTTTAATACACATATCAGGATCTGGAACTATGTGGGGGTAACAAATACTGCTTTACTTTTGCCAACCTATCAATGTTAATATTTCCAGATAATGCATCAGTTCAACCGGGTGCCACATTTCCGTTACACAAGACAGTCTGGAGTCTTAAACAGTTAAAAACTTCTGCAGCCCACAAAGAGAAGTGGAGGCATTAATATCCTATTAAGCAGAACAAAGCCTCCAGTGCTTGACTGTGACACTATATAGCACTTTCTCTGAGGCACTTTAAATGCTGAGTTAGACTAGCTAGCATCCACTTGAACTGCCTCAACAAAACAAATCTCAAGTCTCCTTTCGCCCCCTCAAACTGTTCAAAGTCAAACATGAGCAAGAAGCATCTGCTGTTTGCATTACTATAAAGAACATAAAAGAAGGACAAGGGAGCTGTGTAGCTAACATTAGCATTCTGGTCCTTTTGCAGACATTCAGTTCTGAGGCGGAGTAGAAACTAGTCCATACCCGACCTGTCAAAGACAATAACCAGGACAGAAGCCCTCTACCCCAGAGGACGAAGCCCAATAAAAAGCCCATTTGGTGAGGCTGGTGGAGGTGGAAGGCTGCCTTGCCTTTCCTGGGACTACTAGTTTAACTTTTTGGCAGCTGATTAATAGGTAACTTTCCAAGTCAATTTTGCTATTATTGAGTGACATTTGGTCCTGCCTTACAAATATACATACAGTTACACATGTTTTTCAATGTTGTGTGGTTATTATCGATCGGGTTCAAGCCCGGGCTCTGGCTGGTCCCCTCAATTGAGACTTGTCCCAAAGCCACTCTTGCGTTGTCTTGGCTTTGTGCTTAGGGTCATTGTCCTGTTGGAAGGTGAACCTTCCCCACAATCTGAGGTCCTGAGCAGGTTTTCATCAAGGAATACTCTGTACTTTGTTCCATTCATCTTTCCCTCGATCCTGACTAGTCTCCCAGTCCCTGCCGCTGAAATACATTCCCATAGCATGATGCTGCCACCACCATGCTTCACCGTAGGGATGGTGCCAGATATCCTCCAGACATGATGCTTGGCATTCCGGCCAAAGAGTTGAATCTTGGTTTCCAGAAGGTTCTCCCATCTCCACAGAGGAACTTTAGAGCTCTATCAGAGTGACCATCGGGTTCTTGGTCACCTCCATGACCAAGGCTCTTCTCCCCAATCCTGTCTCGGTGCTCTGCGGACAATTCCTTCGACCTCATGGCTTGGTTTTTGCTCTGATATGCACTGTCAACTGTGTGACCTTATATAGACAGGTGTGAGCCTTTCCAAATCATGTCCGGTCAATTGAATTCACCACATGTGGACTCCAGTCAAGTTGTAGAAACATCTCAAGGATGATCAATGGAAACAGCATGCACGTGAGCTCAATTTTGAGTCTCATTGCAAAGGGTCTGAACACTTATGTAAATAAGGAATTTCTGTTTTTTATGTTTAATACATTTACAGACATTAAAAAGCTGTTTCCCTTTGTCATTATAGGGGTATTTTGTGTAGATTGATCAGGGAACATTTGTTTCATCCATTTTAGAATAAGGCTATAATGTAACAAAATGTGGAAAGTGAAGGGGTCTGAATACTGTATGTCAAGATATAGTCGAGATGATAAGGGATGAGTGAGGAATGAGTCCAGCTAGCTCAAATAAACAAAGACATGAAATGTGTGCATCAATCCCTGAGTCTGAGGTATACACTGAGTCTACAAAACATTAATGACACCTGCTCTTTCCATGACATACACTGACCAGGTGAAAGCCATGGTCTCTTATTGATGTCACCTGTTAAATCCACTTCAAATCAGTGTAGATGAAGGGGAGTGCCATTCAGAGGGTGAATAGGTAAGACAAAAGATTTAAGTGCCCTTGAACGCCATATGGTAGTAGGTGTCAAGAACTGCAGCGCTGCTGGGTTTTTCACGCTCAACAGTTTCCCGTTTGTATCAATAATGATTCACCACCCAAAGGACATCAAGCCAACTTGACACAACAGTGGGAAGCAATGGAGTCAACATATGTTTATTGTGTTACTCAGTAGGTGATTTAAAGTAACATTTAATATTTTAAATGAAACAACTGTCCATAACAGTAAATTTTCCTCTCTAAAGTGTATGAAATGTTTATATTTTCATCATTGTTGTTTTTGTGTGTAATCAAGCCTTACTTTCAAAATGGCTATTCATATTTTACCCGAAGACTTTGAGATTCACCGAGTTTTGCGGATGTGTCCATTCTCCGAAAAACGCCTGTCCATTTCTGTTACATCCATAAAGCAAGTTTTGTTTTTCCATTACTTCAATGTGGTATTACATAGAATTGTGTGATTTTGTGTCTACACTTTTCCCTATAGGGTTCTACAGATAGACACGTTAACATTTTCATTTATGCTTGATAAGTCATCTCTGTGAGAGATTTTGTTTCTCCTTCATGTGCAAACGTCACATCCATAATGCTGGAATTGCCCTAAAGTGAGTGTGCAAGAGGTGAAAAACGTATTGTTGTTTATCAACAATGACAAGCCACCTGGGTCTGACAACTTGGTTGGAAAAGGACTGAGGATGATAGCGGACGATATTGCTACTCCCATTTTCCATCTATTCAATCTCAGCCAACAGGAAAGTGTGCGCCCTCAGGCTGGAGGGAAGCGAACGTCATTCCGCTACCCAAGAATATCAAAGTACTCTTTCCTGGCTCAAACAGCCAACCAATCAGCATGTTACCAAACCTTAGTAAACTTTTTGAAAAAAAATGGGTTTGACCAGATACAATGCTATTTCACAGGAAACAAATTAACAACAGATTTTCAGGAAGGGATTTCAACATGTACAGCAATTACACAAATGACTGATGATTGGCTGAGAGAAATGGATAATAGTACATGAACTACCACAGTGAAATCACTGCTGCACTTCAAAGAGCTACACTCAGTTTTAGAATGGGTGGCAAGAAATAAGTCCTAAACATTTCAAAACCCAAAAGGGAACAAATCCTTCACTAAACCCTAAACCGCCCTGTACTGAATAATGTGGAAATTGTAAAATCATATTGATGCAACAGTAGCTTCTATTTTGCTACCAACCATGGCTGGCCAGCCCATGTGATACCTGAACTGGACTCGCATGTAAAGGACAGAGCTTTCATGTTGGGGAGACTCATGCATTGTTCTGGGAAACTGTGCAGTAATCACAACATCCCTTTAAGAACATATGCCATTTATGGCAAACAAGAGGCCTCTTGGGATGGTCAAACTTAAACAAAGATGTGGTATGGTGGCTGGTGATTGACTGTGAGACAGTGGTCTTTGTGCACCATGCTTGACTAGCTCTACCTCCTCAGCTACCCTTTAGTGTCCATGAAAGTCCAGAAAAAAATATATAAACCCAGCAATTTCAACAATTTTACTGAGGTATAGGTTATATATGGAAATCAGCCATTTGAAATAAATTAATCAGGTCCTAATCTATGGATTGCACATGACTGGGCAGGGGTGGGCCTGGGAGGGCATAGGCCCACCCACTAGGGAGCCAGGCCCAGCCAAACAGAATGAGTGTTACCCCACAAAAGGGCGTTATTAAAGACAGAAATACGCATCAGCTTCATCAGCTGTCCAGGGGGCTGGTCTCAGACTATCCCACAGGTGAAAGAGCCAGATGTGGAGGCCCTGGGCTGGTGTGGTTACACATGGTCTGCGGTTGGACGTACTGCCAAATTCTCTAAAACAACATTGGATGCAGCTTACGGTAGAGGAATTAACATAACATTATCTGGCAAAAGCTCTGGTGAACATTATTGTAGTCAGAATGCCAAACATATGCTCCCTCAAAGCTTCAGACATCTGTGGCATTGTGTTGTGTGACAAAACTGCACATTTTGAAGTGGCCTTTTATTATCCCCAGCACAAGGTGCACCTGTGTAACAATCATGCTGTTTAATCAGCTTCTTGATATGTCACAACTGTCAGGTGGATGGATTATCTTGGCAAATGAGAAATGCTCACTAATTGGGACCTAAACCAATTGTTTCGTGGGTATGGACCATTTCTGGGATCTTTTTATTTTGGCTCATGAAACATGGGACCAAAACTTTACATGTTGTGTCAAAGGAGGGTGGTGGCACCTTAATTGGGTAGGATGGCCTTGTGGTAATGGCTAAAGCGGGAATAGTATCAAATACATCTGATACCATTCCATTCGCTCCGTTCCAGCAATTATTTTGAGCCGTCTTCCCCTCAGCAGCCTACACTGCGTTGCGTTTATATTTTTCTTTAGTATACTGTATATAATGCATTCAGAAAGTATTTGTTACGTTACAGCCTTACTCTAAAATTGATTAAATAAAACATTTTACTCAATCTACACACAATACCCCATAATGACAAAGCAAAAACAGTTTTAGAATTTTTTGCAAATGTACTACAAATAAAAAAACTGAAATTATGTTTTATTTACATAAGTATTCTGACCCTTTGCTATGAGACTCGAAATTAAGCTCAGGTGCATCCTGTTTGCATCTTCCTTGACATGATTCTACAACTTGAAGACCACCAATGGTAAATTCAATTGATTGGACATGATTTGGAAAGTCACACACCTGTCTATATAAGGTCCCACAGTTGATAGAGCATAAACCAAGCCGTTAGGCCAAAGGAATTGTCCCTAGAGCTCAGAGACAGGATTGGGTCGAAGCACAGATCTGGGGAAGAACACAAAAAATGTTCTGCAGCATTGAACGTCCCCAAGAACACAGTGGCCTCCATCAATCCTAAATGGAAGAATTTTGTAACCACCAAGAATCTTCCCAGAGCTGGCCGCCCGGCCAAACTGAGAAATCGGGGGAGAATGGCCTTGGTCAGAGAGGTGACCAAGAACCCGATGGTCACCCTGAAGGAGCCCCAGAGTTCCTCTGTGTAGATGGGAGAACCTTCCAGAAGAACAGCCATCTCTGCAGCACTCCACCAATCAGGCCTTTATGGTAGAGTGGGCAGACGGAAGCCACTCCTCAGTAAAAGAAACATGACAGTCCGCTTGGAGTTTGCCAAAAGGCACCTAAAGACTCTCAGACCATGAAATCAAGATTCTCTGGTCTGTTGAAACCAAGATTGAACTCTTTGGCCTGAATGCCAAGCGTCACGTCTGGAGGAAACCTGGCACCATACCTTCGGTGAAGCATGGTGGTTGCAGCATGCGGTGGGGATGTTTTTCAGGCAGCAGGGACTGGGAGACTAGTCAGGATCGAGGAAAATATGAACGGAACAAAGTACAGAGAGATCCTTGATGAAAACCTGCTCCAGAGCTCTCAGGACCTCAGACTTGTGGTGAAGGTTAATTTTCCAACAGGACAACAACCCTAAGCACTCAGCCAAGACAACCCAGGAATGGCTTCGGGACAAGTTTCTGAAAGTCCTTGAGTGGCCCATCCCGGAATTGAACCCGATCTAACATCTCTGGAGAGACCTGAAAATAGCTATGCAGCGACGCTCCCCATCCAACCTGACACAGTGTGAGGGGATCTGCAGAGAAGAGTGGGAGAAACTCCCCAAATACAGGTGTGCCAAGCTTATAGCACCATACCCAAGAAGACTTGAGGCTGTAATCGCTGCCAAAGGTGGTTCAACATAGTACTGAGTAAAGGGTCTGAATACTTACGTAAATGTGTTTTAATTTTTTAAATTTGTAATACATTTGCAGAAAACTCTAAAAACCTGTTTTTGCTTTGTCATTATGGGGTATTGTGTGTAGATTGATGAGGAAAACATTTGATAAGGAAAAAACAATAATAAGGCTGTAATGTAACAAAATGTGGAAAGGGTCAAGGGGTCTGAATACTTTCCGAATGCACTGTATGTGAATGCTATGTCCACAAGTCTCTTCTGCTGATCGAAAATGTCTGCCCAGTCTCCAAGAGAGAGATGGAGTGTAAAATGAGTGGATTCATTACTGATGATGGGCCCCAGAGGGGACGTATGGCAAATCTGGTTTGGGAAAAGAGCATGGAACATTATGACACACAGATGAAACAAAAAGAGTGTGTCTTACCTGAAAGGTTGTCCACGTTTCAAGAAGAGATGGGACATGAAAGAGATGGAGAGAGAAGATAAAATTAGACAATTCACCTGGAACATTCAAACTTCCCGTTAACACACTGACATATGGGTGGTCCCGGGAATCAAACCCACTATCCTAAAGTAGCTAAAAGACACTGGCAGGGAATGTTCTCCTATCATCCTACCACAGCCTACACAGTGGAAAAAGCTCAACCTCACAAGCCTGCCTCCGCATTTCACAGCAGAGATGCATATAGATTGTTGTAAATTATTCCGATAGTGTCTGCCCTTTCCTCCAGTACTGGTACCATCCACATCAAGTCATGTGCTTTACCTCAGCCAGAATCCAACTGTAAGAACGTTGCATTCATTTATATGCATTTGCAGCTTAAAAGGGTCTAAAGGTGCGAGATTCTGGGTAAGTAGAAAAACCACATGTCAGATGGTACCATTTTAATGTCTCTTGTGGCTCACTTGGTAGTGCATGGCACTTGCAGTACCAGGGCTGTGGGTTCAATTCCAAAGGGGGGCCAGTATGAAAATGTATGCACTCACTACTAAGGATAAGAGTGTCTGCTAAATGACACAAGAATAATAATGCAAATGCTTTTGCGTGCAGTATGAAGGAAGTTAGAGGTAGTTTCGCGAGTCAAGCATATGCTACTGTACCTGTAGACTTCCAGTCATTGTGCTAACGCTAGTTATGATTTCACATCCTATCTGAGACGCTCTGTGGGTTGAAAAAAATGGTGTCAGCGAAACACATTTCAATTTCACAAGGTTGGTTTTGGGTTAGGTCAACCTGGTTACTTCAGCTTAAACGGGGCCAAATTACAAAGAATCTGAGGCATCTTAAAAGGAGAGAGAGACTCTTGCACTATCAGCAAGATCAGTCAGTTGGTGCCTTGATGCAGAGAAAGCCTGCCACGGCAGCAGACTTCTAGACATAATAACACTGCTCCTCTCCATTTACCTCTTCTTCCATCTTGTCTGGGTCACGAGAGTAGCCGGTGAGCTCAGAGTCCCTGAGTCTCTACTGTGGGGAAACTGCTCATCAGGTAACTGGGGCAAGTCCGCTTTCATTCTTCGGCGGTTTAATTGTTCCGTAGTTGCTGGCAACAGAATAAAAGTGACGGCTGCTGTAATCTTGCTATTAGGCCAAGTCAATCCCCTAGGGCTTCGAGCTAGTCGATCTGACACAGGCTGATCCAAATCTCCTCTGATTCAAAGGATTTGGGTTAATTGCGGAATACACATTTCAGGTGAATGCATTCAGTTGTGCAACTGACTAGGTATCCCCTTTCCCTTATCTCAAGGTTGTCTTACTGCGCAGCTCAAAGTTTCAAAGACTACCACAATTGTACTCCAACATGGACATTTTCAATAATAAAAAAATTATACTTGAGTAGATTAAATAAGAATAAAACCTGCCAGTCATGGCTATTGTGTTGTCACTTGACTTAAAATACATGGGGCAATTTTTTTATGACTCGCACATTTAAAAAGTGACGGCGTGGCCCATGCCGTGCTGGGAAACTCCCGAGCATGGCCCCCTCGCTCCGAACACACCAAAAGTAATCAAGTTCCCGAGCAACCTTCATCACGAGGAGAGCACTCTACTTTATTGAGATTCAGTGCAGTTGTGCCAGCACACAAAAGGGATTTATCCATTACACTTAATGCAATAAGCGTGTGGAATCCAGTGCAACAATTTCATTAGTTTCGCTTTAAGGGGGGTGCTCTATGGATGTCGGCCGAGGACGGAGGCTCGGGAGCTGCTGCAGGTGAATCTGTAATGGAGGATGACCAGACAAGCCAAGAGCACGCACACACACACACACGCACAACGTCTAAATAGGCCTCTCACTTTGCTCAGACCCCATGGCCGAGACATTCTTCGTTTTAAGACTCAACAAATCAGCTTTAATGCATTTGACTGATTAATATCACCATGGGTTATTGTAGCTGAAATATTGTGGAAATGCTCAACTGTAGGGTTGCTAGGTTGAGAAAATATCTAGCATGATACAGTGGTAAGGGACTAGGGTTACGGTGCACTAGATTGAAGTGACTAGAAAGTGCCTCCTTCAGTAAACGTAATGCAGAGTCAGCAGCACTCGGCAGACTGCAGTCCTTTCAGATGCTACGATTCAGTTCAACTGTCCCGTAACTCTATTGACATGAAAACACCCCTTGCTCTTATTAGCTTTCGTACACAATAATGGATCAAACGCAGAACGAAACGACAACTGAATCCCCATCAGTCATGCAGTCATGAGTGATTTTCATGTCATTGAATTGTAGAGGAGATTGGCTGATGAATGGTGGCGTAGAGAGGGGGAAGTGTTTTCTTAGAACCATGGAGTGCAGGGAGCCTGGCTCAAATGAAAGGGGAACATTTTGGCACTTATCAGACAACGACACAGTCATACAAGCCCCATCCATGTTTGAGCTGGCATTTGCATTCCTTTTCACATTCAAATGGGACCCCTTTTCAAACGCCCTCTTCATCGTCCCCTCATCGCCAGCTGCCTTTCCTTTCAGAAAGATCCAAAAGAAAGTAGAACTAAATAAAAAGGGACGTTGAAGAAGGGTCGAAACGTCTGCCGGTGTCTTCGGCCATAGTGACGTCCAACAGAGTTGGACAGATGTGTTCCAGGTGCTTCTTGACAACAGCCAGCAGCAGGCAGCTAGATGACCCAAACTGACATTTTTATGTATTTATTGTCACATACACCGGATAGGTGTAGTGAAATGTGTTGTTTTACAGCCATAGTAGTACGGTGCCCCTGGAGCCATTTGGATTAAGTGTCTTGCTCAAGGGCACAGAGATTTTTCACCTTGTCAGGTCGGGTATTTGAACCAGCAACCTTAAGTTACTGGCCCCAGACAAAGCGCTAGGCTACCTGTCGCCCCCTAACCACGACACCACTCCCCCGACATGCCTCCCCTCCGCACACACAAGTGAGCCTTCACTTATTAGGTCAGTGCAATAAATACTGAGTGTTGCTCTCAGGAGGCGTATTGACTTCAATTCACTGCCTCACACCTGTGTAAAAAGACTGAAGAAAAGCACACACAATGTCTTTAAACACAATAATACAGTATTTAGGAACTTTTCTTTCACGTACGGTGGTTCAAAAGGGCTAAAGGACAGAGAGCTACAAGAGAACCAAATGATTAACATTGTATGTTTAAACTTGCAAACGCAGGCAGTACTTTTTTGTTAACAGCTGGGCTAATCAAATGAGAAAAACACGGGAACTCCCAAAAGGCTTTTATCTCGGCCTGAAGTTTGTGAGTGACTGGGTAGTCACTCGGCATCTTCTGGATGGCCATGTCAACAGAATCTCCCTGGAACATTTGGACTTACACATCCATTTTGGAATTAAAAATTAATGATACGTACCCATTGATTATTGAAGAATTTAACTTAGAAATGACTGATATGTACCCATTGATTATTGAAGAATTTAACTTAGAAATGGATATGTACCCATTGATTATTGAAGAATTTAACTTAGAAATTAATTATATGTTCCCATTGATTATTGAACAATTTAACTTAGAAATGAATGATATGTACCCATTGATTATTGAAGAATTTAACTCAGAAATGAATGATATGTACCCATTGATTATTGAAGAATTTAACTTAGAAATTAGCCATATGTACCCATTGCTTATTGAAGAATTTAACTTAGATATTAACGATATGTACCCATTGATTATTGAAAAATGTAACTTAGAAATGCCTCATTTTAGTTCAACTGTCGAACCCCAACAGAATCCCAAATTGACTTGTAAACAAAGTAAATGTAAACAAACACTGTAGCCTCAAAACATGGTTCAAACTAGAGTGGTTCCATTTCCCCAGCCCCATCCCTTAGCCTTTTAACGTAACAGTGGCGGAGGGCCGCTTTGTTATTGTTTCAACTGCGGATTGCCCATTTCATCTGCAGAGAGGGATGACACAGGGTTGGTGGCAGTGGGAACCCGGGGTAAGTGTTTGCTTGGACAAGGCCAAGTGATTTGCTTAGCTCACAGTGGGACTCCATCATTGGGGCCATAAATCAATCCGAGGTGACAAGTCGACTCGGCCTCATGAGGAAGAGGTATCTGATGGGTTTCAGACAGGGGATCACCACATTCAGTTCTGCTTTTGAAGACTGACTTTGGATCAGCTCTATCGTAAAAACTGGTAAGGCAGCATATACAAGCAAGGGAGCAGAACTGGTTAGGATTCAGGCCTCAGCCTCAGGTCTTCATATACTGTAGGCTAGATGGTAGTTTTCATCTAAACTGTTTCCTTATTCACTAAGCCTGCCTGTGCCGCTGACTGAGGGCATATTCACCTGTATTTGACAGCTCAATACTTATTTACTTAGTTAAATGAATGGTAGTTGGTTTGTACTAAGATGGATCACTTCTATTGGCTAGGCACACACATTTAGTCAGGGCCATGCACAGACCTTTTGTGCTTAAACAAATGGCACCTCACCCAAAATAAAGTCCTGCAACAGTGGTCGGACTCACTCAGCAATTACCACAAGAAGGGGGGAAAACCGCAAAATCGGATGATTAATGTATTTTGCCAAACTATTTGGATCTGGAATAAATGCTGCACTTAGTAACAATGACCAACACAATTCCAGTCAAAATAGAAGACTGTAGCCTACCATTACTAGAGTATATCCAACCCAACTCCATTTGTTGCCACTATCATGTATCCCAGTGGTTTTTGCTCACAACCACCACAACGTAGTACAAAACGTGTGACCCTCGAACATGTGCGCACAATCACTGTGCAAATGTAGCCTGCCATTACAGCCATAAGAAATGATACATTTTCAAAAGAAAGGAGAAATAAACTGCTTTTTACACCTGCATTTGGAGCTGAAGTCATTCATGCCAATATCAACTAGGGATATACTGTATCATGTTACTTCTCTGGAGTCCAGAGCAGAATCAACTAGGGATATATCATGTTACTTCTCTGGAGTCCAGAGCAGAATCAACTAGGGATATATCATGTTACTTCTCTGGAGTCCAGAGCAGAATCAACTAGGGATATATCATGTTACTTCTCTAGAGTCTAGAGCAGAATCAACAAGGGATATATCATGTTACTTCTCTGGAGTCCAGAGCAGAATCAACTAGGGATTGCTGCTACTAAACATTTTTCAATCCTGCTGGGGGTTATAGCATTTCATTCACAAGCATTTCATTCATTCACATTCACATGACCCATCAATTTAGACAAGTGTGTCTGGGTAAACGTCATCTAATTTTAGTAAAATATTTTTCTTCTGGAAACTTTGTTCACCTTGAATTTTTCCTTATTGTAGGCTACTTACTACTTTTACCACTTTTAGTCTTAATCATTACCACACTACATGACCTTTAGCACATGACCTCACATGTGAATCCTTAAAGAGATAGGTGGGACTGGCTTAAGAGGGTGAACAATGCTGAGTGGATGTAGACAAAAGATCTTAAGGGTCATTCTCATTTTCTCGAAAAGTAAAATTACAAGTTTATCAACTTTCAAAGCAGAATTACTTTCCCATTATTCCTCAAATGCAGAGTATGATAAACAGTTGAAGTTGGAAGTTTACATACACTTAGGATGGAGTCATTAAAACCAATTGTTTACAAGCAGATTATTTCACTTATAATTCACTATATCACAATTCCAGTGGGTCAGAAGTTTATATACACTAAGTTGACTGTGCCTTTGAAAAGCTTGGAAAAATCCAGAAAATTATGTAATTGCTTTAGAAGCAATAGGCTAATTGACATCACATGAGTCAATTGGAGGTGAACCTGTGGATGTATTTCAAGGCCTACCTTCAAACTCAGTGCCTCTTTGCTTGATATCATGGGAAAATCAAAATAAATCAGCCAAGACCTCAGGAAAATGAATTGTAGACCTCCACAAGTCTGGTTCATCCTTGGGAGCAATTTCCAAACGCCTGAACGTACCACGTTCATCTGTACAAATAATAGTACGCAAGTATAAACACCATGGGACCACACAGCCGTCATAACGCTCAGGAAGGAGAAGCGTTCTGTCTCTTAGAGATGAACGTACTTTGGTGTGAAAAGTGCAAATCAATCCCAGAACAACGGCAAAGGACCTTGTGAAGATGCTGGAGGAAACAGGTACAAAAGTATCTATATACACAGTAAAACGAGTCCTATATCGACATAACCTGAAAGGCTGCTCAGCAAGGAAGAATCCACTGCTCCAAAGCCGCCATAAAAAAGCCAGACTACGGTTTGCACCTACACATGGGGACAAAGATGGTACTTTTTGGAGAAATGTCCTCTGGTCTATGAAAATAGAACTGTTTGGCCGTAATGACCATCGTTATGTTTGGAGGAAAAAGTAGGAGCCTGGCAAGCCGAAGAACACCATCGCCACCGTGAAGCACGGGGGTGGCAGCATCATGTTGTGGGGGTTCTCTGCTGCAGAAGGTGCAGGTGCACTTCACAAAATAAATGGCATCATGAGGAAGGAAAATTAGGTGGATATATTGAAGCAACATCTCAAGACATCAGTCAAGAAGTTAAATCTTAGTCGCAAATGGGTCTTCCAAATGGACAATGACCGCAAGCATACTTCCAAAGTAGTGGCAAAATGGCTTAAGGACAACAAAGTCAAGGTATTGGAGTGGTCATCACAATCCTATAGAAAATTTGGGGCAGAACAGAAAATGCGTGTGCGAGCAAGGAGGCCTACAAACCGGACTCAGTTACACCAGCTCTGTCAAGAGGAATGGGCCAATATTCCCACAACTTATTGTGGGAAGCTTGTGGAAGGCTACCCGAAACGTTTGACTCAAGTTAAACAATTTAAAGGCAATGCTATAAAATACTATTTGAGTGTATGTTAACTTCTGACCTGGGAATGTGAAATAAATAATTCTCTCTACAATTATTCTGACATTTCACATTCTAAAAATAAAGTGGTGATCCTAACTGACCTAAGACAGGGAATTTTTACTAGGATTAAATGTCAGGAATTGTGAAAAACGGAGTTTAAATGTATTTGGCTCAGGTGTATGTAAACATCCGACTTCAACTGTAGCATTTTGTAGCTCTGAGTCTCTACTTTTATCCAATGTAAAAAACACAACTTCAAATTTTGCTACAGAAGACCAAACCAAGGTGGTCCGTTACATTTAATGATGATTGTGTGTTGTAGGTTCAGAACAACAACAAAAAATGTAAACCAAAAAAAATAAACAGCATTGGGAAATTATACCTCTACCGAAAAGGGCACTTGAGACTGGAAGGGCAAAGGGGTATATGCTCTGCACAGGTAGATCCCTATCTGTGCACGTGCTAGCATTTACTTCCCTGTTCTCCATGCAACTTTCATCTGGCTATGGCAATCTATGGGTTGAACACGCATGGGGTTGAATTAGCAGATAATAAATGTTATCAGTAGGCATATACTGTAGTTTGTATTGCGTCAGCGTAAACCACACTTATCACACTAAGGGTGAAAAACCCTTGATCTTTTTGAGACTCTTCTCAAAACCTGATATGTTATCATCATTTCAACAGTATCTCAACATTTGTGTGTTGAACACACAACTTTCAAAATGCGGAGTAGAGCTGGGACGATACAGGGAAGATAACTGACACTGACATTGCCTTCCTCTTACCCACCGACATTGCATTTGGCAGTGATTTTTCTATACAATGTTCCTGTAGATCAGCGTTTAAAAACCCGTTCCTGGGGACCCCATGGGGTGCACACTTTGGTTTTTGCCCAAACTGATCTAAGACAGGGACTATTTACTAGGATTAAATGTCAGGAATTGTGAAAAACTGAGTTTAAATGTATTTGGATAAGGTGTATGTGAACTTCAGACTTCAACTGTACAATATATCTGCAATATTAGAGCTGATCCACCACCTTAAATAAATAAAAAAAAATAGCAACAGCATCAACTTGCGGTAGACAAGCTTAGCACTAGTACGCTCAACTGAAAGGATACTAAAATGAACTAATAGTATATACTCATTAAGTATGTAGTATACAGTATGTTAGTATGGGTATTCGAACACAACTCAGGTGTTCTTAATGTTTTGTATACTCAGTGTGTGTGTGTGTATATATATATATATCCAATTGCATTGGTGCACCTAAATTAAAACTGCAGTTCGCACAGCAAAATATATTGTCACATATGGGACTGAATTGGCCGCACTTTAGAGCCCTGGGTGAGAGTGATCACTAAATTTATGGATGGAGTCAATTTATTTCAATTAAGTAATTGCGAAGGAACTGGGAGGTTTGCTCCCTTCCAATCAAATTAAATACTATTTGTAGGGTCGACTAAAAATGGAATTCCAGATTTTGTCCTCCCAGATATGACTAAAGGCACTACGGCTGAGGATAAAGGGCACTTGTTCAGGCCTGAACTGAACGTTAGACTGACCATTAAAACACACCCAACCGGCTTCTGTGTGCTCATCCTTGACTGATAAAGACTCTCTGATGCTTCCTTCCACAGCCGACAGCCTTTTGAAGAGTCACAGACAGTCTCACTACTATGAATGCATCAGGCCCGACTGTGTGATCCTCCACAGTGCATGGTACTTTGCATCGGGTGTGTTGAATGTACAGTACCTGTGTCCAGCTGTGTATTGTGTCCTACCTATTAACGTGTGTGTTTTTGGTTTGACATTTCTTCGGTCCCTACAAGGACAAAGGCTATTTTTAGACTTTGGGGGTTAGGTTTGAGGTTAAAGTTAAGGTTAGGTTAAAGGTTTAGGGAAAATAGGATTTTGAATGGGAATCAGTTGTTTGGTCCACGCAATGATAGTAAAACAGACATGTGTGTGTGCTGCCTCAGAGACGACACACACAACTCTCATCACAACATAAACCTTGGAATCTCAAGGACTGACTCATACACTTGTGACACAGTCCATGTAAAAACAACTCCTTACCCTCTCAACTACAACATCTCCTGGAGCTATTGTGACTGACAGGTCAACAGGTCAGGGGTCTGAGTGAGATCCCCTCTGATTCCACCACGATCTTTGACCCAGGAAAGTGGGGCGGGAAGGAGGAGGGTTCTGTTATCTCACCCTTTTCTCTCTCTCTCTCTCTTTCTCTCTCTCTCTCTCTCTCTCTCTCTTCCTCCCTTCTCCCTCTCCATTTCTCTCTACCCTACTCTTTCCTCCCTTTCTCCCTCTCTAGTCTCTCTGTCTCACTCCCTTTTCGCTCTCCCTCCCTCTTAATGAGCATCATATCTTACTGCCAGCTGGGCCAAACAAGCCCTGGCTTTATCAGCGGGCGGTTTAGGAAATGAAAGGTGCAGCGGCAGAGAGGGCGGCGGTTTAGGAAATGAAAGGTGCAGCGGCAGAGAGGGGGGCGGTTTAGGAAATTAAAGGTGCAGCGGCAGAGAGGGGGGCGGTTTAGGAAATTAAAGGTGCAGCGGCAGAGAGGGGGGCGGTTTAGGAAATTAAAGGTGCAGCGGCAGAGAGGGGGGCGGTTTAGGAAATTAAAGGTGCAGCGGCAGAGAGGGGGGCGGTTTAGGAAATTAAAGGTGCAGCGGCAGAGAGGGGGGCGGTTTAGGCAATTAAAGGTGCAGCGGAATCAGACTAACCTGCAGTAATCGCAGGGTCGTCATAAAACGTTTAGATAGGGCGGGGAATATTGAAACTAACAAGTAGCCTAGCCAGTGACCCATTACAATGAAATGATAAAGCATAGTCTACAACCAAAGGGATTTGAGCAATAAAAGTAGATTTTTCCAATCGGGAAGAGAAAAAGCTAGATTTCCTTGACAACGGACAGAGGGTATGTTCGAATGTCAGTGAAATCAATATGTTTTTCAGCCTGATTTCAAGATGGATTCAATTGATTTCTCTCACCCATCTTTTATTTTACCGTTATTTTACCAGGTAAGTTGACTGGGAACATGTTCTCATTTACAGCAACGACCTGGGGAATAGTTACAGGGGAGAGGAGGGATGAATGAGCCAAGTGTAAGCTGAGGATGATTAGGTGGCCATGATGGTATGAGGGACAGATTGGTAATTTAGCCAGGACACCGGGGTTAACACCCCTACTCTTACGACAAGTGCCATGGGATCTTTGGTGACCACAGAGAGTCAAGACAGCCGTTTAACATCCCATCTGAAAGACAGCACCCTACACATCTACACACAATACACCATAAAGACAAAGTAAAAACTTGTTTTTACAAATGTATTTTCAATTCAACACATATTAGAATCACCTTTGATTACAGCTGTGAGTCTTTCTGGGTAAATTTAAGAGCTTTCACAATATTTCCACATTCTTTCAAATATTCTTCCAAGTTCTGTCAAGGTTGTTGTTGACCATTGCTAAACAGCCATTTTCAAGTCTTGCCATAGATTTTCAAGCCAATTTATGTCAAACTGTAACTATTCCACTCAGGAACATTCAATGTCGTCTTGGTAAGCAACTCAAGTGTATATTTGGACTTGTGTTAAATTAAGGTTATGAGAAATTATTTTGAAAAAGCTACTGTTAAGCGGCAATCAGAAGTTCCAACGATAACAAACCTGTCACCCCACCATTTTGTATTATTCTACCTGTGTCTGTTGGAAAGCAGACTGAGCCAGGTTTTCCTCTGGGATTATTCCTTTGTTTAGCTCTATTCCGTTTATTTTTATAAATCCCCAGCTTTACTTTAGTGCCTTATTGCAAACAGGGTGGATATTTCGGAATATTTTGATTCTGTATTGTGGAGTAACTACAATGCTGTTGATCCATCCTTAGTTTTCTCCTATCACCATCCAAACTATAATGAATAACTTCACCATGCTCAAAGGGCATTTTTACCCATCTACCAAAAGGTGCCCTTCTTTGCAAGGCATTGGAACACCTACCTGGTCTTTGTGGTTGAATCTATGTCTGAAAATCACTGCTCGACTGGAGGACTTTACAGATAATTGTATGTGTGGGGTTCAGAGATGAGGTAGTCATAAAAATTATGATGTTAAACACTGTTATTGCACACAGAGTGAGTCCATGCAACTTGTATTAGTATTTTTGACTCCTGAACTGTGTGTGTGTGTGTGTGTGTGTGTGTGTGTGTGTGTGTGTGTGTGTGTGTGTGTGTGTGTGTGTGTGTGTGTGTGTGTGTGGTGGTGCACGATGATGCTATTGATAACCTTCTTCTGGTAGAGATGGAAAGGTTTTCCCAAAAGACTTCACAATTAAACGTTAACTACAAAGTAGCTTACCTGGCAGAATTATATGATCATTGACATCAAGTGGCTATTTGTTTTGCAAACTCTGCAATCACGAGTGCTATTGAAACATTGTGAACCAAACAACGATCTCTGGCTGGTGCACACTTGAAATAAAAGGGGAATAACTACACCCAAAAATCAAAATGTCTTAGATTTTTCACAGACCTCAAAAGTGGTCTCCTAATGTGGTTTAAGCATTGTTGTGGACTTACAACATCCAGTTTAGTTGTTTTTCTATTAACATTGTGACTATGAGAGTGAAATCATGCAGATAATAAAACAGGTTTTATAGGGCCCTATAAATATTCATCTCTCACCTTCCTGTGAGGGATGACACTTCTGTTTAAATTGTCTCAAACAAAACGTTTCCAAAATCTAGAGTTCCACCTTCATTCCACCATAATTAGGGATACCGTCCATAACTCTCTAAGATTTGACAGTGCCAAATTCTTGCCAATCCATTATTCTATTACTAACTATGACAGTACGAGGCATGTTTCCCGTAATGTACGATTCCTGTAAAAAAAATATAAAAACGCAACACACAACCATTTAAAAGATTTTAATGAGTTATAGTTCATATAAGAAAATCAGCCTACTGGAATAAATTCATTAGGCCCTAATCTATGGATTTCACAAATGGTCATAAATAGCTTTTTAAAAAGTTAGGGGCATGGATCAGAAAACCACTGAGTATCTGGTGTGACCACCATTTGCCTCATGCAGCACGACACATCTCCTTCACATAGAGTTAATCAGGCTGTTGATTGTGGCCTGTGGAATGTTGTCCCACTCCTCTTCAATGGCTGTGTGAAGTTGCTGGATATTCCTGGGAACTGGAACACACTGTCGTACACATCGATCCAGAGCATGCCAAACATGCTCAATGGGTGACATGTCTGGTGAGTATTCAGCTTTCAGGATTGTGCACAGATCTTTGCGACATGGGGCCGTGCATTAACCTTTCTGATCTCCCCATCCCGGATCCGGGTTCGTGAATACAGACTCAAGCTCATTACCATAACGCAACGTTAACTATTCATGAAAATCGCAAATGAAATGAAATAAATATGCTAGCTCTCAAGCTTAGCCTTTTGTTAACAACACTGTCATCTCAGATTTTCAAAATATGCTTCTCAACCATTGCAAAACAATCATTTGTGTAACAGTATTGATGGCTAACGTAGCATTTAGCATTAGCATTCAGCTGGCAACATTTACACAAAAAAACAGAAAAGCATTCAAAAAAATCATTTACCTTTGAAGAACTTCAGATGTTTTCATTGAGGAGACTCTCAGATAGCAAATGTTCAGTTTTTCCTGAAAGATTATTTGTTTAGGACAAATCGCTCCGTTTTCTGCGTCACGTTTAGCTATGAAAAAACCCCTGTATCCAGGATTGTGTAAATCTGCAAGCTCATTAGCATAACACAACGTTAACTATTTATGAAAATCGCAAATGAAATGAAATAAATATGCCATCTCTCAAGCTTAGCCTTTTGTAAACAACACTGTCATCTCAGATTTTCAAAATATGCTTCTCAACCATAGGAAAACAATCATTTGTGTAAAAGTAGCTAGCTAGAGTTAGCATTTCGCGTTAGCATTTAGCGTTAGCATTAGCGTTAGCATCCAGCACGCAACATTAACAAAAACATAAAAGCCTTCAAATAAAATCATTTACCTTTGAAGAACTTCTGATGTTTTCAATGAGGATACTCTCAGTTAGATAGCAGATGCTCAGTTTTTCCAAAAATATTCCTTGTGTATTAGAAATAGCTCCGTTTTATACATCACATTTGGCTACCAAAAAAAATCCATAAATTCAGTCCTCAAAACGCAAACTTTTTTCCAAATTAACTCCATAATATCGACTGAAAACATGGCAAACGTTGTTTAGAATCAATCCTCAAGGTGTTTTTCACATATCTCTTCATTGATACATCGTTCTTGGAAACATGCTTTCTCTCCTGAATCCCAGGAGAAAATGCCTGCACCTGAAGATTACGCACAAATTTAGACAAAGGACACCGGGCGGACCTCTGGAAAATGTAGTCTCTTATGGCCAATCTTCCAATGATATGCCTACAAATACGTCACAATGCTGCTAAGACCTTGGGCGAACGACAGAAAGTGTAGGCTCATTCCTTGCGCAATCACAGCCATATAAGGAGAGAATGGAAAACAGAGCTTCAGAAATTCTGCTAATTCCTGGGTGATGCATCATCTTGGTTTCGCCTGTAGAATGAGTTCTGGGGCACTTACAGACAAAATCTTTGCAGATTCTGAAACTTCAGAGTGTTTTCTTTCCAAAACTGTCAAGAATATGCATAGTCGAGCATCTTTTCGTGACAAAATATCGCGCTTAAAACGGGAACGTTTTTTATCCAAAAATGAAATAGCGCCCCTAGAGCTCTAAGAGGTTAACATGAAACATGAGGTGATGGTGTCGGATGAATGGCACGACAGGATCTTATCACGGTCTCTCTGTGCATTCAAATTGCCATCGATGAAATGCAATTGTGTTCATTGTCCGTAGCTTATGCCTGCCCATACCATAACCCCACCACCACCATGGGGCGCACTGTTCACAACATTGACATCAGCAAACCACTTGCCAACATGACACCATCTGTCTGGTACAGTTGAAACTGTGATTCATCCGTGAAGAGAAGACTTCTTCAGCGTGCCAGTGGCCATCGAAGATGAGCATTTGCTCACTGAAGTCAGTTACAGTGCTGAACTGCAGTCAGCTCAAGACCCTGTTGAGGACAACAAGCACGCAGATTAGCTTCCCTGAAATGGTTTTTGATAGTGTGCGCAGATATTCTTCAGTTGGTCAAACCCACAGTTTCATAGCTGTCCGGGTTGCTGGTCTCAGAGAATCCCGTAGGTGAAGAAGCTGGATGTGGAGGTCCTGGGCTGGCGTGGTCTGCGGTTGTGTGGTCGGGTTGGACGTTATGCCAAATTCTCTAAAACAATGTTGGGGGTGGCTTATGGTAGATATATGAACATTAAATTATCTGGCAACAGCTCTGGTGGACATTCCTGCAGTCAGTGTGTGACAAAATTGCACATTTTAGAGTGGCCTTTTATTGTCCCCAAAACAAGGTACACCTTTGTAATGATCATGCTGTTTAACCTCTTAGAGCTCTAGGGGCGCTATTTCATTTTTGGATAAAAAACGTTCCCGTTTTAAGCGCGATATTTTGTCACGAAAAGATGCTCGACTATGCATATTCTTGACAGTTTTGGAAAGAAAACACTCTGAAGTTTCAGAATCTGCAAAGATTTTGTCTGTAAGTGCCCCAGAACTCATTCTACAGGCGAAACCAAGATGATGCATCACCCAGGAATTAGCAGAATTTCTGAAGCTCTGTTTTCCATTCTCTCCTTATATGGCTGTGATTGCGCAACGAATGAGCCTACACTTTCTGTCGTTCGCCCAAGGTCTTAGCAGCATTGTGACGTATTTGTAGGCATATCATTGGAAGATTGGCCATAAGAGACTACATTTTCCAGAGGTCCGCCCGGTGTCCTTTGTCTAAATTTGTGCGTAATCTTCAGGTGCAGGCATTTTCTCCTGGGATTCAGGAGAGAAAGCATGTTTCCAAGAACGATGTATCAATGAAGAGATATGTGAAAAACACCTTGAGGATTGATTCTAAACAACGTCTGCCATGTTTTCAGTCGATATTATGGAGTTAATTTGGAAAAAAGTTTGCGTTTTGAGGACTGAATTGATGGATTTTTTTTGGTAGCCAAATGTGATGTATAAAACGGAGCTATTTCTAATACACAAGGAATCTTTTTGGAAAAACTGAGCATCTGCTATCTAACTGAGAGTATCCTCATTGAAAACATCAGAAGTTCTTCAAAGGTAAATGATTTTATTTGAAGGCTTTTATGTTTTTGTTAATGTTGCGTGCTGGATGCTAACGCTAATGCTAACGCTAAATGCTAACGCGAAATGCTAACTCTAGCTAGCTACTTTTACACAAATGATTGTTTTCCTATGGTTGAGAAGCATATTTTGAAAATCTGAGATGACAGTGTTGTTTACAAAAGGCTAAGCTTGAGAGATGGCATATTTATTTCATTTCATTTGCGATTTTCATAAATAGTTAACGTTGTGTTATGCTAATGAGCTTGCTGATAGATTTACACAATCCTGGATACAGGGGTTTTTTCATAGCTAAACGTGACGCAGAAAACGGAGCGATTTGTCCTAAACAAATAATCTTTCAGGAAAAACTGAACATTTGCTATCTGAGAGTCTCCTCAATGAAAACATCTGAAGTTCTTCAAAGGTAAATGATTTTTTTGAATGCTTTTCTGTTTTTTTGTGTAAATGTTGCCAGCTGAATGCTAATGCTAAATGCTACGTTAGCCATCAATACTGTTACACAAATGATTGTTTTGCAATGGTTGAGAAGCATATTTTGAAAATCTGAGATGACAGTGTTGTTAACAAAAGGCTAAGCTTGAGAGCTAGCATATTTATTTCATTTGATTTGCGATTTTCATGAATAGTTAACGTTGCGTTATGGTAATGAGCTTGAGTCTGTATTCACGAACCCGGATCCGGGATGGGGAGATCAGAAAGGTTAATGCCACACCTGTCAGGTGGATGGATTATTTTGTCAAAAGATACATTCTCTCTAACAGGGATGTAAACAAATGTGTACACAACATTTGAGAGAAAAAAGCTTTTTGTGCGTATGGAACATTTCTGGGATCTTTTAGTTCAGCTCATGAAACATTGGACAAACACTTTACATGTTGCATTTACATTTTATATTCAGCATACACTCGAACAAATTACATCATTTGAAGTATCAAAATGTACAGTAGTGTAACCTACCAATCAATGTACTGTAAACAGAGATAGAAGTGCCTTGGAGGGCAGAATCTTACAAGGTTGCCATCCTGAAATGAGTGCTTTACCATCTATGCCAAAAGCCTGAGCCTCTGATGGAGACAGTAGATGCTTTAGCATCCACCTCTCTCCCTCTCTAGGTGCATTCATCTGCCCAGGCCCCGTAGGTGTATCAAAAGGATCCCACCCTGGTCACCAATGTAGCCAACCGATGTGGAGAGAATTGCCTTAGCGGAATGCAGTCTTAAGATTGGTACAGAGACGAAAGCTCTACCACCTATGGGCTCCTGATGAGGACAATAGAAGTATCATCAATAGTAAAATAACAGGTTTTTTTCACCTTGTCAAACTGATTCTATATTGAATTTAGACTTTGAGATGCTCTAAGAAGCATGCGTATCTGTAGTTGGTGCTCTTCAACTCTAAAATGCACTAGACTTTCTAGACTGTGTAAGACAAAACCCCACAAAAAAGACAACAGGCAAATGTGAAAGTGTGGGGGTGTTCGGGTGGACAGGTTCGAGAGAGGCAGAGGGGACTTTCCTTTTCATGCCCACCGGGGGAGGCTGGCTGTTTCCTGAGTCTGTATTCCACAGAAATTAACCAAACTAAGTAAAAAAAAGAAAATTATGGACTTTACGACACCTACCGAGACGAGGCCTGCTTGAAATGGCATGTCTGTGGCTAAGGACTCCCTAAGAAACCATTTGACCCAGCCTCGTCCCCCCACCCTCCCCAGGTTACCACAGCATTTCCAATAAAGCATTCCATTCTTCTCGCCTCTCCTCACACTGAGATACAGTGGCATTGATTTATTCATTGTGGGGTCTCCGCGGTGAGTAGCCCAATGGGCTTTTCTCTCTCTACTCAGTGAGTAGTCGCTGTGATCTAATTACAGTCAGGGGAAGATGAAGTCCTCTCCATTTGCGTGCATGACAGGCCCTATTAATCTGGGGAATAGAAAAGAAGCCGTCGCAGCATCTCTTCCTGGACTTCCAATCGCTAAGCTTTAAACTCTAATTCTAGAGTACATAGGTAGTGGGAGGCCATCGACTGTGTAGAGAGCCCTGAAGCAAGGCTCCATTGATTCCCTCCATCGCCAGAAGAGAAAGGGATCGCAAGTCAATTATCTCAGCTGCATTCTCTTTGATTCACATTAGAAGTCACCTTCAAGAGAAACAAATATTCTCCTATTAGGAACTCCTTCAAAGTGTGTCCTTGACTAACCACACCATTCTCCAGACCACCTAATGCTATTGAGCTTTCCCAAGATAGGCTACTGTCATCTTCCAGAGCAGAGCACACCTGGGAAACACACCATACTGACAGACTGAGTCAAAGGTCAAACAAGCCTCATACATCAGTGAGATGGTAAGAAGGCTTACTGTATACAAACTAGAGGTCGACCAATTCCTCGGAATGGCCGATTAATTAGGGCCAATTTCAAGTTTTCATAACAATCGGTAATCAGTATTTTTGGACACCGATTTTCCGATTTACATTGTTGTTTTTTTTACACCTTTAATTAACTAGGGAAGTCAGTTAAGAACACATTCTTCTTTTCAATGAAGGCCTAGGAACGGTGTGTTAACTGCCTTGTTCAGCTCGGGGATTCATTTTTGCTAGCATGAAACTTATCTTACAAAAAACAATCAATCTTAACATAATCACTAGTTAACTACACATGGTTGATGATATTACTAGTTTGTCTAGCGTGTCCTGCGTTGCATATAATCAATGTGGTGCCTGTTAATTTCTCATTGAATCACAGCCTACGGGTGATGATTTAACAAGAACATTTGCTTTGAAAAAAGCACTGTCGTTGCACCAGTGTACCTAACCATAAACATTAATGCCTTTCTTTAAAATCAATACACAAGTATATATTTTTTAACCTGCATATTTAGTTAATATTGCCTGCTAACATTCATTTCTTATAACTAGGAAAATTGTCACTTCTCTTGCGTTCCGTGCAAGCAGAGTCAGGGTATATGCAGCAGTTTGGGCCGCCTGGCTCATTGCGAACTGTGTGAAGTCCATTTATTCCTAACAAAGGCCGTAATTAATTTGACGGAAGTGTACATAATTATGACATAACATTGAAAGTTGTACAATGTAACAGCAATATTTAGACTTAGGGATGCCATCTGTTAGATCAAATACGGAACGCTTCCGTATTTCACTGAAATAAATGTTTTATTTTCGAAATTATAGTTTCCGGATTTGACCATATTAATGACCTAAGGCTCGTATTTCTGTGTGTTATTATAATTAAGTCTATGATTTGATATTTGATAGAGCAGTCTGACTGAGCAGCAGCATGCTCGTAAGCATTCATTCAAACAGCACTTTCGTGCGTTTGCCAGCAGCTCTTCGCAATGTTTCAAGCATTGCGCTGTTTATGACTTCAAGCCTATCAACTCCCAAGATTAGGCTGGTGTAACTGATGTGAAATGCCTAGCTAGTTAGCGCGGTGCGTGCTAATAGCATTTCAAACGTCACTCGCTCTGAGATTTGGAGTAGTTGTTCCCCTTGATTTTGTGGAGCAATGGGTAACGATGCTTCGAGGGTGGCTGTTGTCGATGTGTTCCTGGTTCGAGCCCAGGTAGGGGCGAGGAGAGGGACGGAAGCTATGCTGTTACACTGCCTATTAGAACATCCAATAGTCAAAGGTATATGAAATACATATGGTATAGAGAGAAATATTCCTATAATAACTACAACCTAAAACTTCTTACCTGGGAATATTGAAGACTCGTGTTAAAAGAAACCACCAGCTTTCATATGTCCTCATGTTCTGAGCAAGGAACTCAAAACGTAGCTTTTTTACATGGCACATATTGCACTTTTACTTTCTTCTCCAACACTTTGTTTTTGCATTATTTAAACCAAATTGAACATGTTTCATTATTTATTTGATGCTAAATTGATTTGATTGAGGTATTATATTAAGTTAAAATAAAATTGTTAATTCAGTATTGTTGTAATTGTCATTATTACAAATAAAAAAAATAATCTGATTAATCAGAATCAGCTTTTATTGGTCCTCCAATAATCGGTATCGGCGTTGAAAAATCATAATCGGTAGACCTCTAATACAAACCCTGCTAATACGCATGCAACATCCACATCATACAACCACTGCAAGTGCATTCTAGTGGTTGGTCCAGCACTGAAGAAACCCTTAACCTGCTCGAGCCAGCATGCTGTGGAGTGCTTTGTCTTCTTCTTTCTTTTACGACCAGTACCACACACACTCACTGGCAGTGACTACCACACTGCTTTTTGTTCATGTGGTTGCTAAGCTGCTGATGGAATAGCAGGAGAGGAGCCAGAAGATGGCCACCACTGTCTAAAGGCTAATGAATAGGCCCTGTGTGGCCTGTTTTCTTTACTGATAATAGCAGCCCTTCGTCTTAGATGTTTTTAGGGCAAACGAACTGGTTTGTGGGGACGTGTGGTTTAAGAGGATATCATACTATGGTACTCTCATCCACTCACTGGCAACTCGGTTTGGCCAGGTGAGAAATTACAGAGAGGAAAATCATCTGTTATCAAAACTGCTTTACGCTAAAAGAATCTCAGGTACAATTACCAAGTTGGCAGTGCCAATTATGAAGGCTCTGACAGATTTCATGCGTGAAAAATCCTGACAGCTTCGCATCACATTAAACGCTCAAATGAGGTCGGGATGGAAAGTGCTAGGTGTAGCCAAGCCTCTAATCTTCATGTCAGACACAATGAAACAGACATTTGCCTTCATCATGTAACTTCTGATTGATCTGCCAGTTTGAGTTATAAAAAATAAAAAAGGAAATTAAAAAGGGTATTGGATGTGAAACTACACTTTCTCCAACTACGCATGTCTCCATAGTTGGTACCATCTGACATCTTTCAAATGAGAGACGTCGAGGACATGTCTTTCTAGGGAGAAGCTACAGTGGGGAGAACAAGTATTTGATACACTGCTGATTTTGCAGGTTTTCCTACTTACAAAGCATGTCGAGGTCTGTAATTTTTATCATAGGTACACTTCAACTGTGAGAGACGGAATCTAAAACAAAAATTCAGAAAATCCCATTGTATGATTTTTAAGTAATTAATTTGCATTTTATTGCATGACATAAGCATTTGATCACCTACCAACCAGTAAGAATTCCGTCTCTCACAGACCTGTTAGTTTTTCTTTAAGAAGTCCTCCTGTTCTCCACTCATTACCTGTATTAACTGCACCTGTTTGAACTCGTTACCTGTATAAAAGACACCTGTCCACACACTCAATCAAACAGACTCCAACCTCTCCACAATGGCCATGACCAGGGGGCTGTGTAAGGACAGCAGGGATAAAATTGTAGACCTGCACAAGGCTGGGATGGGCTACAGGACAATAGGCAAGCAGCTTGGTGAGAAGGCAACAACTGTTGGCGCAATTATTAGAAAATGGAAGAAGTTCAAGATGACGGTCAATCACCCTTGGTCTGGGGCTCCATGCAAGATCTCACCTTGTGGGGCATCAATGATCATGAGGAAGGTGAGGGATCAGCCCAGAACTACACGGCAGGACCTGGTCAATGACCTGAAGAGAGCTGGGACCACAGTCTCAAAGAAAACCATTAGTAACACACTACGCCGTCATGGACTAAAATCCTGCAGCGCACGCAAGGTCCCCCTGCTCAAGCCAGCGCATGTCCAGGCCCGTCTGAAGTTTGCCAATGACTATCTGGATGATCCAGAGGAGGAATGGGAGAAGGTCATGTGGTCTGATGAGACAAAAATAGAGCCTTTTGGTCTAAAATACACTCGCCGTGTTTGGAGGAAGAAGAAGGATGAGTACAACCCCAAGAACACCATCCCAACCGTGAAGTATGGAGGTGGAAACATAATTCTTTGGGGATGCTTTTCTGCAAAGGGGACAGGACAACTGCACCGTATTGAGGGGAGGATGGATGGGGCCATGTATCGCAAGATCTTGGCCAACAACCTCCTTCCCTCAGTAACAGCATTGAAGATGGGTCGTGGCTGGGTCTTCCAGCATGACAACGACCCGAAACACATAGCCAGGGCAACTAAGGAGTGGCTCCGTAAGAAGCATCTAAAGGTCCTGGAGTGGCCTAGCCAGTCTCCAGACCTGAACCCAATAGACAATCTTTGGAGGGAGCTGAAAGTCCGTATTGCCAAGTGACAGCCCCGAAACCTGAAGGGTCTGGAGAAGGTCTGTATGGAGGAGTGGGCCAAAATCCCTGCTGCAGTGTGTGCAAGGAAACGTATGATCTCTGTAATTGCAAACAAAGGTTTCTGTACCAAATATTAAGTTCTGCTTTTCTGATGTATCAAATACTTATGTCATGCAATAAAATGCAAATGAATTACTTAAAAATCATACAATGTGAGTTTCTGGATTTTTGTTTTAGATTCCGTCTCTCACAGTTGAAGTGTACCTATGATAAAAATTACAGACCTCTATATGCTTTGTAAGTAGGAAAACCGGCAAAATCGGCAGTGTATCAAGTACTTATTCTCCCCACTGTAACTTAACCTCCTGTGATTTGGAACAAGCTGTGGTTTCATTCTGACTTAAAGCAGAAAAGTATGTTTTGTGTTGAAAGGTAAGGCTATGCAATGGCGAACTTTTCCTACATATGCTTCCCTCCCGTATCCTTCGCTAATTAAATCTGAGCCCAAAATTCTTGCAGAGAACAAAAATAATTGTATTGGAGCCAAACGCTATCAGGCAAGCATCTGAAACAGATTACTGTTCATTTCGAATATCATTAGCGTCATGTTTCGTTCATCTTTGTGTAATTAATTAGCTATTTCAGTTAAATGTAATCATGTTACAGGATGGGAAATTAGCATAAGGGAAATGCAAATGAGTAACGCAAATGAGAATGCTTTGGAGGTTGAAGTAGTTCTTGGCAAACGCTACGTGATGTTAGCAAACTTTTACAAAGATGCCAATAATGGTGAATAAAATAGGTGCCAACCCTCCGGTTATAAAGTGGTGATGACAAATGGGAGATCAAGGCTTGAGGCAGAGACCATGACTAAGTTGCTAAGACAAGAGAGCACATGAATGACCTCGAAATATAACTGATACATTCTGCCTGTGACATCACGTATTGTGTCTTGTCCACTCTTATATGACCTTATATGACCCTGAAGGAGACATATTTATGTGTGGTTTCAGCAGGGGACAGACTCTTTTCAAGCCATTTCACCCAGTGGGCAGTGCTAAACATCGTGGGCACTATGTCCGGATTGTGGGATCTATTCAACACAGTGCTAAGCCATAGAATACTCGTTGGCTAAGACTAACAACAGTAATGGGTGTTATGGTTTCATCAGGGAGCCACATCAATGAAGTAAACAAATCGTTGAATTCAAATTGTGTCATACAGCCACAAAATAGAAAGTAGTAGGGACGATTCGACACGTATCTAGATCCATGGGCTTCAATACGATATAGGAAGGATTTGATATGGTTTGAAAGGATTCAGTGCGATGAGGATTGATTAGAGAACATCGCATAAACACATTCATTATCCATTCTAAATTAAAATCTGCAAATGTGGCGCTCATAAGCCTCTGAGCTGGATCTGTCTGAGCTGGATCTGTCTGAGCTGGATCTGTCTGAGCTGGAACTGTCTGAGCTGGATCTGTCTGAGCTGGATCTGTCTGAGCTGGATCTGTCTGAGCTGGAACTGTCTGAGCTGGATCTGTCTGACCTGGATCTGTCTGAGCTGACACGTGTCTGGAAATTATGTATGTTTATGGTCTATGTACTATGTGTCTGTAAATGATGTATGTTTACGGTCTATATACTATATGTGTCTGTAAATTATGTATGTTTATGGTCTATGTACTATGTGTCTGTAAATGATGTATGTTTATGGTCTATGTACTATCTGTGTATGTAAATTATGTATGTTTACGGTCCATGTACTATGTGTGTCTGTAAATGACGTATGTTTACGGTCTATGTACTATGTGTCTGTAAATGATGTATGTTTACGCTCTATGTACTATGTGTGTCTGTAAATGATGTATGTTTACGGTCTATGTACTAAGTGTGTCTGTAAATGATGTATGTTTACGCTCTCTGTACTATGTGTGTTTGTAAATGATGTATGTTTACGGTCTATGTACTATGTGTGTCTGTAAATGATGTATGTTTATGGTCTATGTACTATGTGTCTGTAAAAGATGTATGTTTACGGTCTATGTACTATGTGTGTCTGTAAATGATGTATGTTTAAGGTCTATGTACTATGTGTGTATATAAATGATGTATGTTTACGGTCTATGTACTATGTGTGTATATAAATGATGTATGTTTACGGTCTATGTACTATGTGTCTGTAAATGATGTATGTTTACGGTCTATGTGTGTCTGTAAATGATGTATGTTTACGGTCTATGTACTATGTTTCTGTAAATGATGTATGTTTACGGTCTATGTACTATGTGTGTCTGTAAATGATGTATGTTTACGGTCTATGAACTATGTGTCTGTAAACGATGTATGTTTACAGTCTATGTACTGTGTGTCTGTAAACGATGTATGTTTATGGTCTATGTACTATGTGTGTATGTAAATGATGTATGTTTACGGTCTATGCACAATGTGTCTGTAAATGATGTATGTTTACGGTCTATGTACTATGTGTCTGTAAATGATGTATGTTTATGGTCTATGTACTATGTGTGTCAGTAAATGATTTATGTTTACGGTCTATGTACTATGTGTGTCTGTAAATGATGTATGTTTACTGTCTATGTACTATGTGTCTGTAAATGATGTATGTTTATGGTCTATGTACTATGTGTCTGTAAATGATGTATGTTTACGGTCTATGTACTATGTGTGTCTGTAAATGATGTATGTTTACAGTCTATGTACTGTGTGTCTGTAAATGATGTATGTTTACGGTCTATGTACTATGTGTCTGTAAATTATGTATGTTTACGGTGTGTGTACTAAGTGTGTCTGTAAACAATGTATGTTTACGGTCTATGTACGTCTGTAAATGATGAATGTTTATGGTGTCTGTAAATGATGTATGTTTATGGTCTATGTACGTCTGTAAATTATGTATGTTTACAGTCTATGTACTATGTGTCTGTAAATGATGTATGTTTACGGTCTATGTACTATGTGTCTGTAAATGATGTATGTTTACGGTCTATGTACTATGTGTGTCTGTAAATGATGTATGTTTACGGTCTATGAACTATGTGTCTGTAAACGATGTATGTTTACAGTCTATGTACTGTGTGTCTGTAAATGATGTATGTTTACGGTCTATGTACTGTGTGTCTGTAAATGATGTATGTTTATGGTCTATGTACTATGTGTGTATGTAAATGATGTATGTTTACGGTCTATGCACAATGTGTCTGTAAATGATGTATGTTTACGGTCTATGTACTATGTGTCTGTAAATGATGTATGTTTATGGTCTATGTACTATGTGTGTCTGTAAATGATGTATGTTTACGGTCTATGTACTATGTGTCTGTAAATTATGTATGTTTACGGTCTATGTACTATGTGTCTGTAAATTATGTATGTTTACGGTGTGTGTACTAAGTGTGTCTGTAAACAATGTATGTTTACGGTCTATGTACGTCAGTAAATTATGAATGTTTATGGTCTATGTACTATGTATCTGTAAATGATGTATGTTTACGGTCTATGTCCTATGTGTGTCTGTAAAATGTATGTTTACGGTCTATGTACTATGTGAAAATCACATTGTAGGATTTTTTATGAATTTCTTTGCAAATTGTGGTGGAAAATAAGTATTTGGTCAATAACAAAAGTTGATCTCAATACTTGGTTATATACCCTTTGTTGGCAATGACAGAGGTCAAACGTTTTCTGTAAGTCTTCACAAGGTTTTCACACACTGTTGCTGGTATTTTGGCCCATTCCTCCATGCAGATCTCCTCTAGAGCAGTGATGTTTTGGGGCTGTTGCTGGGCAACACGGACTTTCAACTCCCTCCAAAGATTTTCTATGGGGTTGAGATCTGGAGAATGGCTAGGCCACTCCAGGACCTTGAAATGTTTCTTACGAAGCCGCTCCTTCGTTGCCCGGGCGGTGTGTCATTGTCATGATGAAAGACCCAGCCACGTTTCATCTTCAATGCCCTTGCTGATGGAAGGAGGTTTTCACTCAAAATCTCACGATACATGGCCCCATTCATTCTTTCCTTTACACGGCTCAGTCGTCCTGGTACCTTTGCACAAAAACAGCCCCAAAGCATGATGTTTCCACCCCCATGCTTCACAGTAGGTAAGGTGTTCTTTGGATGCAACTCAGCATTCTTTGTCCTCCAAACACGACGAGTTGAGTTTTTACCAAAAAGTAATATTTTGGTTTCATCTGACCATATGACATTCTCCCAATATTCTTCTGGATCATCCAAATGCTCTCTAGCAAACTTCAGACGGGCCTGGACATGTACTGGCTTAAAACTTGTTATGGCTGCTGTCCCTGTACAGCGATCAACATCAGGGGAAATTTCAGAGTGACAACTAATAGTACTCGATAAAACTCAAACTTTCATTAAAACACACATGCAGGGTACTCAATTAAAGCTACACTCGTTGTGAATCCAGCCATCAAGTCAGATTTTAAAAATGCTTTTCGGTGAAAGCATGAGAAGCTATTATCTGATAGCATGCACCCCCCTCGAAACACACGAACGAGACAAACAAAATAATTAGCGTAGCCGGCGCTACACAAAACGCAGAAATAAAATCGAAAACATGCATTACCTTTGACGAGCTTCTTTGTTGGCACTCCAATATGTCCCATAAACATCACAATTGCTTATTTTTTTCGATTAAATCCGTCCATGTATACCCAAAATGTCCATTTATGAAGCCCATCTGATCCAGGAAAAAACAGCTTTCCAAAACGCAACGTCATTTTTTACAATTAAAAAAGTTGCCTATAAACTTTGACAAAACACTTCAAACTACTTTTGTAATCCAACTTTAGGTATTAGTAAACGTTAATAATCGATCAAATTGATCACGTGGCGATCTGTATTCAATAGCAGCAAGTCTTGAACTCATGGTCGATATTCTCTCTTTCATAACTTCCCCCGGTGTACCCGATGACAGGAAGTGCCTATTCCTCATTTCACCAAGGATTAACTTCAACCCAATTCCCAACACTAGCGACATCGTGTGGAAGCCGTAGGAACTGTAAACTGGGCGCTATCTATTTTCCCTTGCCATAGACAATACAGAGAACTGGCGGAGGGATATTTGTTTTTGTTTTTTGTGAACAGTTTTCCTTGGGGTTTTGCCTGCTACACACGTTCTGTTATAGTCACATAAATGATTTAACCAATTTTAGAAATTTCAGAGTGTTGTCTATCCACACATACTAATCATATGCATATACTATATTCCTGGCATGAGTAGCAGGACGTTGAAATTTTGCGCGATTTTTAACAAAAAGCTGAACAAATTCACATGCTCCATAAGAGGCAGGGGGACACGTCTGGCACTGCAGGATTTGACTGATTTGACTGATGGTAGGCTTTGTTACTTTGGTCCCAGCTCTCTGCAGGTCATTCACCAGGTCCCCCCGTATGGTTCTGGGATTGTGATCATTTTGACCCCACGTGGTGAGATCTTGCGTGGAGCCCCAGATCGAGGGAGATTATCATTGGTCTTGTATGTCTTCCATTTCCTAATAATTGCTCCCACAGTTGATTTCTTCAAACCAAGCTGCTTACCTATTGCAGATTCAGTCTTCCCAGCCTGGTGCAGGTCTACAATTTTGTTTCTAGTGTCCTTTGACAGCTCTTTGGTCTTGGCCATTGTGGAGTTTGGAGTGTGACTGTTTGAGGTTGTGGACAGGTGACTTTTATAATGATAACAAGTTCAAACAGGTGCCATTAATACAGGTAACGAGTGGAGGACAGAGGAGCCTCTTAAAGAAGAAGTTACAGGTCTGTGAGAGCCAGAAATCTTGCTTGTTTGTAGGTGACCAAATACTTATTTTCCACCATAATTTGCAAATAAAATCATTAAAAATCCTACAATGTGATTTTCTGGATTTGTTTTTCTCATTTTGTCTGTCATAGTTGACGTGTACCTATGATGAACATTACTGGCCTCTCTCATCTTTTTAAGTGGGAGAACTTGCACAATTGGTGGCTGACTAAATACTTTTTTGCCCCACTGTATATAGCACAACTTTGGAATTCACCCCCATCTCATCATGGTTTTGACCGTTTTGATATTTTTTTTAATTTTCTCCTAATGCTTTGGCAATGCAGTCCTCGCAAAAATGATTCCTCGTCATGAAATTATCAACTTTACGCTGTGTATTTAAAAATGACCATATACACTACACTGATTATTTAAAGCAAAACTATCAAAACTATTGCTGATGGTGAACCTGAACAATCAAAATAATAGCTATTGTAAGCCGCGTTCAGCAGCCATATTAGTATTTTATTAGGATCCCCATTAGCTACCGCTAAAGCAGCAGCTACTCTTCCTGGGGTCCACACAAAACATGACATAATACAGAACATTAATAAACAAATACAGAACTACATACAGTACCAGTCAGAAGTTTGTACACACCTAACCATTCATGTTTTAATGTTTTACTATTTTCTATACTGTATAAAAATAGTGAAAACATCAAAACTATGAAATCACACAAATGGAATCATGTTCTAACCAAAAAACTGTTAAACAAATATATTTTAGATTTTAGATTCTTCAAAGTAGTCTCAACCTGCATTATGAGGAATTATTTTCCAACAATCTTGAAGGAGTTCCCACATATGCGTACTTGTTGGCTGCTTTTCCTTCAGTCTGCGGTCCAACCCATCCCAACATGGTCAGTAAATCCAGGATATTTCTAGAACTTTGAAAGTTTCTTCAAGTGCAGTCGCAGAAACCATCAAGCATTATGATGAAACTGGATCTCATGAGGACTTCCACAGGAAAGGAAGTCCCAGAGTTACCTCTGCTGCAGCGGTTAGGTTCATTAGAGTTAACTGTACCTCAGAAATTGCAGCCAAAAATAAATGCTTCACAGAGTCAGAGACATTTCAACATCAAATGTTCAGAGGACACTGTGTAAATCAGGCCTTCCTGTTTGAATTGCTGCAAAGAAACCACTACTAAAGGACACCAGTAAGAAGAAGAGACTTGCATGGGCCAAGAAACACGAGCAATGGACATTGAACCAGTGAAAATCTGGCTTTTGGTCTGATGAGTTCAAATTTAAGATTTTTGGTTCCAACAGCTGTGTCTTTGTGAGATGCATCGTAGGTGAACAGATGATCTCTGCAAGTGTGTTTCCCAATATGAAGCATGGAGGAGGAGGTGTGTTCATGTGGTGGACCTTTGCTGGTGACACTGTCTGTTATTTATTTAGAATTCAAGGCATAGTGCATGTTTCCATGTGTTATTTCATAGTTTATGTCTTCCCTATTATTCTACAGAAAATAGTAAAAACCCTTGAATGAGTAGATGTGCCCAAAATTTTGACTGGTACTGAACATGTAAAATAAGTACACACGCTTTTATACATGGACGTTCCTGCAGGGATATTCAACTCTTACCTTATGAGGTCCAGTTTTTGGTTTTCTGCTCTAGCTGATACTTAAATGGCACCCACCTGGTGTGCCAGGTCTAAATCAGGTCAACAATAGAGGGAAATATTGAAATAAAGCAGTAGAACTGGCTTTGCGGTCATGCACATAGTGTCTATGTCAGTGGTTCCCAACTCCGTTCCTCGGGCATCCCCAACATTCACGGAAGAGAGTTATGCTTAGCAGTAGCTTACCTTTATTCTGCTAAATCATCCTTTTCAACAGCGCAACGAATACAGCATTTGAATGCTGAAGGTGCCGCGCAGATGTGCAAGTTCAAATCCCCGAGCTGACAAGGTACAAATCTGTCGTTCTGCCCCTGAACAGGCACTGTTCCTAGGCTGTCATTGAAAATAAAAAATTGTTCTTAACTGACTTGCCTAGTTAAATAAAGGTTAAAACATGTATTTTTTTTTTATCCAACCTTCATGTAACATTCTATATCCATAGCAGAGATCCACATTTATTCCAAAGCTGTTGCAATGCATTGGTGTAGGCAAACTTGCCTTTCAGCCCTCAACTTCTCATTCTTTGGTCAACATGCGAAGCAGTTTGACTAGGTTATAGGTTACTGATATTCCCTAGGGTTGTTCAGCATGCAAAACGACCTGTAGATCCATGACTATCAATACAGTTACTTAGCTTAGTTTGACACTGAAGGAGACTGAAGCATCAGTTGAGCCCTACAGATGAAGAACCATATACAGCGCTATGCGCTTCAGCGGTCCCGTTCTGTGCGCTTGTGTGGCCTACCACTTCGTGTCTGAGCAGTTGTTGCTCCTAGACGTTTCCACTTCACAATAACAGCACTTACAGTTGACTGGGGCAGCTCTAGCATGGGCAGAACTTTGACGAACTGACTTGTTGGAAAGGTGGCATTCTGGAATGGTGTCACGTTGAAAGTCACAGAGCTCTTCAGTAAGGCCATTCTACTGCCAATGTCTACTGCCAATGTTTAGCTATGGAGATTGCGAGGCTGTGTGTTCAATTTTAGTCCGTCTCTAGTTTTACACCTTTTATTCAAAACTCTAAAATGCTGCATTGGATTTGAGTCACAACTGAGAAAAGGATATATGATCTGATGTATATAGGACCACATGACCTGAGCATAGAGGCCAATTATCTCAATCAAACTGGACAATACAAGACAAAATTACTAACATGGGTGAAAGTGTACTTTGTGTGCATCATCCCTTCGCTGTTACACCACTCTGTTTTCCACTGTAGCACTGATTATCCAGATTACCGCAGCTGGTTTGAAGGGTTTTACTTGCATTGCTCACAATATGTAGTGGTCTCAGCTACTTTGATTGAATGCATTTTCTGGAGGTCCTGATGATGACTAAATTGAGTTGTTTGAGCTGGACTGGTGGATTACAGAAGTGGGAACACCAGTGTGTATTGGTTCAATCTTTTATATGGTTTGTATTGCCTGGAGTTCCTTTTATAAGAGGACAGCCAGCGTGAACATGTCCCTGCCACCACTGACATCCTAGGATGAGTAGCCAGATGAACTGCAGCCCTTGCACCCAACGTTCTGTAGTCTTCACCCCGACCATCTAGCCACTGATTCAGCGAGCCAGCAATCACATCTGCTTCGCATCTGAATCTGATAATACTGTCTCTCTGAGTCAGTGGCTAGATGGTCGGGATGAAGAATACAGAAAGTCGGGTGCAAGGGCTCAAAACTAACAGCTCAAAACTAACAGAAAGGAGTGTGACAGGGCAGACATTATGCATACAACAAAATACACTTTTCACCCATATGACCACGCAATTCAGAGTAAGAATTACCAAAACTCATACATTGAACAATACGTAGTCTTGTCAAAGAATGAGAAGTTGAGGGCTGAAAGGCAAGTTTGCCTACACCAATGCATTGCAACAGCTTTGGAATAAATGTGGACCTCTGCTATGGATATAGAATGTTACATGAAGGTTGGATAAAAAAAAAAAATACATGTTTTAACCTTTATTTAACTAGGCAAGTCAGTTAAGAACACATTTTTATTTTCAATGACGGCCTAGGAACAGTGGGTTAACTGCCTGTTCAGGGGCAGAACGACAGATTTGTACCTTGTCAGCTCGGGGATTTGAACTTGCAACCTTCCGGTTCCACTAGGTTACCCTGCCGCACTGTCACTATAGAAAATAATGCACACACGATTATACAACCTGGGCTTGCCTATTCCTCCAGCGAATATTCACATTTAAGTATCATGTGTGGAGTCAGAGTGTGTTCTGATCAGCATTTCTAATCATATCTGTAGACAGCTGTTTGTTAGTTGATATACTGACATGAATATCGTTGTGCAGAAAGTCAGTCTCTGGCCTCCCTGTTGCAAGGTGTATTGAAAAATTATTTTTTTTTAGGCTGGTCCTGATGCTGCCTTCTTCGTTTCACTTGGTGCTGGATTGCAAACACAAAGGTCAGTCAGTGGGATGTCTGATCCCTCTCTCCCCACTGTCTCCCCTATTGTTATAATCCCTTGCTCATTCCTGGACTGAGACACAAACTCTCCAGGTTTGCAACATTGAATCATTACTGCCTGACCAGGACCTCAGTCCCTGTGTCTCAATCAACACCATGAGCGTTGACAGTTTTGAAGAAGATCTCATCAGGGTGCTATCTCACATTTGACAGTCACAAATAGAGATGAAACAGTATGAACATTTCATATCACAGATTATAGTGACCAAAATGATCACAGTTATCTGGATTATCGCAGTATTGTTAAAATTTGCTGGACATGTTCAAAAAGTACTGATACACACACACTGAAATTATTTCACCAAGGTTCAAATTGAAAATCAACCAACAATAAATTAAATGAACAGCACTATGCACGTTTGTGTGCATAAACATTAAAATAATAACATTAACATTAAAGATGGCACCATTTGGCCATGAGAGGTAAAAGTTTCCAAAGTGCAGGTTTAAATTAACACAAACTTAAGTAAATCAAATAAACAAACAACAAATCAAATTAGCGGCACTCACTTTGTAGTGAGTACGGCAACCTTCAACAGCCTCAGAAAGCCTAGCCTCTCAACAATTTCTCAGCATCATGTCCTTTGCAATGAAATATGAAAGGGCTGCAGTGAGGTCTTGAGCATGTTTTGATGTGGGTGCTTAAGTATCCTGCCTTTGAAATGCTTGCTCGAGTGTATGTGTCACAACTGTAGATGAGGAGGGACCAGTAGCACCACTGGGTTTGCATGCTGTACGCCCACTCTGTAAACATGGGAATAGCAAATGTATCAGTATTATTATTATTATTATTATTATTGGTGGTGTTACATTATACATTATTATTAAAAACTTATTTGGGATAGGGGGTGGTATTTTGACATCTGGATGAAAAGCATGCCCAAAGTAAACTGCCTGCTACTCAGAACCAGAAGCTAGGATATGCACATAATTGGTAGATTTGGATAGAAAACACTGACGTTTGTAGAAGTGTTTGAATAATGTCTGTGAGTATAACAGAACTGATTTGGCAGGCAAAACCCCAAGCACAATCCACCCAGGGAAAACATTTTCTGAGCTCAATCTGTTTTCCATTAGGTTTCTATGTCAATCCCATTTTAATAGAAATATGTGTGCAGTTCCTATGGCTTCCACTAGATGTCAACAGTCTTTAGAAATTGGTTGATGTTTTTCCTTTGAGAAATGAAGTATGGCAATTCAGAATGAGTGTCAAGCCAAGTGTACTCTTTTGTTTGGGGTGCGCGACCTGGAGCTCGCTCCACTTTGATTTTATCCGCTATTGAACACAGTATATTCCGTCTTAAATTTTATCAATTAATTATGTTTTAGGATACCTAAGGATTAATTAGGAAAGTTGTTTGAAATGTTTGGACCAAGTTTACAGGTAACTTATTAGATCATTTGTAGTCATGTTGGCCGAGTTGAAACCGGTGTTTTTCTGAATCAAACACGCCAAATAAATTGACATTGTGAGGATATAAAGAAGGAGTTTATCGAACAAAAGGAACAATTGTGATGTTTCTGGGACATATTGGAGTGCCAATAGAAGAAGATCTTCTAAGGTAAGGCATGAATTATATCGTTATTTCTGACTTTCGTGTCGCACCTACCTAGTTGAAAAATGTTTGTCATGCATTTGTATGAGGGGTGCTGTCCTCAGATAATCGCATGGTTTGCTTTCGCTGTAAAGCCTTTTTGAAATCTGACATGGTGGCTGGATTAACAAGAAGTTAAGCTTTATTTTTATGTATTACACTTGTGATTTCATAAAAGTTAAATATTTATAGTAATGTAATATGAATTTGGCGCACTGCCATTTCACCGCTAACGGGATTTGATCCCTAAGAGATCCCCCCATACACATTCTATCTCTGTGTTGCATTTGAGTACATTCTATGACCCCATGCACAATTTACATAAATACAAATGAGTCTTAAGAAGACAGTGATAGTAATTGCAATGAGCCTAACAATTGACATAAATAATGGTGTCTTGTATAGGAGTTTACAGTTGTAGACAACAGTTTTGAGAATGATGCAAATATTATTTTCACAAAGTCTGCTGCCTCAGTTTGTATGATAGAAATGTGCATTTACTCCAGAATGTTATGAAGAGTGATCAGCTGAATTGCAAGTACCTCTTTGCCATGCAAATTAACTGAATAAAAAATAAAAATTCCACTGCATTTCAGCCCTGCCACAAAAGGACCAGCTGACATCATGTCAGTGATTCTCTCGTTAACACAGGTGTGAGTGTTGACGAGGATAAGGCTGGAGATCACTCTGTAATGCTGATTGAGTTCGAATACCAGACTGGAAGCTTAAAAAGGAGGGTGGTGCTTGGAATCATTGTTCTTCCTCTGTCAACCACGGTTACCTGCAAGGAAACACGTGCCGTCATCATTGCTTTGCACAAAAAGGGCTTCACAGGCAAGGATATTGCTGCCAGTAAGATTGCACTAAATCAACCATTTATCGGATCATCAAGGACTTCAAGGAGAGTGGTTCAATTGTTGTGAAGAAGGCTTCAGGGCGCCCAAGAAAGTCCAGCAAGCCCCAGGACCATCTCCTAAAGTTGATTCAGCTGAGGGATCGGGGCACCACCAGTACAGAGCTTGCTCGGGAATGGCAAGAGGCATGTGTGAGTGCATCGTGCAGATGCACAGTGAGGCAAAGACTTTTGGAGGATGGCCTGGTGTCAAGAAGGGCAGCAAAGAAGCCACTTCTCTACAGAAAAAACATCAGGGACAGACTAATATTCTGCAAAAGGTACAGGGATTGGACTGCTGAGGACTGGGGTAAAGTCATTTTCTCTGATGAATCCCCTTTCTGATTGTTTGGGGTATCTGGAAAAAAACTTGTTTGGAGAAGACAAGGTGAGCGCTACCATCAGTCCTGTGTCATGCCAACAGTAAAGCATCCTGAGACCATTCATGTGTGGGGTTGCTTCTCAGCCAAGCGAGTGGGCTCACACACAATTTTGACTAAGAACACAGTCATGAATAAAGAATGGTAGCAACACATCCTCTGAGAGCAACTTCTCCCAACCATCCAGGAATAGCTTGGTGAAAAACAATGCCTTTTCCAGCATGATGGAGCACCTTGCCATGAGGCAAAAGTGATAACTAATTGGCTCGGGGAACAAAACATCTATTTTTTCGGTCCATGGCCAGGAAACTCCCCAGACCTTAATCCCATTGAGAACTTGTGGTCAATCCTCAAGAGGCAGGTGGACAAACAAAAACCCACAAATTGATTATGCAAGAATGGGCTGCCATCAGTCAGGATGTGGCCCAGAAGATAATTGACAGCATGCCAGGGCGGATTGCAGAAGCCTTGAAAAAGAAGGGTCAACACTGCAAATATTGACTCTTTGCATCAACTTCATGTAATTGTCAATTAAAGCCTTTGACATTTGTGAAATGCTTGTAATTATACTTCAGTATTCCATAGTAACATCTGACAAAAATATCTAAAGACACTAAAGCAGCAAACTTTGTGGAAATTCATATGTGTGTCATTCTCAAAACCTTTGGCCACGACTGTATAGTGTTTCTCCTGTTGGAACACTTTAACAACCAAGTCGACGTCTGACGGATTTTAAATTAACAAAATATGTTGGTTGGGTGACTAAACTACATAACATGTTATCGTGTGCAATGGGTGAATAGAATCTGCAGACACATGACACATACAGCTGCAGAACAACGTGTAGTGTTTTTACAGGAGTAGGTAACACTGAAAGCTTCCGTTTACATTATTGACAAGCTATTAGCAAGTTAGACAGACAAACCATGACATTTTCCCCCATTCCGAAGTCCCCACATCATGCATTGAGCTAAAAGTGAACTTACCTTGCATTCCCTATAAAGTAGTGGGTGATGGTCACGAAGATGACTCAAGAGATTTGAAGTGTTGCCCCCTTTGGCAGAGATTTTTGTTGTTGTTGCATGTACTGCAGACAAGGATACCATCTTCGATTAAATTTCATTCAGCCCTCTTGTAAAACTCAAAATACGACCACACTTCAGATTTGGTCCTCTTAGAAGGCTGAAAAATCTCTCGAGCGCTTTCACTGCCTTCCGCCATGTTTTCACAAATCAAAACCCACATTGAATGCTGCGCCTGCGTCAGACTGTTGCTAACTTTGGTTGATGCTGGACAGTATTTACTGTTGGCTTTTCAAACCGTGGTAATCAAACATGGTTTTAATGATAATTCAAATTTGAAACGGTAATACTTATCGTCAGGAATTTTACCGTGGTTTATCGTGAAACCGGTAACGGTTTCATCCCTAGTCACAAAGACCCGGGTTCATGTACTAGGTCAGGCACTAATATCTCAATAAGCTACAAAAATAAATTGATGCCTGTATAATTATCTACACCCATCTTACTGAATGTATTTAGTAGCTCTACATGTCCCAAACTAGCCAATCATAAATAGAAAGAAAAATAAGCTAAATTAATGTCAAATCTATACAGGACAATTAACCCCTAACAGTAACAATCGGCTTGAATATCCTTGTTTAGCTTACACTACATGAGAAACGGTCACACACTCCCTCAAGACCAGTGCAGCAACTTCTACTAGTGTATCATCTGCTTCAACATTCAGTGAGTGTACAATAATAATAATAACCTCCTCCAAGCCTGAGAGAATCAAAAGAGCAACAACAAACCCTTTTGAGAGTAGCAGGAGCGGTAATGTCACATATCGGTGTATAGCCTCGGTTCAATCGATAGTGGTTCATAGAGATGACAGTTTCTATGTGAAGGAAGACGTATGAGATCACGTCTTACCCAACTTTTTAGTAGAGGCCAGGTATCAAATATCGCAGATTCCTTATGATGAGAAATTGGCAAAATTTGCAACAGGAAAACGTATTTTGGGGTTAAAGAATCTCAGCAAAATACCAGGGGAATGGATTCTAGAGGTAACAAATGTAAATTATCTGGCCAAACACTCCTTGCAAACCCAGAGAGCCTTGGGGATGAGACATTTTATGGGGTTTTATTTGTAAATATATTTACATTTTATGTCATCTTATTCTGAAATAGATTTCTAGAATGTATGAAAGGGTGGAGTGGTAATGAGGATTTGGGGGATAACTAAACCTAAAGAGGTAACTAAACCTAAAACGAATTTGTAATTTTTTTAGTTAGTTCATGAACTGTGGTATGGTGTTTATGGAGAATAGGACATGCTAAACAAAATATATATAAACGTTGGTGGATTGACTGTAACGGTTTTCTTCTATCTCCTGCTCTGAAGAGGAGGTGTAGCAAGGATCGGACCAAAATGCGGCGTAGTTGGTGTTCATGTTCTTTAATAAAGGAACAGCCTATCTGGTGAACAAACAAACACAGAGACAGGAACAATCACCCACAAAACACTCAAAGAATATGGCTGTCTAAATATGGTTCCCAATCAGAGACAACGATAAACACCTGCCTCTGATTGAGAACCACTCCAGACAGCCATAGACTATGCTAGATACCCCTACTATAATACAAACCCAATACCTAACAAAAACCCCAAGACAAAACACACCACATACAAAACCCATGTCACACCCTGGCCTGACCAAATTAATAAAGAAAACACAAAATACTAAGACCAGGGCTTGACAGAACCCCCCCCCCCCTCCAAGGTGCGGACTCCCGACCGCACAACTAAACCCATAGGGGAGGGTCCGGGTGGGCGTCTGTCCATGGTGGCGAATCCGGCGCTGGACGTGGACCCCACTCCAACAACGTCTTAGTCCCTTTGCCTTGCGTCCTTAGATAGGTGATCCTCGCAGCCGACCTTAGCCTAGTAGTCCTCACCAAGGGCCCCACTGGACTGAGGGGCAGCTCGGGACTGAGGGGCAGCTCAGGACTGAGAGGAAGCTCGGCACTGAGAGGAAGCTCGGCACTGAGAGGAAGCTCGGCACTGAGAGGAAGCTTGGCACTGAGAGGAAGCTCAGGCAGGTAGTTGGCTCTGGCAGATCCTGGCTGGCTGGCAGTTCTGGCAGATCCTGTCTGACTGGCAGTTCTGTCAGATCCTGGCTGACTGGCGGATCCTGGCTGAATAGCGGATCCTGGCTGAATAGCGGATCTGGAAGATCCTGGCTGACTGGCTGCTCTGGCTGCTCCATGCTGACTGGCTGCTCCATGCTGACTGGCGACTCTGGCTGCTCCATGCTGACTGGCGGCTCTGGCTGCTCCATGCTGTCTGGCGGCTCTGGCTGCTCCATGCTGTCTGGCGGCTCTGGCTGCTCCATGCTGACTGGCGGCTCTGGCTGCTCCATGCTGACTGGCGGCTCTGGCTGCTCCATGCTGACTGGCGGCTCTGGCTGCTCCATGCTGACTGGCAGCTCTGGCTGCTCCATGCTGACTGGCGGCTCTGGCTGCTCCTTGCAGACTGGAAGCTCTGGTGCCTCCTTGCAGACTGGAAGCTCTGGCGGCTCCTTGCAGACTGGAAGCTCTGGTGGCTCCATGCAGACTGGAAGCTCTGGCGGCTCCTTGCAGACTGGAAGCTCTGGCGGCTCCTTGCAGACTGGCAGCTCTGGCGGCATCCTGCAGACTGGCAGCTCTGGCAGCTCCTTGCAGACTGGCAGCTCCTTGCAGACTGGCAGCTCCTTGCAGACTGGCAGCTCTGGACAGGCGGGAGACTCCGGGAGCGCTGTAGAGGCGGAAGGCTCTGTTAGAGCTAAACAGGCGGGAGACTCCGACAGCGCTGTAGAGGAGGAAGGCTCTGACTGCGCTGAACAGGCGGGAGACTCCGGCAGCGCTGTAGAGGAGGAAGGCTCTGGCAGCGCTAGATAGGCGGGAGGCTTCGGGAGTGCTGGAGAGGAGGAAGGCTATGGCAGCGCTGGACAGGCGAGGCGCACTGTAGGCCTGATGCGTGGTGCTGGCACTGGTGGTCCTGGGCCGAGAACACGCACAGGAAACCTGGTGCGGGGAGCTGCCACCGGAGGGCTGATGCGTGGAGGTGGTACTGGATAGACCGGACCGTGCAGGCACACTGGAGCTCTTGAGCACCGAGCCTGCCCAACCTTACCTGGTTGAATGCTCCCGGTCGCCCTGCCAGTGCGGCGAGGTGGAATAGCCCGCACTGGGCTATGCAGGCGAACCGGAGACACCGAGCGCAAGGCTGGTGCCATGTAAGTTGGCCCAAGGAGACGCACTGGAGACCAGATGCGTAGAGCCGGCTTCATGGCACTTGGCTCGATGCTCACTCTAGCCCGGCCGATACGCGGAGCTGGAATGTACCGCACCGGGCTATGCACCCGCACTGGAGACACCGTGCGCACCACAGCATAACACAGCATGCCTGCCCGGTCTCTCTAACCCCCCGGTAAGCACAGGACGTTTGCGCAGGTCTCCTACCTGGCGTAGCCAAACTCCCTACCTGTGAGCCCCCCCCCAAGAAATGTTTGGGTCTGACTCTCGGGCTTCCATCAGCATCGCCGTGCTGCCTCCTCATACCAGCGCCTCTCCGCTTTCACAGCCTCCAGTTCTTCTTTGGGGCGGCGATATTCTCCAGGCTGTGCCCAGGGTCCTTTTCCGTCCAATATCTCCTCCCAAGTTCAGAAGTCCTGTGATCGCTGCTCCTCCTGCCGCTGCCTGTCACCACGCCGCTTGGTCCTGTTGTGGTGGGTGATTCTGTAACGGTTTTCTTCTATCTCCTGCTCTGATAAGGAGGTGTAGCAAGGATCGGACCAAAACGCGGCGTAGTTGGTGTTCATCTTCTTTAATAAAGGAAAAGCTCAAACATGAACATAATACAAAACAACAAACGTGAGAAAACCTAAACAGCCTATCTGGTAAACAAACAAACACAGAGACAGGAACAATCACCCACGAAACACTCAAAGAATATGGCTGCCTAAATATGGTTCCCAATCAGAGACAACGATAAACACCTGCCTCTGATTGAGAACCACTCCAGACAGCCATAGACTATGCATGATACCCCGACTATAATACAAACCCAATACCTAACAAAAACCCCAAGACAAAACACACCACATACAAAACCCATGTCACACCCTGGCCTGACCAAATTAATAAAGAAAACACAAAATACTAAGACCAGGGCGTGACATTGACACAAACATTTAATGATTAGAGTAAGGACAGTGGATTTACAATTATCATGTTTGGTTTATAATTAATATACTTTTGGATTGTTGATTAAAATGTAGCATAGTGAATGCTAACGAAATGTACACTTTCGTTTCCAGAAGAGGGGGTTTCATTATCTCTCGTTGAAATGTTCGCTGAGACTATGGTATTGGGGAGGGCAGTTAGTGATATTCGGCAGTTTTAAGTATAAAAGTATCTGAATTAGGCCATAAACAGAGTTCCAGATAAGTGAGGCCTGTTCATGTGTGTTTTGGACCTCCGGTTTACCACACACCAACATGCACACACAATTTACAGGTTACGAATATGCTTTAGTGGTGTTGACACTGTGGGATTTATTTTGGATGGGTTCTTTTCAATTCAGTTTTAAATTGGGTATGCAGAAGGATGGAAATGTTAGGAAGGTTTTGAAATGATTTCTGAAGGACAGGGAAAGAAAAGGGAGAGGAAATATTTCATGGTGTCGAATTCCCTGTATCCTGACTTTCTGGTGAGTATGCTGATCAATCTCACTAAAAACAGGTGCGATTTAATTATAAAAGAAATGAGAAACACCAGTTACTCTATTTTACCATTGCTTTATGAGAAGTTTATTGGTTATTGCAATGTTTCTTTTTGATTTAACATGCTGTTCTTTAATCATGATGTGAATCATGTGTTCGAAGGGAAAATGTCCAGTTCCCTGGGGTCCTGGTCTTTGGGTAAATATACAAATGTACCTTGTTCAGTCTGCATATAAAATAAAAAATATATGTTAAATAGGGATGAGAGTTACTCCAAATGGATTGTGATTTGTGAATTGCTGATTTCATTTTGTGTTTTTGTTTCGATACACATTTCTCCAGATTGGGATTTAAGGAGTGTGGGTTTCCCGAATGGGTTAGCGTGCTAACTTCCTGAGCTGGTAACTCCTCCAAGAGGTCACCAGTAAAATAAGGGAGTTTGAACTCATTTTGAAAATGGTTTCAGTATGTTGTTATGCACTTTGACATTTGTCATAGAGATAATGTTATTAAGAAAAGGTTCATGTAATAATGTGTCATATGGTCAATGCTTGTCTGGATTTCCTGAAACAGAAATAAATTGAACTAAACTGTTGTTTTGATCTGTGCTTTATTGAGGTGGTCACATCAGATCCGGTCTTAATGCATGGTAGGAATAATTTGACCACAAACAGTGTGTGTGAACCTCAAAACACTCCCGAACCGGCTGAAAAAAAGAGAGACAAAGGCGAGCAATGTGTCAGTGACTTTTAACACTTCTATCTGAGTCCGAGCCATAAACCAGGGTACGGGCGGCAGGAGTGCTGAGAGCGCGTGTGGAGTGAGCGTGGAGAGAGATAACGGCTCAGGTGAGAGACTCGTGTACGTGGGAGAAACAGATGAATCTATTAGGATATTGGGACATTATCAAGGGACATCAAATGGGACAGCAAGAGTTACATGTGCCGTTGGGAAGATGAACTGTAAACGCTATATGAAAAAGACACACTAGATTGATAAGTGCTGGGAGAAGGGGGGGGGGGGGGGGTCTACACACTGCGGTCAGTTTAGACTAAGTATTCATTGTGATTCTGATCTTTCATTACCAGGCCACTTGCGAAAGGAAAACAGGGACAAAGGGGGGCTGTAATGAAAGAGTTATTACCGGCAACATAAGGTTAAGTTAAGAAGCTGAAAGTAAGCACTAAGGACTGTCATTCTGAATTTGGGTTGGATAATTTATCAAATGTTTTAGTTCTGATTCGGATACAGCGAGAGATGCTTTCGAATGGTGAAGGGTGGGGGGGCGCTGCTCAAATTTATTAGGCCTAGGGAGGCTCCAGAAACCGTATCCTCCGACAGGGAGGTTGTTAGAGAACTCACTGGACGATAGCTTGGGTCAAACATTAAGTTTTTTTGTTGTTCTCTTTAGTTTTACCATGGCATCAGAATTGTAATGTTAAATCGCATCGATGCATAGAGATTGCTGGATGAGACGGTACAATTAATTGCATCCAAGGCTCATAGTCTGTGTTTTGCGATAACACCCAAGGATGAAATTAAGCAGTGGGCATGGAGACCAGCATAACATGGGTATAGAATGTAACGGATGGACGTTTTCCCCCCCAGTTTTAGTTGCATCAAGGGTGGTGTGAAGTTATAAAGCATGTACTTATTTTCTCTTTCCTTTTCAAGTCAATATGTTTTTAGGTTTCGTGGAACATAAGAGTGACCATTGTTCCAGAGGAGGGACTGATGTATGTTGACTAATTGATTTGAGAATGTTTTAGTATGTTTAGATCTGAAGAAGTGCATTAGGACTAGTGACTAGTGTGTTATGGGTTAGATGGAATGATATATGTGCAAAATATATATGTGCAGGAAGCTACAGATACATAGAGACAGAATGTTTACATAGGGCTGTTAACTTGACTTCCGTGGAGATCTGTGGGGGCTCATACATTAAGGTTGTGGTGGTAGTGGGGTATCAGCTAACTGTGCACAATATCGGGACTATTATGAAGTAAAATAGAACATTGCACATACTAGGGCTGGGCGATAAATTACATCCCTCAATAATGATATTAAAATGTTTAGATTCATTTTCGATTATGTCGATATAGAATAATTAGGTCCAGCAGTCCATTTCACCTCTGACGCAGGAGGAACGTGCGGAGAAGTGACAATATGCACCTGGAGAGGTATACGCCCACAAAAAACACTTAGCACCTTGAGTAGCCACTATTAACCACTAAATGAGTGATGGAGTAGCCACTATCAACCACTAAATGAGTGATGGAGTAGCCACTATTAACCACTACATGAGTGATGGAGTAGCCACTATTAACCACTAAATGAGTGATGGAGTAGCCTCTATTAACCACTAAATGAGTGATGGAGTAGCCACTATCAACCACTAAATGAGTGATGGAGTAGCCTCTATTAACCACTAAATGAGTGATGGAGTAGCCTCTATTAACCACTAAATGAGTGGTGGAGTAGCCACTGTTAACCACTAAATGAGTGATGGAGTAGCCACTATTAACCACTAAATGAGTGATGGAGTAGCCAATATTAACCATTAAATGAGTGATGGAGTAGCCTCTATTAACCACTAAATGAGTGATGGAGTAGCCACTATCAACCACTAAATGAGTGATGGAGTAGCCACTATTAACTACTAAATGAGTGATGGAGTAGCCTCTATTAACCACTAAATGAGTGATGGAGTAGCCTCTATTAACCACTAAATGAGTGATGGAGTATCCTCTATTAACCACTAAATTAGTGATGGAGTAGCCACTATTAACCACTAAATGAGTGATGGAGTAGCCTCTATTATACTAAATGAGTGATGGAGTAGCCACTATTAACCACTAAATGAGTGATGGAGTAGCCTCTATTAACCACTACATGAGTGATGGAGTAGCCACTATTAACCACTAAATGAGTGATGGAGTAGCCTATATTAACCACTAAATGAGTGATGGAGTAGCCTCTATTAACCACTAAATGAGTGATGGAGTAGCCTCTATTATACTAAATGAGTGATGGAGTAGCCACTATTAACCACTAAATGAGTGATGGAGTAGCCTCTATTAACCACTAAATGAGTGATGGAGTAGCCACTATTAACCACTAAATGAGTGATGGAGTAGCCACTATTAACCACTAAATGAGTGATGGAGTAGCCACTATTAACCACTAAATGAGTGATGGAGTAGCCACTATCAACCACTAAATGAGTGATGGAGTAGCCACTATTAACTACTAAATGTGTGATGGAGTAGCCTCTATTAACCAGTAAATGAGTGATGGAGTAGCCTCTATTAACCAATAAATGAGTGATGAAGTAGCCTCTACTAACCACTAAATGAGTGATGGAGTAGCCACTACTAACCACTAAATGAGTGATGTAGGCAAAAACAGGGGCAATGATAGCCATGGAGAAGGAGCAGCTTCCAACGAAGAAATCATTGATAAAAAAGGGTTCAACTGTTTCAGTCATTTGGAAGTGGTTTGGCTTTTTGAAGTCCGACAAAGAGCAGAGTAATGTTCGGTGCATTGTGCCGTAGACAGATGGCTACGTAGTCTGGTAATACGACAAACCTTTTTCACCATCTGAAGAAAAATCACTTTGGAACATGCAGGAAGTTTGAGTTTGCTCCACGGTATTGATAAACGCCCATCAAGCACAAACCAATCTAAGGATGTTTGCCCGAAGCAGTCAACACTGACAGCGCTTATGCAAACATCGAAAAGACAAAGACATCACAAATGCTATTATGCATTGCATTGCTAAGGACATGCTACCAATTAGCACAGTTGAAAAGGAAGGTTTCAAGAGGCTTATCAATTTAATTGACCACAGGTACGTGCTCCCTGGCTGCAAACATGGAATATTTTTCCTTAAAGTATCATTTTATGTGTAGCTCACATAATAAAAAATCTGTAACCTTTATTTAACTAGGCAAGTCAGTTAAGAACAACTTCTTCTTTACAATGACGACCTATCGGGGAACAGTGAGTTAACTGCCTTGTTCAGGGGTAGAACGACAGATTTTTACCTTGCGGCCTAGTGGTTTGTTCAGGCATTAGGCATTCTTGAGTCTGAAGCAGATATGCACCTGTCTTTGGCTATGCCGGATTAATTGCTAAAAAAAGCTATTCTATAAAATAATTTCTCCGTAATTAATATCACCTGATTGAGCTAATCATGTAAATGTAATTAACTAGAGAGTCGGGCACCACACAATAATATTTATAGAGCTGTTATCTTCGAAATAAACTCTTAAAGATCTAGTAATATTTTACATAAATAGCAGTCAATATCAATCGTCATCTTACTTCAGTCTCATAATCTGAAAGTTGTAAATTCTTGGTTATCTGCAAGAATCCTGGCTAACAAGTTGAATCAGCAATGCAAAATTGGGTTTAATTATTTATTTACTAAATACCTAACTAATGACACAGAATTACATATACAAAGAATGAATTATACCTGGATAATTCTTTACGTCATAGGAAAACGTCCCTAGCGGGCAGGAACAGATATGACAGCTTGTTACACAAAGGAAACGGGGCTGGGTTGAGTGAAGGAGCGGGGAGACTGGGGAACAAAGGGACGAAGCTGTGCTATCGTAAATACAGTATCTTATGCATTCTAAATTACCGACCATTTGGAAAAGGAAAATGCAATAAATATTTACTCTGAGCTGCGCTTCAGTAGGTTGGTGGGAGATGGAAGACCGTGTTGCCAAACCGAGTCCTCTGTCCTTTGAAGAATGTCTCTGGTGGTCAATTGGATACGTTGTGGTAACGTCGTTGTGTGGTAGATGGGATACTCTGTCTGTTCCTTCCTAACCTGCGTTTGCAGCTGCGGTCGCTAACTCAACGGCTAGGAGATATCACTTCTGTCGTGAATAAGAGTTCAAAGTTCATACCATTCGCAACCAAAGCTCATGCTGATGTTGGCTTTGTTCTGTAGTTATTATCTGAACCATTCTGACATAGGATCGTCAACCTACCTCATTGGAACAGGGAGTTCTGTTATAGGAAGGAAGAGGAGGGTGTGTTTGAAAAGTTTTAGAGACCTTGTCCCTTCACAGGGGAGGGCCACTGATTGAGCAGCCCTATCTTATGAAAATTCAAATCTCACATTTTAGAAGCTAAAATCACATTTCATCCCATCACAAATAATTTCATATTCAAACATTTATATTGAACAACAATTCCATGTGAAACTGATAACTCTGATCTATAGACTTTCCACTGTAGAGTTTGTCATCTTATCATTGATGAGAATGTCTCAGATGACAACCGAACTGACATCATATTCATTAAGTACCATCGCATATGTTCAATTGTTCGGATTACCAGAATATAGTTCATGTCCCCCCACCTACTGATGTTCCCAGAATCTCTATGTTAACCAAGGGTTTTGCAAATGTAACATCAGTAGGTTAGAGGGGCGGCAGGGTAGCCTAGTGGTTAGAGCGTTGGACTAGTAACCGGAAGGTTGCAAGTTAAAATCCAAGAGCTGACAAGGTACTAATCTGTCGTTCTGCCCCTGAACCGGCAGTTAACCCACTGTTCCTAGGCCGTCATTGAAAATAAGAATTTGTACTTAACTGACTTGCCTAGTTAAATAAATAAAACTAAATAAAGAGAAGGGAAGAGGTATTTATGACTGTCATAAACCTATCCCCCAGGCCAACGTCATGACACACCTTTTAAACATTATATGATTAATATCATGATAAATATCGTAATCTAATTCAAAAATATATCTATATCGTGATAATTGATTTGCCATATGGCCCAGCCCTAACACAGACCCAGAACATGGTGAGAGTAGAAGAGATAGTGGTGGCATTTCAGACACTATGGTAAGCTTTCAGGAAACCTGTGACTCTCAGAGTTTTGTTAGGTTGAAAATTCTTCCAACTCGTTAAGTTTGCTGATCAGCTGTCCGCCCTGTCTCCCTGTAGCGCTGTCTGAAGCGTATCACAGATCATTGCAATTTATTTCCCTGGACACATCTGCAGTCCTCATGACTCCTTGCAGCATGCCTAAGGCACGATCACACAGATGATCAGGGACCCTGGGCATCTTTCTTTTGGTGTGTTTGATTGTGCAGGCGGCTCACCATTTAGCTTACAATTATAGTGAATCTGTATATGATTTTGAATAGCCTAGGTGATAGGTGATTTCTTTTTTATTCATCATTTATGGGCTGACATGAACTTTATCTACAGAATCTGACCACTTTGTGTTTCCATCTCCTCTCTTTCTCCTTAATTTCTTTCTCGAGAGGGGCTGTCAACAGTTCAATGAAATATGTTACTATCGATGTTCCCTAACAGATTTCAATTAGTTTCCCATATTAAGCACTTGGTAGCTGCAGCAACAGGGTTGGAGGGCCCATAACATACAGAGTTTGGGCGGAATATCACCTGCCGCGCAGCAAGAGGCCGCATGCTCCTCAAACAGTGGTTGATGCCTATAGTAGCCTACACAGCATGACTGAAAAACAAACCGTCTGGAAATCGGCCTCCATTCGCTATTAGAGTGCATACAGGTGACATGTCTTGTCCCCCTGCCCAGTTGACAAATGGGCCATTCTAAATATGATCACTTGATGAGAGAACAGCATGCGGCTTGTATGCATGGAGGCCTGGAGACACTATAAATGTTTATGTTAATTAACGGTCAATTAACATGAGGCCGGCAGACTTTTGCATGACAATAACCAGCTGAAAAATGTAATGACCGCCACAGCCCTAGTTGACTTTCATTCTCCTCTCCTGTTTGTATGCTCAATACACTCCCTAGGTCTATTCAGTCAACTCTGGATTAAGAGTTTGCTTTTGTATGTAACCTGCCAAATGGAATAGGTAGGGAGGGAGAGAGAAAGTGAGAGACAGAGAGAGAAAAAACAAGAGAGAATGAGAGACAGAGAGAGAAAAAAACAAGAGACAGAGAGAGAAAGTGAGAGACAGAGAGAGAAAAAACAAGAGACAGTGAGAGAAAGCAAGAGACAGAGAGAAAAAACAAGTCAGTGAGAGACAGAGAGAGAAAAAACAAGAGAAAATGAGAGACAGAGAGAGAAAACAAGAGAAAGTGAGAGACAGAGAGAGAAAAACCAAGAGACAGTGAGAGAAAGCGAGCGACAGAGAGAAAAAACAAGAGACAGTGAGAGACAGAGAGAGAAAAAACAAGAGAAAGCGAGCGACAGAGAAAAAAAACAAGAGACAGTGAGAAAAAGCGAGCGAGAAAGCAAGTGAGAAAGAGAGCAAGCAAGTGAAAAAGCAAGAATGCAAAGAAAAGGACAAATTAAATAAATTTTGGGTGCCCAAGTCCAAAACGTCAACATATTATCTCATAATATATGCACAAACTGTTCCAAAAATGTTCGGCTGGGAAGCATGCAGACGCCTAAATAACACCCATCTTCACCACTATTTCAGAGCTCAAAGATGGTCCTATTTGAAAGGCATATTTCGTCATCCTTCGCCCTTTCCTGACCTGTTGCTCTCAAAACATCTTAAAATGCGTTTATAAATGCCCACATGATGAGACGGAGCATTTCAAGGGCCAAAGGAGGCTCAGGGAAATAAATGATAAAAAAAAAAATACATGGAGTTATTTTCTTTAAATAAACACACGTGATTTATTAGACAATTGATGAAATATATATATTTTTTTACAAACACAACATGGAGGCTTGAAGTCGTCTATGATGCAAGTAACGTTTTGACTTGGTGAGATCCCAAACCCTGCTGCTTAAATGTCTGATGTTTAGACCAAAACGTTTTTATCTCAATATCAATACCTCATTTCTGGGTAAAAACTAAGTACCTTAACGTAATTGTTTTCAATTAAAAATGGTAAAAAATCTACTTTTTGCAAAGAGCAAGAAATTAGTTAGGGAGTGTGATCTGCACACTCTTGGCTGCTCCTACCAGTTGAGGTGGGGAGGACCTGCGTCTGCACCATATACTCTCACTACTGGTGTCCCCAAGGGCTCAGTTCTAGTCCCTCTTCTCTTTATAGACCAAGTCAATCAGCTGTGTCATATCCTCACATGGTCTCTCCTTTCACTGCTGTGAGGATGGACCTCTCCTCTACTCTCTATAGACCAAGTCACTCAGCTCTGTCATATCCTCACATGGTCTCTCCTATCACTGCTATGAGGATGGACCTCTCCTCTTCTCTCTCTACACCAAGTCACTCAGTTCTGTCATATCCTCACATGGTCTCTCCTATCACTGCTATGAGGATGGACCTCTCCTCTCCTCTACTCTCTATAGACCAAGTCACTCAGCTCTGTCGTATCCTCACATGGTCTCTCCTATCACTACTATGAGGATGGACCTCTCCTCTCCTCTCTATAGACCAAGTCACTGGTCATATCCTCACATGGTCTCTCCTATCACTGCTATGAGGATGGACCTCTCCTCTCCTCTCTATCGACCAAGTCACTGGTCATATCCTCAAATGGTCTCTCCTATCACTGCTATGAAGATGGACCTCTCCTCTACTCTATATAGACCAAGTCAGTCAACTCTGTCATATCCTCACATGGTCTCTCCTATCACTGCTATGAGGATGACACTACACTACCTTTCTCCTCCCCCTTCTGACACTTGCCTGACAGATCTGCCTGGCAGATCTCAGCTTGGATGTAGGCCCACCACCTCAAGTGCAACAAGACGAAGAAGCCTGCGCTAAAGATGGCTATATCAGTCTGCTAATACAGGGCTAGTAAAGGCCCAGTGCACAACTTTTGTGAGGGAAAAAAATGTTTAAAAAAAAAGATTTGCCCCTGTTACAGAATAGGAGAATAGCTCACGCTACATTTGAGAAAAACGGCCCCCCAAAAATACCACGCGCTACAAAACCCGCACTACAGTTATACTACTATAGCCCGCACTACAGTTATACTACTATAGCCCGCACTACAGTTATACTACTATAGCCCGCACTACAGTTATACTACTATAGCCCGCACTACAGTTATACTACTATAGCCCGCACTACAGTTCGATAGTACAGTAGTAGAGGCCCAGTGCACTACTTTTGTGATTATTTTTTATTTTTTTAAACAACACTAATTCTGATTTTTCAGGGGGTGCTTGTCACGTCTGCTCCCGCTCTTCCCTCCCCCTGGCGCCAGGTTGCCCTGCGTCACCCACACCTGCCTTCCCTCACCACACGCATCAGCGCCATTGGGCTCACCTGGACTCACTTATCATCTGTTCATTTCCTCCCCTCTATCTGTCAGTTCCCAGCTCTGTTCTCCGCTGCTGCATTGATTGTCTCTTGTCTTTGTTTTCTGTTTGCAGATGCTGTTCCTGTCTCGTTCCATGTCCGTTAATTATTAAATGTTACTCCCCGTACCAGCTTCGTCTCTCCAGAGTCAATTCATGTGACAGTGCTGCTGCACCCTCGGCACCATAACATCTCACGGCTATGACTTCTAACCAATCTTCATTTAATTCTAACTTTCTGCTAAGCACTAAAAATTATATTCAACCATAAAGAAAATGAAAGGAAATCTTGAAGTGCTGAGAGTCCTAGCAAAAAATGTAAAAGCAGGTATTGTCTACATCAGAGCTATAGGACTATAAAGTACAGGAAGCAAAAAGTCAGACTAACTTTCAGATCGAAACATGAGGTGAATGCCTGTGTCTTATATGATTATGGGATGTACGTTCATGTCAAGACTAGCCCCAGAGCATGACCAGCTGTGCATTGACGCGGGATGGCATACACGCAAAACATGAAATGGGATTTATTTATTTTATGTCCAAAAGTCAACATAGCCACAAATACTCTACTGAATTACTTAGGTTTCATTGTTAACTTGAGCCTATTAAACAATGCAGCAAAATAACAGAAAATAACAACCTTTCATTGAAATCTCTAGGGCTTTTATTTATTTTACCAGGCAAGGTAAATTTTATCAGTTAAGAACAAATTCTTATTTTCAATGACGGCCTAGGAACAGTGGGTTAACTGCCTGTTCAGGGGTAGAATGACAGATTTGTACCATGTCAGCTTGGGGGTTTGAACTTGCAACCTTCCGGTTACTGGTCCAACGCTCAAACCACTACGCTACCTGCCACCCCGGCATTGGGCAAGCTTCAGTCAAGTAAGGAGACAAAAACTCTTGTCAGTGCAAAGTTAATAAAAATCACAAACAACCGGAATGCCAATTCTGGCAAGGTTGAACAAGTAGTACGACTGGCTGTCACTGCCTCTTTATAGCATGCTTGATACTGTGCGGATTCAAATCCACAAAAGTAGCTTTCAAAGGCTCAATGTTCTGAGGCCTAACTGGAAGACCTTGACTAACCTCTCGGCATTCTAGACGGGCCTGGGTTTCAGAATAATTCAAAACGTTCCGTCTTCCCAGCAGAGTGCAGACCCATCCTCAGGTGATGGCATCCTGCCAATATGGCTACATCCATTAGAGATTCACCTCCTGTCTGCCTGGTATGTGCTTAATGTTCACTTTGACACCTCCTCAGTTCTCTCTCTCCTCTTTCTCTTCTTTATATCTCGCCCAGTCTCAGCTCAATCAAGTGCCCTTGTCAGCTATATTGCCTTCAGAAAGCATTCAAACCTCTTTACTTATTCCACATTGTTTTGTGTTACAGCCTGAATTCAAAACGGATTAAATGTATTTCTTACACATCTACACACAATACCCATAATAACAATGTCAAAACATGTTTCTAGAAATGTTTGCAAATATATTTAAAATTAAATACAGATATCTCATTTACATAAGTATTCACACCCCTGAGTCAATACCTTGGCAGCGATTACAGTTGAGTCTTTCTGGGTAAGTCTCTATGAGCTTTATCCACATGGATTGAACAATATTTTCACATTCTTCAGAAAATTCTTAAAGCTCTGTCTAGCTGGTTTTTGGTCATTGATAAACAGCCATTTGAATGTCTTTCTATAGATTTGTAAAATATTTTGAAGTCTAAACTGTAAATAGGCCAGTCAGGAACATTTAATGTCGTCTTGTGTTTTAGATTATTGTCCTGCTGGAAGGTGCATTTGTCTCCCAGTGTCAGACTGAACCAGGTTTTCCTCTAGGATTTTGCCTGTGCTTAGCTCTATTCAGTTTCTTTTCATAACAAAAAAAAATAAAAAATCCCTGATCCTTGCCGATGACAAGCATACCCATAACATGATGCAGGCACCACAATGATTGAAAATATGAAGATGTGTTGTGTTTGATTTGCCCCAAACAAATATTCACATACATACATATATATATATACACACATTGTTATGGCTCTCGTCGAAAGGAGTGGACCAAAGCGCAGCGTGGTAAGCATTCATGATTTTACTTTTCAAAAAACACTTAAACAAAATAACAAACGTGAAAACGAAAGCGCACAGTTCTGTCAGGTACAGACACTAAACAGAAAACAAGATCCCATCAAACCCATAAGGAAAATTAAAACTTATATATGATCCCCAATTAGAGACAACGATAGACAGCTGCCTCTGATTGGGAACCACACACGGCCAAAAACAAAGAAATAGAAAGCATAGACTTTCCCACCCGAGTCACACCCTGACCTAACCAAGCATAGAGAATAATGAGGATCTCTAAGGTCAGGACGTGACAGTACCCCCGCCCCCCCCCCCCCCCCCCCCCCGGCCTGGGGAATGTCGCTGGGGGCTCCGGAACGGGGACCGTCGCTGGGGGCTTCGTGCCATGGATCATCCCTAGAGGCTTCGGGCCATGGATCATCACTGGAAGCCTGTTACGTGGAGCTGCCACAACGCGTCCTGGCTGGATACCCACTTTAGCTCAGTGAGTGTGGTGAGCTGGCACGGGACGCGCTGGGTTGTGCTGGCGAACTGGGGATACCGTGCGTAGAGCTGGCGCAGCATATCCTGGGCCAAAGAGACGCACAGGAGACCAGGAGCGCTAAGCCGGCACAATCCGTCCTGGCTGAATTCCCACTCTAGCACGGCAACTGCGGGGATCTGGAACAGAGCACAAAGGGCTGTGAATGCGCACTGGAGACACCGTGCGCATACCCGCACAACACGGTGCCTGACCGGTCATACGCTCCCCACGGTAAGCACCGGGAGTTGGCTCAGGTCTAAACTCCGACTCCGCCAATCTCCCCATGTGCCATCCCCCAAATTTTTTGGGGAGCTGCCTCTCGGGCTTCCGTTGTTGCTCTAACTCCTCGTATCTTCGCCGTTCCTCTCTCGCTGCCTCCATCTGCTCCCTTGGACGGCGATACTCTCCGGCCCTTGTCCAGGGTCCATCTCCATTCATGATTTATTCCCATGTCCACTCCTCCTGGCCACGCTGCTTGGCCCTTTTTTGGTGGGATGTCCTGTAACAGCTCTCGTCGAAAGGAGGAAGAGTGGACCAAAGCGCAGCGTGGAAAGTGTTCATGATACTTTATTCAAAAACACTCAAACAATATAACCAAAGTGAAAACGAAAGCGCACAGTTCTGTCAGGTACACACACTAAACAGAAAACAAGATCCCACCAAACCCAAAAGGAAAATAACAACTTATATATGATCTCCAATCAGAGACAACGTTCCTCTGATTGGGAACCACACACGGCCAAAAAGAAATATAACATACACTTTCCCACCCGAGTCACACCCTGACCTAACCAAACATAGAGAATAATGAGGACCTCTAAGGTCAGGGCGTGACACATATATTCAGGACAGTTCATTTCTTTGCCAATTTCTTTGCAGTTTTACTTAAGTGCCTTATTGCAAAGAGGATGCATGCTTTGAAAAATATGTTTTTTTATTCTGTAAAGCCTTCCTTCTTTTCACGTTGTCATTTAGGTTATTATTGTAGAGTAACTACAATGTTGTTGATCCATCCTCAGTTGTTTTCTCCTATCACAGTCATTAAAATCTGTAACTATTTTAAAGTCAGCATTGACCTCGTGGGGAAATCCCTGAGCGGTTTCCTTCCTCTCCGGTAACTGAGTTAGGAAGGACGCCTGTATCTTTGTAGTGACTGGGTGTATTGATACACCATCCAAAGTGTAATTAATAACTTCACCATGCTCAAAGGGATATTCATGTCTGCTTTTTTGCCAATAGGTGCCCTTCTTTACAAGGCACTCTGGTCGAGCTCAATGGCACAGGAAACTGAGAGTCTAGAACATTTTATATAATGTTGCAAGTTTGCTAGTGCAAGAGTCAGGCCAGACCCAAATTGATACATTTTAAGTTCTTTGCAGACAGGCCATGCGTAGCCAATAGGATTTATTGGATATGTATTGTTTATCATGATATTTTCTACCTGCAGGCTACAATGTTTTTATTTGTTGGCTTTATGTAGGATATTTTTACATAGTCGGCAATAGAAGTACATTTTTATCATTCATTTGGATAAAATGTTGATTTATCACATGGCAATGATTGAGATATGAAGACATTATTATAAATAAAATCAGACGGTTCCACAAATATTTGCATATGAAAACCATAACTGGCACATAGATCAGTCAAACTTGTAAGATAAATTGGCATTCCACATGAGAAAGGTTGCCGACTACTCATCTAACCTATTACCGGCAGCTAGTGTTTGCCTGATTAGGTAAAATAATTGTGAGTTTTTGGTTACGGAATTACAAGACAGGGCAATATTTCCTAAACTTACAGACGACAAATAATTTTTCAAAAACAAAATATATAAGTGTTGATATCAGTTGGCAGGTGTCTTTACGTCAACATTATTTAGTTTTTATGTACAGTGCCTTGCGAAAGTATTCAGCCCTCTTGAACTTTGCAACCTTTTGCCACATTTCAGGCTTCAAACATAAAGATATAAAACTGTATTTTTTTGGGAAGAATCAACAACAAGTGGGACACAATCATGAAGTGGAACGACATTAATTGGATATTTCAAACTTTTTTAACAAATCAAAAACTGAAAAATTGGGCGTGCAAAATTATTCATCCCCCTTAAGTTAATACTTTGTAGCGCCACCTTTTGCTACGATTACAGCTGTAAGTCGCTTGGGGAATGTCTCTATCAGTTTTGCACATCGAGAGACTGAAATGTTTTCCCATTCCTCCTTGCAAAACAGCTCGAGCTCAGTGAGGTTGGATGGAGAGCATTTGTGAACAGCAGTTTTCAGTTCTTTCCACAGATTCTCGATTGGATTCAGGTCTGGACTTGGCCATTCTAACACCTGGATATGTTTATTTTTGAACCATTCCATTGTAGATTTTGCTTTATGTTTTGGATCATTGTCTTGTTGGAAGACAAATCTCCGTTCCAGTCTCAGGTCTTTTGCAGACTCCATCAGGTTTTCTTCCAGAATGGTCCTGTATTTGGCTCCATCCATCTTCCCATCAATTTTAACCATCTTCCCTGTCCCTGCTGAAGAAAAGCAGGCCCAAACCATGATGCTGCCACCACCATGTTTGACAGTGGGGATGGTGTGTTCAGCTGTGTTGCTTTTACGCCAAACATAACGTTTTGCATTGTTGCCAAAAAGTTAAATTTTGGTTTCATCTGACCAGAGCACCTTCTTCCACATGTTTGGTGTGTCTCCCAGGTGGCTTGTGGCAAACTTTAAACAACACTTTTTATGGATATCTTTAAGAAATGGCTTTCTTCTTGCCACTCTTCCATAAAGGCCAGATTTGTGCAATATGACTGATTGTTGTCCTATGGACAGAGTCTCCCACCTTAGCTGTAGATCTCTGCAGTTCATCCAGAGTGATCATGGGCCTCTTCCATTTCAATATTATTGCTTGCACAGTGCTCCTTGGGATGTTTAAAGCTTGGGAAATCTTTTTGTATCCAAATCCGGCTTTAAACTTCTTCACAACAGTATCTCGGACCTGCCTGGTGTGTTCCTTGTTCTTCATGATGCTCTCTGCGCTTTTAATGGACCTCTGAAACTATCACAGTGCAGGTGCATTTATATGGAGACTTGATTACACACAGGTGGATTGTATTTATCATCATTAGTCATTTAGGTCAACATTGGATCATTCAGAGATATTCACTGAACTTCTGGAGAGAGTTTGCTGCACTGAAAGTAAAGGGGCTGAATAATTTTGCACGCCCAATTTTTCAGTTTTTGATTTGTTAAAAAAGTTTGAAATATCCAATAAATGTGATTGTGTCCCACTTGTTGTTGATTCTTCACAAAAAAATACAGTTTTATATCTTTATGTTTGAAGCCTGAAATGTGGCAAAAGGTCGCAAAGTTCATGTGGGCCGAATACTTTCGCAAGGCACTGTATTTCTAATACCGTTTTAGACTTTCTAAGCCCCCTTTTCTATCTGATTGAACATAAATCAAAGCCTTGGCTTATTCCACATTTTTAGAATGGAACATTTGACAAAAATGGATATATACACACAATGCCAATCAAAAGTTTGGACACACCTACACATTCAAGGGATTTTCTATATTTTTACTGTTCTACATTGTAGAATAATAGTGAAGACATCAAAACTATAAAATAACACATTAATAGATATATTTTTTATAAATAATGTTTTGTTGTTGCATTTAACTGCTGAAAATGCTGTTAGAGGCCATTTCCTTAGTAGGCGACGTCGGAAGTCACCATGTGGGAGAAGTGGGTGCTCAGGATGATAGACCTAGTTTCCCACAAAGTAATTACCAGTTGGCGGGCCGTTCAAGTGGATTTTTCCCAGTTGTATGTGGTAAATTCCCACTTCCATCTTGGTTACGAACGCACCATGACACTGCCTCCTTCAGTACCAGATGACCACTTTATATATTATATACTTATATATTCTAAATTCTATTCCTTTACTTTAGATGTGTGTATTGTTGTGAAATTGTTAGATATTAATGCACTGTTGGAACTAGAAACACAAGTATTTCGCTACACCCGCAATAACATCCGCTAAACACGTGTAAGTGACCAGTAAAATTGGACTTGATTTGACTCTCATAAAAGGCACATGTCTGTAGAACGGTACATCTCCACTCTGGAGTAATGTGATGGGCAGTCACTGTTAAGTAAGCGCAACACAGGGTGCATTGGCCAATTCATTGAAACTTTGGCTTTGGCCTGCTTATATAGAGCGAGTACTAACTGTTTTCTGAAATGCTTTCAAGAGCGAAGTTTGTGATGTGGCTCGAGCACTTTCACGAGGTACAGAAACCCCCTTAAGAACGACAATGGGTGCATATCCACGGCAATAATAAACCAAAGACTGTACAAAATATAAACATAGCTCTTGAATTTCTTCAGCCCAATCAGAATCAGCTGCTAATGCAGAGGGCAGACAGTGTTGTATTGTTTCTTTGCAGTTCCCTCTTGCTCACTGGGGAGATATTGGTGTAAAAGTGTCAACATTTAATGTAGACTTCATACTGTTAACGTTTTATTCACACTCTATCCATTGGCATTGTAATCTGCTGGGAAAATGAAATGTTCCCAAACTGGAGATTTAAACAATGATGGAGGATCCTCCAATTTGACTCCACCACTCGCCATCATACAGAACAAGTTCTTGGCACAAAAGGACAGTTTGAAATGTGCCAATTAAGATGTTTATATTGATTACAACCTGCTCTATTTGTTTTAACAGAATAGTCTGAAATGAAGTGTTTTCAGCTCAGATTTACTCAAGAGGCATAGGCCTACAACGCAGTGTTGGCATAGCCTATAGGTCGAGTGTTTTGATTTTGTAAATATACTTTTTAAGTATTTGGAGATGAATACATGTACCGTTACACCCCTACTGTTTACGCTTTGATGAGCAGACCGCAACAATACTCTGATTCTTCTGAGCCACCATGGTTCCTCTCCTTAATCTGCTATACCCTACCCACCCCTCTCTTTCTCCTTTCCTGAACTTGAGGTTTCTGCTCCAGGGCGGCCCGAGGGTAAATGGGAGAGTCCAAATCGCACTATTCTTTAAGCCTCCTACCACCCTCTGCCCAGTGTCCTGGATCACGCCAGAGAGAAAGGGGAGAAATTAACTGATGTTTGGGACCTTAGGTGTGCACTGACAAGCATGGAATTGGACCCTCAAAGGCTTTGTGACACTGTCAGCGGTGATGGAGGACAGGTGGCTGTAGGGCTAACATTAAAGGGCCGGGCGTCAACTAAGGCTGTGTCACAATTACAACTAGGTCTACTGTGTTAACTGTCACATCATACAGGTAGGGGGAATAATATACCAGCTGCCTACCACAAGCAAGGAAATTATATAACTGTCAAGAGATATGTAGCTAGGTATACAATCTCCGGTAGTCAAAGTGACAGGTGTGGGTTATTATAGATGGCCCTCTGATAAAATAGAAGAATATATGTTTTGCTTATGTATTTATTCCCATATGAAATGTTGTTAGTCACACAGCAATTCAAAAAAGTTGCCAAACAAGAAAGGGGTTAAAACGCAGCCAGGCATTCTCAAAGGGAACCCTGTTTGAGTCTGACTCTTTCTACCTGTTTCGCACAATCTCACCCATGTCCATAAACAAACAATCCCCATGTGCGTGCATCAAACACCCCCTTCTCTCCCTTATTAAACCAAGGAAATGGCTCCTTGACACAAAGAAAATGAAGTTCATGCTCTAATAATATTGTGGTTTAGGAGCGCTGTCAGGGAAATTGCAAGATGATGTTATAATGCTTGTATTGCATCATAATGGTTGTTTTATTCGACAGAATAGAGTATTGTTTACTATTGTGTGTGTGTGTTCTACTGAGGATGGGCCTCTATGAGATAACACTGACAGAGGAGATTTACGATGTCTTTGGGTGATAAAACCTAAAGAGCAATCCAGAGAACATGAGTTCATGTTTCTGCTCTATACAGTACCAGGAAGAGATGGTTCTAGTTTGGGTCTTAACCTTGTAAACATTCTATGTATCTGTTGTTCGTCATGTAGGTTGAAAGGGGTGTATTTTGGCTATAAAATACCTTTGTACTTTTGTTTTATCTCTCTCAACGGATCATTAGAAATGGTGAATCGTTGAAAGTCATTGCTATTGCAAAGCTCTTATTATTAAAGATTTCGTTTAAGTATAACTCTGACTTGTGTGATAAGTTTGTCCCTCCTTATTTGATAGTAAACAAATGAACCCCCACAGCGCCAAGCGCTTCCACACTCATCAGGGCGAGAGAGAGAGAGCGTGCGGAGGACCAGCCTATGCTAAGGTGCTGCAAGGTAGATTTAATTTCAGATCCCTAATCTACTGAGAGTGGAGCTTCAGCAAGCAGACCCAAAACACAGCAGCGATGAGTGCTGGTAATCCAGCAAGCGTAAACAGCCATGACTGGGGTCTCACATGTTGAGGGCCTTCTGTATGACAGGAGCAGGACTCTCCTATCTGTTATCATTTTCATCAACGATACTGTTGGTGGAACACCAGTTGAGGGGCAAGGTGTTGATGGAACCATGTGTCCATATTGTGCCCTTGTCTGAGTACAATCACATCCATCCTGGAAGAGTTCATTATTTTTATCAATTCAATAGTACAATTTTTTTCTGATTTCTTTCCACAATGTACTACATAAGAGGTTGATTGTAGCCTAATATTGGCGATACTTATACGCCAAGTGCACTATGATATTGAGTATCAGCATTTAAATTCCAATTACTGAGAGTGACACTGGACATGTTGCTAAATGGAGCTCATGCATATGATTATGTACGGTGCGATGCCATGCATAAATAGGTGTATTATCTATACTCTGGCAAACTGAGTGACAGAAGGTCCTGCTCCTAACAGCCTGTTTAAGTAACGCCGGTGTGTGTGTGTATGGCTCTGTGTGTGTGCATGTGTGTATTCACAACCTTGCGCGTGTGTGCATGTGTGTTGAGTTCATTATTATCAGAGTATAGAAAAGGGGCCTGTCCTCTTGAGTACAGATGAAGTCAAAGCCAATTTAGTGCACTCCACTGTAGAGGAGCTGCTCTCCTACATCCTGCATCTTCCCTCTCCGAAAGACACCAACGCGCAAAGAAGAGAGAGAACCCTGGCAAAAAGACTAAGGTGGAGGGGAGGGAAAGAGGGGCAGAGGGGGACAAATAGTCTTAGGAGAGGGAGAGAAAGCAAGAAGAAATCACTTTAACTTCATCCATTGTCTCCATGTAAATTTGCCCTGATCAAGATTCCGCTAGCATCCTGGCAGCCAGTTCAATCTGCAAAGACATGGCTATGCAGAGAGGGAGGGACAGAGGGAGGGACAGAGGGAGGGACAGAGGGAGGGACAGAGGGAAGACAGAGGTAGGGACACTATGAGGTCCCAAAGAAGGGCACACACACATCCAAATGACAACACACCGACCCTTCAGTTTCATTAAAATAGAGGGTCAAAGAGGCTAGCTGTTGCCTCCACAAAAGCCTTGCAACAGGCCATTCTACTGACAATGTTTGTCTATGGAGATTGCATGGCAGTGTGCTCAATTTTATACACCAGTCAGCAACGGGTGTGGCTGAAATAGCCGAATCCACTCATTTGAAGGGCTGTCCACATACTTTTGTATTTATAGTGTATTTGTTGTCAGTAGACACCCCCATGAGGGTCTTTCAGTCTTTCTGTCCCTCCTAAAACCCCACCTGTTTCATTTTGGTTGTTGTCAGTGACTCTGTTAGTTCCCCCTTCTGTTCGAGCGACATGTTTGGTTCTTGCTGGGGAACGTAACACTGATCAACATAAACGTGAGAAGGGTGCAGCTGCAGCCAGGAATTCAGGGCGTTCCTGAATCTGCAGGAACCCGTCTTTATACACTGACAAAAATATAAACCCATAAACCCATAAATCAGTCAATTTAAATGAATTAATTAGGCCCTAATCTATGGATTTCTGGGAATACAGATATGCATCTGTTGGTCACGGATAACTTTTTAAAAAGGTAGGAGCGTGGATCAGAAAACCTCTCAGTATCTGGTGTGACCATCATTTGCTTCTTGCAGTGCGACATCTTCACATAGAGTTGATCAAGCTGTTGATTGTAACCTGTGGAATGTTGTCCCACTCTTCTTCAATGGCTGTGTGAAGGTGCTGGATATTGGCGGGAACTGGAACAGGCTGAAGTACAAGTCGATCCAGACTATCCCAAACATGCTCAATGGGTGACATGTCTGGTGAGTATGCAGGCAATGGAAGAACTGGTATACCCTCACCATAACACACACTGTTCACCACACCGCTCGCTCACACAATGCCATACACACTGTCTGCCATCTGCCTGGGTTAATCCGCAAAGAGACACTTCTCCAGCATGCCAGTGGCCATCGAAGGTAAGCATTTGCCCACTGAAGTTGGTTACAACGCCGAACTGCAGTCAGGTCAAGACCCTGGTGAGAACGACGAGCACGCAGAAGAGCTTCCCCGAGGTGGTTTGACAGTTTGTGCAAAAATTCTTTGGTTGTGCAAATCCACAGTTTCATCAGCTGTCCGGGTGGCTGGTCTCAGGCGATCCTGCATGCGGAAGAAGCCATATGTGGTCGTCCTGGGCTGGTGTGGTTACACATGATCTGTGGTTGTGAGGCCGATTGGACGTACTGCCAAATTCTCTAAAACGGAGGCGGCTTATGGTAGAGAACTGAACAGTCAATTCTCAGGCAACAGCTCTGGTGGACATGTCTGCAGTCAGCATGCCAATTGCACGCTCCCTCAAAACTTGAGACATCTGTGACATTGTGTTTGGACAAAACTGCACATTTTAGAGTGGCCTTTTATTGTCTGTGTAATGAGTAATGAGCATGTTGTTCATCCGCTTCTTGATATGCCACACCTGGCAGACGAATGGATTATCTTGCCAAAGGACAAATTCTCACTAACAGGGATGTAAACACATTTGTGCAAAAACATTTGAGAGAAATATGTTTTTTGTGCATAGGGAACATTTCTGGGATGGTTTTCTTTTCAGCTCATGAAACATGGGACCAACACTTACATATTGCATTGATATTTTTGCTCAGTCTACTTCTATTGGTCCATTTTTTATCTATAAATCCAGTACATAGGTGGGACGCAGGGGCACTCCAGTACAGTAGATGGCGGTAATGCACCATAACGTTGGATGCCAACCCGCAGATAAACCCCACTGAAATAGAGATGGAGGGGGCGACAACGGTAGCTAGCTATAGCTAGTACACACCAGTAGTGTTCATCGCCCCAGCCTGTCGGGCACTATTTTCCCACAGTTCTGTTAATGAAGGCGAGGACAGGTGTTCATCAGGTGGGAGAAAAGGATACTGTATACTAGCTTAGCCAGCTAGTCCTAAGGAAGACTCTGGTACCCAGCAGCAGGTGGGCGGCGGGGGTGATGCTGCTTGCTAGCTAACTAGAAAGCTAGTTAGCACACAGTGTTGTTAGCACACGGTGTCGCCCCTGCATCCTGCCCGCTGTGTACCGGAGTCAATTTGCTGAGGCAATAGATAGAAACCGAATGAAGTTAACAAAGTTGTGGTGGCAAACAGCTTTGAAATCAGCATATTTTGCTTTGTGGTTTGCATATTATCATAGACAAAGTACCAGGGTAGTGAATTGCTGTAAGCTAGCAACTCCTGGTATCGTCTTGCATTATATTGTGTTCTAGCCTGTATGGACATTGTTTTGCAAGCAGTAATTAACAGTTTAAAACTTTCTACATTCCGTGTCGCATTATTCAAGCATGTCAACCTCTGTGCAGCATGAGTGGGGAGCTAACATGATGCTGTCCAGACTTCCAGTGCAGCATGAGTGGGGAGCTAACATGATGCTGTCCAGACTTCCAGTGCAGCATGAGTGGGGAGGTAACATGATGCTGTCCAGACTTCCAGTGCAGCATGAGTGGGGAGCTAACATGATGCTGCCCAGACTTCCAGTGCAGGCTAAGTGGGGAGCTAACATGATGCTGTCCAGACTTCCAGTGCAGCATAAGTGGGGAGCTAACATGATGCTGCCCAGACTTCCAGTGTTGGCTAAGTGGGGAGCTAACATGATGCTGCCCAGACTTCCAGTGCAGGCTAAGTTGGGAGCTAACATGATGCTGCCCAGACTTCTAGTGCAGGCTAAGTGGGGAGCTAACATGATGCTGCCCAGTCTTCCAGTGCTGGCTAAGTGGGGAGCTAACATGATGCTAGCCCAGACTTCCAGTGCAGCATGAGTGGGGAGCTAACATGATGCTGCCCAGACTTCCAGTGCTGGCTAAGTGGGGAGCTAACATGATGCTGCCCAGACTTACAGTGCAGCGTGAGTGGGGAGCTAACATGATGATGCCCAGACTTCCAGTGCAGGCTAAGTGGGGAGCTAACATGATGCTGCCCAGTCTTCCAGTGCTGGCTAAGTGGGGAGCTAACATGATGCTGTCCAGACTTCCAGTGCAGCATGAGTGGGGAGCTAACATGATGCTGCCCAGACTTCCAGTGCAGGCTAAGTGGGGAGCTAACATGATGCTGCCCAGACTTCCAGTGCAGGCTAAGTGGGGAGCTAACATGATGCTGCCCAGACTTCCAGTGCAGCATGAGTGGGGAGCTAACATGATGCTGCCCAGACTTCCAGTGCAGGCTAAGTGGGGAGCTAACATGATGCTGCCCAGACTTCCAGTGCAGGCTAAGTGGGGAGCTAACATGATGCTGCCCAGACTTCCAGTGCAGGCTACGTGGGGAGCTAACATGATGCTGCCCAGACTTCCAGTGCAGGCTAAGTGGGGAGCTAACATGATGCTGCCCAGACTTCCAGTGCAGGCTAAGTGGGGAGCTAACATGATGCTGCCCAGACTTCCAGTGCAGCATGAGTGGGGAGCTAACATGATGCTGCCCAGACTTCCAGTGCAGGCTAAGTGGGGAGCTAACATGATGCTGCCCAGACTTCCAGTGCTGGCTAAGTGGGGAGCTAACATGATGCTGCCCAGACTTACAGTGCAGCATGAGTGGGGAGCTAACATGATGATGCCCAGACTTCCAGTGCAGGCTAAGTGGGGAGCTAACATGATCCTGCCCAGTCTTCCAGTGCAGGCTAAGTGGGGAGCTAACATGATGCTGCCCAGTCTTCCAGTGCTGGCTAAGTGGGGAGCTAACATGATGCTAGCCCAGACTTCCAGTGCAGCATGAGTGGGGAGCTAACATGATGCTGCCCAGACTTCCAGTGCTGGCTAAGTGGGGAGCTAACATGATGCTGCCCAGACTTACAGTGCAGCATGAGTGGGGAGCTAACATGATGATGCCCAGACTTCCAGTGCAGGCTAAGTGGGGAGCTAACATGATGCTGCCCAGACTTCCAGTGCAGGCTAAGTTGGGAGCTAACATGATGCTGCCCAGACTTCTAGTGCAGGCTAAGTGGGGAGCTAACATGATGCTGCCCAGTCTTCCAGTGCTGGCTAAGTGGGGAGCTAACATGATGCTAGCCCAGACTTCCAGTGCAGCATGAGTGGGGAGCTAACATGATGCTGCCCAGACTTCCAGTGCTGGCTAAGTGGGGAGCTAACATGATGCTGCCCAGACTTACAGTGCAGCATGAGTGGGGAGCTAACATGATGATGCCCAGACTTCCAGTGCAGGCTAAGTGGGGAGCTAACATGATGCTGCCCAGACTTCCAGTGCTGGCTAAGTGGGGAGCTAACATGATGCTGCCCAGACTTACAGTGCAGCATGAGTGGGGAGCTATCATGATGATGCCCAGACTTCCAGTGCAGGCTAAGTGGGGAGCTAACATGATCCTGCCCAGTCTTCCAGTGCTGGCTAAGTGGGGAGCTAACATGATGCTGTCCAGACTTCCAGTGCAGCATGAGTGGGGAGCTAACATGATGCTGCCCAGACTTCCAGTGCAGGCTAAGTGGGGAGCTAACATGATGCTGCCCAGACTTCCAGTGCAGGCTACGTGGGGAGCTAACATGATGCTGCCCAGACTTCCAGTGCAGCATGAGTGGGGAGCTAACATGATGCTGCCCAGACTTCCAGTGCAGGCTAAGTGGGGAGCTAACATGATGCTGCCCAGACTTCCAGTGCAGGCTAAGTGGGGAGCTAACATGATGCTGCCCAGACTTCTAGTGCAGGCTAAGTGGGGAGCTAACATGATGCTGCCCAGACTTCCAGTGCAGGCTAAGTGGAGCAGGTATGGTGCTTTGCACTACAGATGGGACATTGGCTGCACTGATAAGAGTTGATCCTTGAGAGACATTTGACAGAAGTATTGAAAGTAACAAAAATTCGAAAACCACATTGTTTTTCATGTTTTTATACCGCGCAACACCAGTCGTCACTATGACAATGAACACACTATCTAATGGGAACAGCTACAATTTGGCGTTATATCATGTGCAAGTAGATTGATGACTTTAATTAGCTGATGTGGATTTTGAGACAACGGAAATTGTTCACATTTTAACTGTTTGTAATGTTCTTACATATGGCCGCGTTGTTTAGAATTGTAGTGCAGTTTGGTTGACCATCTGGTATGCAGTTGACAGGCCTTGTTCATCAGACAGGAAAAAAATGCTAATATTTGCAGGCAGCCAATCCACTTAGTCCAAGGGGACAGAAGAGCATGCAGGAAGCGGGTAGAGAAGTTCAACGTGCCGTAGAAACTGTAAAATGGTGTCCACCCCCAAATGGCTGACATTGCCATATAGTAATGTCTATGGCGAGGTTCTCCAGAGTGAGACAGGTTTGGAGTTAGCAAATGGTGAGTGAGGAGGAACGCATCGATATGAAGGGTGGGTTTGGGTACACCGCCGGCAGTAGGTTAGTCTATGATGAGTCCTTCCTTCAGGCGAACATTTTCAGAGATTCTACTTTCCCACAGAAATGCCAGGAGCCTTGTTGCAGGTGTGGAACTCAATCAGTCGTGGTTTGGCTGGGCTTCCCACACTCCTGGAGTGAAACTAAAGCAACAAAATGAGAACGAGGGCTACAGTTCAACATGATCACGCACCACATTAAGATGAGGTCTTCTGTCTGCTTTTTTAATCACTTTTTGGAAACCAAGATCAGATAACACTCAATTTTTTACAGAAACCCACTACACAGGGGGACACTGGGAGAGAGCCACTGGAGAGTTAGTAACCCCGGGAGGAGCAGTGGAGCGTCTCGCTGGCTGGTCTTGGAAAGACTTCATCTCAGTGTGGATAATAAAGGGCCCAATACGAAGCAGGGGAGCTGCTGGCCTGATTCACTCTCAAATTCTCCCTACAGCACCCCTCAGTTTCTCACTCGCACTCCCTTTCCCTCTCTCAATTCTCGCTGCTGCACCTGTTTTTCTCTTGCTCAATTCCCCCTTCATATACACTGCCATTTCCCTCTCTCGTTTCTAATTGCACCCCTCTCTTTCTCTCCATTTCTTTCAAATTTCTCCCCGCTGCACCCCTCGCTCACACTTGTCCCCCCTAATTTTCGACCCGCCTCATGTTTTCCCCACTCTGATTTTCATATAACCCTCTGTTTCTCGTTCTTTCCCCCACACTTCTCTGTACTTTCTACTCCACCTCTCATTTTGTTTTATGTCACTCTCTCTCCCTCTGTCGCATCTACCCTCACTCCCTCTTCTCTCTGTCAAGTGCTGTGCATCAGTGGACAGTCTGTGTGACTGATGGAACCATGTTGACTGCAAACAGAAGCCTGCTGCTCCATCTTCAAGTGATCAATGCACTGTGGGCTACAAGTGACTATGTTCGCATTCACCTTCAATGGGCTGTGCTTTACTTCCTAAGAACTACAGCCTATGCTATGACATATTTTAGAGATGAAAATATAATTTGTTAAAAGAGAACCAGTGTGTGTGTGTGTTTGTCACTGAGACGCCATAAGTCAGATATCTCTGTTTTCCTCTGAAAGCCATCACTTCCTTGCCATTATTGGCAAAAACAACAGGATCGGCAACTACTGCAGCGAGCCAAATCTCTTGACTCAGGGGGGCCAGTGGGTGGGCACACACACACACACACACACACGCACACACACACACACACACAGGATAAAGAGGGACAGAGAAAGCGAGAGAGAGAAAAATATGTAAGGAGGAATATTCCTGAGGCCTCAGAGAAAGCTGCTGTAACGCTGCAGATGGGTGCCATCTCAGGGCCTTGTCATCACACTCTCCCTATTAAGAAATTATATCGCTGCACAGTGTGCACATACTGTGCTAGACATACACACATGCACATGTGTGCTTGGCCAACACACACACTCGAGGGCAGCTCCATCGCAATTTACGATCAGAGTCTTGCTCGATGGGGTGTGACCTGTACACGTCATGAGTCATCTCGTCAAGGGCAGCATTTTCACTTTTGGATGAATAGCGTGCCCAGAGTGAACTGCCTCCTACTCTGTCCCAGATGCTAATATATGCATATTATTATTAGTATTGGATAGAAAACACTCTGAAGTTTCTAAAACTGTCTGAATGATGTCTGTGAGTATAACAGAACTCATATGGCAGGCAAAAACCTGAGAATGAATCCAAACAGCAAGTGGGAAATCTGAGGTTTGTAGTTTTTGAACTCAGCCCCTATCGAATTCACAGTGGGATATGGGTGATTTTGCACTTCCCAAGGCTTCCACTAGATGTCAACCGTCTTTAGAACGTTGTTTCAGGCTTCTACTGTTAAGTGGGAGCGAATGAGAGCTGTTTGACTAAGGGGTCTGGCAGCAGCCTCGTTCTCAATCACGCGCATTCACATGAGAGGTATCTCTTGTTCCATTGCTTTTCTACAGACAATGGAATTCTCCGGTTGGAACATTATTGCACATTTATGATAAAAACATCCTAAAGATTGTTTCTATACTTAGTTTGACAAGTTTCTTCGACCTGTAATATAACTTTTTGAACTTTTTGTCCAACGGTCGGCTGGACCTGAACGCGCGTTTGGATTTGTTTTACGAAACGCCCTAACAAAATAAACTATTTTGACATAAATGATGGACATTATCGAACAAAACAAACATTTATTGGGGAACTGTGATTCCTGGGAGTGCATTCTGATGAAGATCATCAAAGGTAAGTGAATATTTATAATGCTATTTCTGACTAATGTTGACTGCGCAACATGGCGGATATTTATTTTGGCTGGTTTGGGCTCTGAGCGCCGTACTTAGATTATGCTTTTTCCGTAAAGTTTTTTTGAAATCTGACACAGCGGTTGCATTAAGGAGAAGAGTCTCTAAAGTTCCATGCATAACACTTGAATTTTCATCAACATTTACAATGAGCATTTCTGTGAATTCATGTGGCTCTCTGCAAAATCACAGCATGTTATTGAACTACTGAACATAACACACCAATGTAAAATTAGATTTTTCGATATAAATATGCACTTTATCGAACAAAACATACATGTATTGTGTAACATGAAGTCCTATGAGTGTCATCTGATGAAGATCATTAAAGGTTAGTGATGAATTTTTATCTCTATTTGTGCTTTTTGTGACTTCTCTTTGGCTGGAAAAATGGCTGGGTTTTTCTGTGGCTTGGTGGTGACCTAACATAATAGTTTGTGGAGCTTTCACTGTAAAGTGTTTTCGAAATCAGACACTGTTGCTGGATTAACGAGAATTTTATCTTTAAAATGGTGCCTAATACTTGTATGTTTGAGAAATTTGATTAATGGGATTTCTGTTGATTTGTATTTGGCGCCCTGCAATTTCATTGGCTGTTGGTGAACAGTCCTAGACAGGTTAAATAAAGGATAGGAAGCATGAGTTTTTACTCACCAATTAACACAGTGTGATCAAACACTTGGTAACTTTGTTGTAGTCCCGATCGGGTTACCTATAAGTACAAACAGTAATGTTTTTTATTACATATATATTTGAAATTTCTCACGGTGCACATGTGTCTGTTATCTCGTGAGAATTCATTAGCACTGCAAGCTCTGGTGCCTTCTTGCTGTGGGCTCAAAACAAAAGAGAAAATCATACCTGCTTGCTCAAATTGTATAGTACCTCGTCAGTTTTTGTCATCTCAACTTTTCTGCATGTTCTCTGTAAAGTAGGCGACGGGAGTTTTGCAACTTTTTCCACCTTGGTTTAGTGTGCTAGATAACTGACATGTGGAATTGATCCATTTTGGATATTTCTCCCTATATGCAGTGCCTTGCGAAAGTATTCGGCCCCCTTGAACTTTGCGACCTTTTGCCACATTTCAGGCTTCAAACATAAAGATATAAAACTGTATTTTTTTGTGAAGAATCAACAACAAGTGGGACACAATCATGAAGTGGAACGACATTTATTGGATATTTCAAACTTTTTTAACAAATCAAAAACTGAAAAATTGGGGTGCAAAATTATTCAGCCCCTTTACTTTCAGTGCAGCAAACTCTCTCCAGAAGTTCAGTGAGGATCTCTGAATGATCCAATGTTGACCTAAATGACTAATGATGATAAATACAATCCACCTGTGTGTAATCAAGTCTCCGTATAAATGCACCTGCACTGTGATAGTCTCAGAGGTCCGTTAAAAGCGCAGAGAGCATCATGAAGAACAAGGAACACACCAGGCAGGTCCGAAATACTTTTGTGAAGAAGTTTAAAGCCGGATTTGGATACAAAAAGATTTCCCAAGCTTTAAACATCCCAAGGAGCACTGTGCAAGCGATAATATTGAAATGGAAGGAGTATCAGACCACTGCAAATCTACCAAGACCTGGCCGTCCCTCTAAACTTTCAGCTCATACAAGGAGAAGACTGATCAGAGATGCAGCCAAGAGGCCCATGATCACTCTGGATGAACTACAGAGATCTACAGCTGAGGTGGGAGACTCTGTCCATAGGACAACAATCAGTCGTATATTGCACAAATCTGGCCTTTATGGAAGAGTGGCAAGAAGAAAGCCATTTCTTAAAGATGTCCATAAAAAGTGTGGTTTAAAGTTTGCCATAAGCCACCTGGGAGACACACCAAACATGTGGAAGAAGGTGCTCTGGTCAGATGAAACAAAAATTGAACTTTTTGGCAACAATGAAAAACGTTATGTTTGGCGTAAAAGCAACACAGCTCATCACCCTGAACACACCATCCCCACTGTCAAACATGGTGGTGGCAGCATCATGGTTTTGGCCTGCTTTTCTTCAGCAGGGACAGGGAAGATGGTTAAAATTGATGGGAAGATGGATGGAGCCAAATACAGGACCATTCTGGAAGAAAACCTGATGGAGTCTGCAAAAGACCTGAGACTGGGACGGAGATTTGTCTTCCAACAAGACAATGATCCAAAACAAAAAAGCAAAATCTACAATTGAATGGTTCAAAAATAAACATATCCAGGTGTTAGAATGGCCAAGTCAAAGTCCAGACCTGAATCCAACCGAGAATCTGTGGAAAGAACTGAAAACTGCTGTTCACAAATGCTCTCAATCCAACCTCACTGAGCTCGAGCTGTTTTGCAAGGAGGAATGGGAAAAAATGTCAGTCTCACGATGTGCAAAACCGATAGAGACATACCCCAAGCGACTTACAGCTGTAATCGCAGCAAAAGGTGGCGCTACAAAGTATTAACTTAAGGGGGCTGAATAATTTTGCACGCCCAATTTTTCAGTTTTTGATTTGTTAAAAAAGTTTGAAATATTCAATAAATGTCGTTCCACTTCATGATTGTGTCCCACTTGTTGTTGATTCTTCACAAAAAAATACAGTTTTATATCTTTATGTTTGAAGCCTGAAATGTGGCAAAAGGTCGCAAAGTTCAAGGGGGCCGAATACTTTCGCAAGACACTGTAGCTAATTTGATTTCCCCGAATCTCCCTCAGCCCGGTGAAGCATCTGCCTCGCTTTGGTAGCTAACTAAGCCTGCACTCTTAAAAGGTTACAATCGGATGGGCCCCAGCCATAAATCTAAGACTCATCTCTCTCTTTGCTTTTGATCTGTGGTTTAAGTTGTGTTGTGTTAGTTGTGTTCTAGCTGGTGTCTAGTAGTTGGGCTCTAGCTTGCAGACCATAACCGTGGTGGTTGGCTAGGCTAATAGCTAGTTGGCTACACACAAATACCCCATAACGTCAAAGTGGAATTTTGTTATTCAATTTTTTTATACAAATTAATAAAGAATGAAAATATGAAATGTCTTGAATCAATAAGTATTCAAACCATTTTGTTTAAGTTTACATAATAGGCAATAGGCTGGCCAGCCATGTCCTCCATATTACAGCACAACCCAGAAAAATATTTTCCGACATGGAATTCTGATCGGTTTTATGCAATAACTAGAAAAATATCAAAGTTAGGTGTAACTTTGCATTGGGACTTCTGATGGGTATACTAAATAAAATCCATATGTTAGATGTGGTTAAGTTTATACTATACCTTTTAACAATTGTCAGCTACAAAGTTGAACAAAGTCACACACACATCTCCTTGTGATAGAACATCAGGGAGATATAAAAGTAGGCCAATCCCATTTGTTTTTGAGCATGCACTGGAGGTTGCACCTGGTTAATAGGCTGGCAGCTTTACGGCCCAGACTCAAGCCTAATTACAGGTGGACAAAGCAAGGCCCCTTGATGGGCTCTGATACAGAGGAGTCGGAGTGTGGGAAAAGCAAGCCCTTCTAGATCTCCAGGAACAGATGGGACGGAGATGAGGGTAGATGGGTAGATGCTAGACCTCTAAAGAAAGCCTGGAGAACAGACAGATGGATGGGCTGCGAGGTGGATAGACACATGGACAGGCAAGAAGAGATACACACAGAAATACAGTATTTTGTGACAGACAGGCAGACATGCAGGCAATGAGCTCGAAAGAAAGAGGGGTGATGACAGCGGGACAGCTAGGGAAGAGCCTTCCTTCTCACAAAGCAGGAGCCCCAAAGACCTGATATCAGACAGCGGGTCCTGGGGCCTCATTTATAATCATTGGGTAAATTTCACACAATTTCTGCATGAGTAACTTCTGAAAAAAGTCTGCGAACTAGAGGTGTAACCGTGCATGTACCAAGCTCTGTAATGGGACCTCGGTTCAGTCTGCACACCCAAATGAATACAAAATATACAGTATATAAACAAAATAAAAACACTAGACATATAGGCTATGCCTCTTGAATAAATCTGACCTGAAAAATATTTCAGGCTATTCCATTAAAACAACTAGAACCTATGCACATATTGTAATAACAATTTAAATCGTAATTGCCGCATTTCAAATGGTCCTTTTGTGAGACGCAGCTGGGAGCTAGTTACGTACGATGGTGAGTGGTGGGGATGATAAACCAGAATTAGAGGGTCCTCCATCGTTTAAATATCCAGCTTGGGAACAGTTTGGCTTCCACGTAGGTTACAATGGCGATCGACAGAGTTGTGGATAAAACGTCAACAGTATGTCGCTCAACGAAAATAGCCTACGCAGCTGCCAACACCTCAAATATTTTGATACATTTACAACGACATCAACCCAGTAGACATGAGCAAGGAAATGCAAAGAAACATCACATTGTCTCCCCTCTGCATTCAAGCACCAGGTCAAGGAAAGAGTGATAGGTAGGCTATGTTCATATTTTTTACAGCCTGGTTTATAGCTGTGGATATGGGTCAGTTTGCACTGTTCTGTGAAGGGAGTAGTACACAGCGTTGTACGAGATCTTCAGTTTCTTGGCAATTCCTCACATTGGATAGCCTTAATTTCTCAGAACAATTATAGACTGAAGAAAGTTCTTTGTTTCTGGCCATTTTGAGCCTGTAACCGAACCCACAAATGCTGATGCTCCAGATACTCAACTAGTCTAAAAGAAGGCCAGTTTTATTGCTTATTTAATCAGGACTACAGTTTTCAGCTGTGATAAAATCATTGCAAAAGGGTTTTCTAATGATCAATTAGTCTTTGAAAATAATAAACTTGGATTAGCTAACACAATGTACCATTGGAACACAGGAGTGATGGCTGCTGATAATGGGCCTCTGTAAACCTATGTAGATATTCCATTAAAAAAAATCTGCCGTTTCCAGCTATAATAGTCATTTACAACATTAATAATGTCTACACTGTATTTCTGATCAATTTGATGTCATTTTATCTTTATTTTAATATACAAAAAAAGTGCTTTTCTTTCAAAAAGGAGGACATTTCTAAGTGACCCGAAACATTTGAATGGTAGTGTACATTAAAAATATAATAATTAATATATGCCTACTGTACGATAGCTAGCAAATTAATTTGCTAAATAACGTGCCTAGCTGGAACTTCTGAAGGAACATTTTTATTTCTATAATTTCCAGAAGCTAACCAAACAAAAACATAATTACTTTTACAAGACGTGTTTGTGCAGTCATGTGCATTAGCAGCACAACTTATTTACATTTGTTTTTACTTACACTTTTATGTTACATCCATATATTGAAGTTGAGGTTTTAATTTTTGGCAGACTTTTCTTAGCGGATGTACAATGGTCGCAAATTGAATTATGGGGAGTTTCAGGCCCCAAAGTGAACATAATTTGTACACTCGCAAACTGGACTAAAAACGAGGGCTGAGGGGCTTACGTTGCAAACTTCCCTTGCTTGGCTAATCATTTAGACCACCCTCCATGATGGCGACGGGGATTCCCCCAAGGGCATAAGGCGACGAGGGTGTGTCTTTTAGGAGTTTGAACCGCAGCCAGTGTATGACTGGGAAAAATCCACTTGAACGGCCTGCCAACTGGTAATTACTAACTCCTCTATCGTTCTGACCACCCACTTCTCCCAAATGGTGACCTCTGACCTCACCGATTAAGGAAATGGCCTTTATAACAGCATTTACAGCAGTTAAATGCAACAAAACATTTATAAAAAGCAATCTTTTAATGTGGTTTATGTTTAAAAGCATGATAGTTGTATTTTTTGTTTATGGTTGATCCAGCTCGTTGGCCATTAGCCAAACTGGTATTTACGACTTCACAACTGGTAAATTCCCACCTCCCACATGGTAACAAAACACAGCATCAGAGTAGCAACGTGAGAGTCCCAACATTACAATCCTGTCACAATAGACCATGCCAGGAAAATTGTGAATGTTGGACATTGTGAATGGGATTTCATTTTCCCGCTGTAGCGAAAAGTGTCCCCAAAACTGCAATATGCACCGAACCGTGGGTTTGGTGAACCGTTACACCTCTACTGCGCATGTACAAAAATATTGAGATTTATAAACTTGGCACACACAACACTTGTGCATGTTTCCTTTTATAAATCAGACCTGTCATAAAACTGTGCGCGTGTGAACAAGCATTGTAAACCCTGCCTGGAAAACACCCATTCACCTTTTAAGTAATGTAATTTATTTAATGTAAAATGTGCAACTATTGGAATTACGCCACGGTAGTTTACTTAATTGTGATCACATTTCTGTAGAGGTGTGGTTAGAATCTTTTGATATTTTGCAGTGACTTTTTCAAACTAAACATGTATGCTGCCTGTATAATGAGTGCCTGTCTGTGCATTCTGCAAGATTCCCAGCCAACATGTCCAGGTGGGCCCCACCTGGGTTTCATATGGGCATACCAACTGGGTCACACATTGGAACACACACTTGGGCTACATCATGGGTCCCACATGGGCCCTGGATCATTGTTTTATGGGCTATAAGTGGCTATCTGGTGTTATTCTTTCAGGAATTATGATCGGGACCCAGCCGTGTTAACCACGTGGGTCACACACAGGCAAACCCATGTGGGCAACAACATGGGTCCCAAATGGGCCCTTTACCATGTTTTAAATAGACTGTAAATTGGGTATCAGTTGTGAATATGGTCAGGGACTATTTCTGGGACCCATTTGGGCACACCTGCAGTCACGCATGGGTATGTGGGCTACAAAATAGGTCCTACATGGGCCCTGAGTCATTTTTAAATGGGCTATCTTTGTGAATATGGTCAGGGATTGCCTCCATAAAGGCTGTGCAAATATCAGAATTTCTAATTAATTTGGTAAAGTGCTTAGTGTTGAAATTAGCAGCATTCTGTTTTACAGTCTCTTGGACTCGGTGATCTAATGGTGAAAGCACGATATCATACACAATATACAAGTAGAGTAAAAACAATATAGGGGCTTCATCCCAAAAGAAATAGGACAAGATAAGCCTGATAGAGAGGCTTTCTGAACAGACACAGATGGCAGGATTTCTCCTCCAATCTATAGGATACCTTAATTGGAAAATATTGGAATTATAACTGGGCCTATACTGGATTTATTACTTTGCCCCGTGCTTCTCGAGCTTGCACTTTCTAGCATATAGCCCAGGCCTGACAATTTGATTGAGACAAATTATAGATACACTTGATCTTGAGAGCCCAGGCAAGAATCGGGCTCTGCTGCAGTTTATCAGGGACGATTGAGAGGCAAAAATAACATTTACAGACTGAAGTAGAAATGAGTCTCTACCAAATTCCTCCGTAGCATCTATAGGCATATTACAAACGGTCCCTATACAGCTTCTTTGGGCATTATTGTCTAGCAGCATATACAATGCACTTCCATGAACAAATGAAGAAGCCTAGCGTGGATGACGGGTAAGCCTAGGAAGTGCTCCACTTGCTCCCATGGGAGAAACCCTGGTCACGCATTTGGCCACCTGGCACAATCACCAATTGCTTCTATTCAGTGTTATTCAACATGCAAGAGTCAACATCCTTTGATTATGCCTATTCTTGCCCTAAACAAATAACCTAGGATACTTTAGGTGTCAGTTCTGACTTGTCATTTTGTCGCTGCATAGGTTTAGTCTACAAATCCAGAGCCACTTTTACCAAAAGCCTTTAACGTTGATAAGAAGCACACACGGTCAGTTGTAAAGGCTATTTATTAGTAAGCTTAATAGAATGCTATCATTTCATCTTCAGAGCCTGATTTGTAGGCCTACACTCAGCCTGCCCAAACTGGCCATCATATCGTTCGCAAAATATACCCTACTTCGGCTCGCAAAATGATAGCCTACTATTGTTTTTGCCCATATTTATATAAAAATAAAATTGTCCGTAACTAACAAAGTATCATATATGATGTTAGGCCTATTTACACTGAACAAAAATATAAAAACACAACATGCAACAATTGGAACTATTTTACTGAGTTACAGTTCATATAAGGAATTCAGTCAATTGAAAAATGTGGCACTATTCTACAGCTTTCACATGACTGGGTAGGGGCACAGTAATGGGTGGTGGGTAGTAATGGGTAGGCCCACTCACTAGGGAGCCAGGCCCAGCCAATCAGAATGAGTTTTTCCACAAAAAAGGGCTTCATTACAGACAGATATACTCCTCCGTGACTGTCTCAGACGATCCCGCAAGAGAAGCTGGATGTGGAGGTCCTGGGCTGGCGTGGTTACACATGGTCTGCGGTTGTTAGGCCGGTTGGACGTACTGCCAAATTCTCTAAAACTATGTTGGTAGAGAAATTAACATTAAATGATCCGGTAACAGCTCTAGTTGACATTCCTGCAGTCAGCATGCCAATTGCATGCTCTCTCAAAACTTGAGACAGCTGTGGCATTGTGTTCTGAAAAAACTGCACATTTTAGAGTGACCTTTAATTGTCCCAAGCACAAGGTGCATCTGTGTAATGACCATGCTGTTTAATCAGCTTCTTGATATGCCTCACCTGTCAGGTGCGGTGCAGTGGTGGAAAAAGTACTAAAATTGTCATACTTGAGTAAAAGTAAAAGACACTTTACTGGAAAATTACTCAAGTAAAATGCACACAATAGAATACTACTTGAATAAAAGTTTTAAAGTACCTGATATTAAATAACAGCAAGGTAAATGTACTTAAATATCAAAAGTAAAAGTATGAAACGTAAGAGCCGTAATTCCAAAAAGCAAAACAGCCTGCCCTTTTATTTGGTTTGCTCTATTCATAAAGGTAACATTCTAAAGGATGCACGAAGTTTAGATTTTTAAAAAGGAATGTTGATTCTCAAACAGGCAACACTTCAAAATACATCTCTTACAGACAAAATACTAATGAAGTAATATAGCCAGTAAACTTAAGCACTTACACGTACAGTCACGTTGCTTTAGAAAAACATCCTACATTACATAAAAAGTACATGTACAGAACCGAACACAATCTCACTGTAGGAATATGAGGACATCACCACTGATGGAACTGTATTAGAAATCAGTGTCTCAGGTCTTTGTACAAGGACACATATAACATGTGAATTTTAAACATAAATTAACAAAACGCATAAGGCACCCGTGTCATCGGGCTTGCTAGTAGTATTAAGATGTCATTACTTGAAGTTGAAGAATTTACAAATCACTTTCAGCAATAGCTGATGCAGCTAAGGGTGTGATTAACCACAGAGACAGACTTACAGACTGCCAAGAAGGACTTGAGCAACTCCATATGATCAGCTGAACAGGCCAGACGTCCGTCCTGCTGTTTGGAGAAGTCTTCAATGCAGAGAAGAAGTCCTCATCTGATGAACTGGTGCCATCACGTAGATGCAGCAAGGGTTCTTCCAGGTCCTTGATGTAGTCCATTCCTGAAATACAAGGAAGATGACAACAGAAATCATGCAGTTATGAGCCTACATTAATCCATCACGAGCTACATAAACCAAGCAACAGGGCTAAATAGGTTACCCATTGGACTGAACCACGAAGTCAGGATTGTAGTTAGATGGGTGGTTCTTAAATCTATGATGTTTCAAAATGTACACTGTACACAGTTGTTTAAAATACTGTTGATTAACCACATGCTGTCTTACCCATTCTGATGGTGGCGTCATCCTTTGTCCATGTTTTGATTTTGGGGAAAAGGATTGCGGCTGCAATCAGTTCAGGGTGGTGAAATGTGGCTGAAGCGCTTCTTCAGTCCCAGTTGTACTGTAAGCCTCTGGTGGATGCCCTACTTCAGGGACAACTTGATTCAGTCCCAGTTGTAGCACATCCAGAGGCGTACAGTACTTCAGGGACAACTTGATTCAGTCCCAGTTGTAGCGCAATCACAAGAGGCTTACAGAACTTCAGGGACAACTTGATTCAGTCCCAGTTGTAGCACATCCAGAGGCGTACAGTACTTCAGGGACAACTTGATTCAGTCCCAGTTGTAGCACATCCACCAGAGGCTTACAGAACTTCAGGGACAACTTGATTCAGTCCCAGTTGTAGCACATCCACCAGAGGCTTACAGTACTTCAGGGACAACTTGTTCAGTCCCAGTTGTAGCACATCCACCAGAGGCTTACAGAACTTCAGGGACAACTTGATTCAGTCCCAGTTGTAGCGCATCCACCAGAGGCTTACAGAACTTCAGGGACAACTTGATTCAGTTCCAGTTGTAGCACATCCACCAGAGGCTTACAGGACTTCAGGGACAACTTGATTCAGTCCCAGTTGTAGCGCATCCACCAGAGGCTTACAGAACTTCAGGGACAACTTGATTCATTCCAGTTTTGTGATCAGCAGTTTGATAGTTGGAAGTAGCCACCCCATCTGGACATTGGTTTCAGCCGGCAGGATGTTGACGGCCATAGCGACTGGGCTCATGGTGGCAGCAAACACTGAGGAAGGCGAGTTCAGCTGGTTTGAACCTATAAAAAAAGATTTATACACACATATTAAACACACTCAGCATAAAAAGAAACAATGTCAACTGCGTTTATTTTCAGAAAACATTTTTGTATGAACATAAGATTCAACAACTGAGACAGAAATTGAACAAGTTCCACAGATATGTGAATAACAGAAATGGAATAATGTGTCCCTGAATGGGGGGAGCACGGGGGTCAAAATCCAAAGTAACAGTCAGTATCTGGTGTGGCCACCAGCTGCATTAATTATTGCAGTGCATCTCCTCCTCATGGACTGCACCAGATTTGCCCGTTCTTACTGGGAGATGTTACTCCACTCTTCCATCAAGGCACCTGCAAGTTCCCGGACATATCTGGGGTAATAGCCCTAGCCCTCACCCTCAGATCCCACAGGTCCCAGGCGTGCTCAATGGGATTGAGATCCAGGCTCTTTGCTGGCCATGGTAGAACACTGACATTCACGCACAAAATGAGCAGCATTGCTGGTGGCATTGTCATGCTGGAGGGTCATGTCAGGATGAGCCTGCAGAAAGGGTACCACATGAGGGAGGAGGATATCTTCCCTGTAACGCACAGAGTTGAGATTGCAGGCAATGACAACAAGCTCAGTCCGATGATGCTGTGACACACCGCCCCAGACTATGACGGACCCTCCACCTCCAAATCGATCCCCTCCAGAAAACAGGCATCGGTGTAATGTTCAATCCTTCGACGATAAACACGAATCCGACCATCACCCTGGTGAGACAAAACCGCGACTCGTCAGTGAAGAGCACTTTTTGCCAGTCCTGTCTGGTCCAGCGACGGTGGGTTTGTGCCCATTGGCGACGTTGTTGCCGGTGATGTCTGTAAGGCAGGTCCTCACCAACAGGCCTACAAGCCCTCAGTCCAGCCTCTCTCAGTCTATTGCAGACAGTCTGAGCCCTGATGGAGGGATTGTGCGTTCTGGTGTAACTCGGGCAGTTGTTGTTGCCATCATGTACCTGTCCCGCAGGTGTGATATTCGGATGTACCGATCCTGTGTAGGTGTTGATACACATGGTCTGCCACTGCGAGGACGATCAGCTGTCCATCCTGTTTCCCTGTAGCGCTGTCTTAGTGTCCTAAGTTTTCATAACTGTGACCTTAATTGCCTACCGTCTGTAAGCGGTTTGTGTCTGAAGGACCGTTCCACAGGTGCATGTTCAGTTAATTGTTCATGCTTCATTGAACAAGCATGGGAAACGGTGTTTAAACCCTAACGAAGATCTGTGAAGTTATTTGGATTTTTAAGAATTATCTTTGAAAGAGGGACTTTTCTTTTTATGCTGATTTTATATTTAAAAAAATACTGTTTCCTAATCCTATAAAAATGGGACCACTAACCTGATTTAACTACAGTAATCAATGGCTGGATGAGTAGTTGGCTAAATGGATTAATGATTGTGTATGAATACAACATGTGAAACAGTTATTAGTCCCCAAACAAAGGGTCAGGAAACACTGCAACAGATTTAGACAACATTCAAGACCTTATGACAAAATACATAATCATTACTTACAATGTGCGGAGAACTCTGACGGACGCCTATCCTTTGTCTTTGAAGATTCTCAGGAGCATTTCTACAGCCATGAACCAGGAGTTCCACCTTGTAGCATTCGGGCATGGCACTTGGAGGTCGATTCAACTGATTCGGCTGTAAGTGTGGATCTTCCGCATGTTCCAAAGTGCTTAGCACTTGTCAAATGTTGAACGGGACACCTTTTTGTAAGCCTCACCGGATGTTGCTTTCAGGGCATCGACTGTAGATACTAAGTTGAGTAGTTGACAAGCACAGCGCTGGTGCTTCGGCAGCTGGTACTCAAAACCATCTTCATTGAGGATCGTTGCCTACTCAACAAATTCGACTTCTTCACTCTCCTCTTGTTCCCCTTCATGTCCTGGCTGAGCTGCTGCTTCACCACCCACTGCTTCTACAGTCTTGTTGTTATCATCTTCTACAAAACCTTGTAAAGTTTAAGAAATTAGAGCTGTTGTCTGTTCTCTCAATCTTAACCCGGATTTCAAACTCAGAATGGATTTAGGGCGCCTGCCAACACATCAAAGGTGTGTGACTGTCAGGGTCAGACTGTCAGGGTCTATCCAATGGGCTGTAGCACCAATGAAGCTCAGTCTTCTTGCAGACAATCAGTTGGTGGTGATGGTGATGTGGTCAACTCCTCTCGAGGCCTCAGTCACCTTCATTTCCTTGGTAGCTTCAATCCTGGAGCGTGGTGTGGGCCTTGATAAGATCTTCGAGTTAGGCTGCAGATCCTTGACAAACTCTCTTAACGGTTTTTGATGGTGGAGGGAGTCTTTGGGGGATGTTCTCTTCAGTGTGATTGCCATCAGTTCTCCATACTTAAGATTGTGTACATGCTTTCTCTGAAATAAGAAAAGAGAAAGACAGTTACTTAGCTAGATAACTACCAACACCAAATACTTAAGGTATAGGATCCTAATGTTAAAGCTATAAACAACTGTTGAGTTTGTTACCAGCATTTAATATTACAATGAGAAAAAACAACATGTGAATTGATCTAGCTAGTAGGTTACATAAATAACTAAAGTCTACAGTAAGCTAGCTAACTAGGGAAGAACCACTTCATCAACTAACACAAGGAATTAAATGGCTAGCTAACTGTGTGTTCGCTAAAATTAGAACACTTCCATTAGTTAACTTGCTTGTTTGACCACGTGTTTAGAGAAAAGGTATTTGGCTAGACTAATGTTAGCTGACTAAAATGTGCCCAGATTCAGAAACTACTAGTTAGCAAGCTTGCTATCAAGCTCCCAAGTTAGCTCATGTCAGTTTAGTTAGCTCAAAAAAAATCTGAATCTGGGCATGTTAGCCAGCTAAAGTAGGTAGCTACTAGCTAGTGAACTATTTAGGTATAGGATTAGCTAGCATCAACTAAGACCGCTTGTTGCGTTAGCAAATGTGGGCTAGCTAGGTTAGTTAATGTTATTCTAACAGTAGGCTTACCTCAATGGTGTTTTTTTAGGGTCGACCATGATTTCTTGAACGCTAGCATTTCCTGAACTATTTTTTAACAGACATTTAATCCGGTATGGTGGATCCTATGGTGGATCCTTAAATGCTGAGAAAAGAAAAAAGCACTTATTTTATATACAGTCATGGGTGTTACATCCTCATCAGGAGGTGGAGGTGGTAGAGAGATGTCAGACAGGATTGTGCAATTTCGGACACTGAGAGGATGACTAATTTGCACCCGTTCGGTGTGGTTTACACTTTCAAACCCTTGGACTTGCCCAAACTGAAGAGGATTGGATCAACTCTACATGTCGTTGCCTGCTGCCTTGCAAAATAAGTTCACCCATCAGTGCCCAGACTTGCGTTTATATTTTTGTTCAGTGTGCACGCACACAGCCTTCAGAAAGTATTCAGACCCCTTGTCATTTTTTCCACATTTTGTTACGTAACAGCCTTATTCTAAAATGTGTTCAGATAAATTCCCCTCACCATAATACACACAAAACCCCATAAAGATAAAGCAAAAACAAAAGCTACAAGCTCGGCACACCTGTATTTGGGGAGTTTCAACCGTTCTTCTCTGCAGATCTTCTCAAGCGCTGTCAGGTTGCACAGGGAGCATTGCTGCACAGCTATTTTCAGGTCTCCCCAGAGATGTTCAAATTCCGGGCTTTGGCTGGGCCACTTAAGGACATGTCCCGAAGCCACTCCTGCGTTGTCTTGGCTGTGTACGGAGGCTCTGAAGCAGGTTTTCATCAAGGATGTCTCTGTACTTTGCTACCACCAACACGCTTCACCGTGGGGATGGTGCCATGTTTACTTCACTCAGGCCAAAGAGTTCAATCTTAGTTTCATCAGACCAGAAAATCTTCTTTCTCATGATCTGAGTCTTTAGGTGCCTTTTGGCAAACTCCAAGCAGGTTGTCATGTCCTATTGTCTGGCCTGATTAGTGGAGTGCTGCAAAGATGGATGTCCTCCTGGAAAGTTCTCCCATCTCCACAGAGAACCTCTGGAGCTCTGTCAGAGTGACCATCGGGTTCTTGGTCACCTCCCTGACCAAGGCCCTTCATCGAATACTCAGTTTGGCTGGAAGAGGAAGAGTCTTGGTGGTTCCAAAAAATTTGGGATGTGGTATGGATCTTTTATTGGCCTCTTCATGCCTCTGGAGGCTCAAAATTGTGTCACACCCTCCGACCACATTTTCAGATCTAGACTAAATGCCAATTGATGCTTGGCCACAGGAAATGGAAATGGATTATGAGATGGGCACGCATACATACATACATACATACAATTGAAGTTGGAAGTTTACATACACTTAGGTTGGAGTCATTAAAACGTGTTTTTCAACCACTGAACAAATGTTTTGTTAAACAAACTATAGTTTTGGCAAGTCGGTTAGGACATTTTTCCAACAATTGTATACAGACAGATTATTACACTTATAATTCACTGTATCACAATTCCAGTGGGTCAGAAGTTTACATACACTAAGTTGACTGTGCCTTTAAATAGCTTGGAAAATTCCAGAAAATGATGTCATGGCTTTAGAAGCTTCTGATAGGCTAATTGACATCATTTGAGTCAATTGGAGGTCTACCTGTGTATTTCAAGGCCTACCTTGAAACTCAGTGGCTCTTTGCTTGACATCATGGAAAAATCCAAAGAAATCAAAAATTGTAGACCTCCACAAGTCTGGTTCATCCTTGGGAGCAATTTCCAAACACATGAAGGTACCACGTTCATCTGTACAAACAATAGTATGCAAGTATAAACACCATGGGACCATGCAGCCATCATAACGCTCAGGAAGGAGACACGTTCTGTCTCCTAGAGATGAACATACTTTGGTGCAAAATGTTCAAATCAATCCCAGAACAACAGCAAAGGACCTTGTGAAGATTCTGGAGGAAACAGGTGCAATGAGTCTATATTGACATAACCTGAAAGGCCACTGAGCAAGGAAGAAGACACTGCTCCAAAACCGCCATAAAAAAGCCAAACTACGGTTTGCAACTGCACATGGGGACAAACATCATGCTTTTTGGAGAAATGTCCTCTGATCTGATGAAACAAAAATAGAACTGTTTGGCCATAATGACCATTGTTATGTTTGGAGGAAAAAGGGGGAGGCTTGCAAGCCGATGAACACCATCCCAACCGTGAAGCACAGGGGTGGCAGCATCATGTTGTGGGGGTGCTTTGCTGCAGGAGGGACTGGTGCACTTCACAAAATAGATGGCATCATGAGGTGATCTCAAGACATCAGTCAGGAAGTTAAAGCTTGGTCGCAAATTGGTCTTCCAAATGGACAATGACCCCAAGCATACTTCCAAAGTTGTGGCAAAATGGCTTAAGGACAACAAAGTCAAGGTATTGGAGTGGCCGTCACAAAGCCCTGACCTCAATCCTATCGAAAATTTGTGGGCAGAACTGAAAAAGCGTGTGCGAGCAAGGAGGCCTACAAACCTGACTCAGTTACATCAGCTCTGTCAGGAGGAATGGGCCAAAATTCACTCAACTTATTGTGTGGGAAGCTTGTGGAAGGCTACCCAAAACAAACAAACAATTTAAAGGCAATGCTACTTTGGTAATTTAATTGAATGTATGTAAACTTCTGACCCACTGGGAATGTGATGAAAGAAATAAAAGCTGAAACAAATCATTATCTCTACTATTTTTCTGACATTTCACATTCTGAAAATAAAGTGGTGATCCTAACTGACCTAAGACAGGGAATTTTTACTTGGATTAAATGTCAGGAATTGTGAGAAACTGAATTTAAATGGATTTGGCTAAGGTGTATGTAAACATCCGACTTCAACTGTACATACATACACGACTGTTCAACAGTTTGAGGTCACTGAGAAATTCTTGTTTTTCATGAAATTAGTTGAAAAATGAATAAGAAATATAGTCAAGACGTTGACAAGGTTATAAATTAATTTTAAATCAAAATAATAATTGTGTCCTTAAAACTGCTTTCGTCAAAGAATCCTCCATTTGCAGCAATTACAACCTTGCAGACCTTTGGCATTCTATTTGTCAATTTGTTGAGGTAATCTGAAGAGTTTTACCCCATGCTTCCTGAAGTACCTCCCACATATTGCACAGCGACAGCCCCGAAACCTGAAGGATCTGGAAAAGGTCTGTATGGAGGAGTGGGCCAAAATCCCTGCTGCAGTGTGTGCAAACCTGGTCTAGAACTACAGGAAACGTATGATCTCTGTAATTACAAACAAAGGTTTCTGGACCAAATATTAAGTTCTGCTTTTCTGATGTATCAAATACTTATGTCATGCAATAAAATGCTATTTAATTACTTTAAAATAATACAATGTGATTTTCTGGATTTTTGTTTTAGATTCCGTCTCTCACAGTTGAAGTGTACCAATGATAAAAATTACAGACCTCTACATGCTTTGTTAGTAGGAAAACCTGCAAAATCGGCAGTGTATCAAATACTTGTTCTCCCCACTGTCGATATTCCATTCAAATTCTGCCGTTTCCAGATACAATAGTCATTTACAACATTAACAATGTCTACACTGTATTTCTGATCAATTTGATGTTATTTTTATGGACAAAACGTGTTTTTCTTTCAAAGGCAAGGACATTTCTAAGTGACCCCAAACTTTTGAACGGTAGTGTACATTCTGCCCTTTTTTCTTAATTCAGACTCTAAATTGCCTTTGAAGGCCCAGTAAACAGAGATAAAACATTGGGAGCGGGTCAAATATGGAGCTGTGCTTGTAATAGCGCCGGGTGTTTACAGAGGACTTGTAAACACTCCTTTGGGGGGGCTGCTGTTAGTGAGATAAAAGCATTTCTTGCGTGATCCCGTGGAAGGTTTTGGAGTGGCCCGTACTGCGGCACTGAAGCGCTGTGGAGCGAGTGCGAAACATGATGCCTCCAGGCATCTAGCTACACCGTGGAGCTTTAGTAGCACTTCCCGACCATGAGATGCCAAGCAAAACATACATCCTCAGCATTCCAAGTAAACACTAGAACAAATCATTTCCTCACCATCTCTTCCTCGCTCTTTTCACTTCATTCGCACTTATCCTCTCTCTCCCCTTCCCCATGCATGTTACACAAAGACTCTTTCCTCCCCACCTAGCACCGCTAGGCATCCCTGGGCCTCTCCTAGCTGTGGAAGTGTCAAGAATGGGAAGAAAGAGGATACACTGAGCGCAGCGGCAGGTAGAGCCTTGTCCGACTGTACTAACATCCCCAGTCTTCTCGATGGGTGGTTGGCGGCTCACAGAGGATGGGATCCAAATTGACTGACTATCTTAATTAAAGACTTTGCAACTTTGAAGCCTCAGAGCTCATTCTTCAGAGGAATGCCAACCAATCACCTGGCTGAAATGGGTCCCGGAAAAAAACAAATCTGGATTTGTATCTAACCACCACTATGCAATAAGTGTATAGCAATGCAATGTATTACAATTTCAAATACATTGCAAGTTAACTTGAATAAAGCTTGAAAAGTTTCATAAGGTTTCATTGAAACAGGACACTAGTCCACACATTATTTTATTTTTTTGCAGTAGCATGCATAACACTAAGCCCTCTAGCTGGTTATGTGAAATATTGGGCTCCTCTGGCCATGCTAAGAACCTCTTCAAACACAAGGCACCCACAACAAAAAAGGACACATTCTAGATCTATATAGTAGTTGATAGAGCAAAGAAACTCCCCTCTTCGCACAAAAATAAATAAATAAAAATAAAAACACGTAAAAAAGGTACAAAAAAGGTTAGCAGGACAGTGTTTCTTGCTTAGACAGACAAGCAAATTCATTTGTGCGTGCCAAACTCAACCAAACTCTATAAGCAAACTGTGACCATGGGAATCACCTGCTACCACGAATGAGTCATGCACCGACTGTTTTCCCTGGTATTTGAGGCCTTCTTATGAAGTCTTACTTTGACCAGCATTGTCACGCACCAGCTGAACAGCAACAAGCCATGCTTGATGGCAGAGGTCAGATAGGAGTATGGGTCTTCTTATAGTGGCTGACAAATGGGTTCTCTACAAAAAATACCAAGAGGCAAACCTTTTCATTTAACTCTTATTGCAGTGGGGACGTTTTCGGTATCTACAGCTACGGCTGGCTAAAATCTATTATTTGTGTCCTTTTTTCTCCCAAACTCAGGAAGCTCCTCGAAAACTATGTTCTCAAGTGCAGACAAGTCTGATCTATTCATTCGTTCTCCACTTCAGTTTCCACCTGCTACCGACTCTGCCTCTGTTTAGATAAAATGAGAAAGGCTGTCTCTTAATGGCACCAAGGCTTTGCCAATAACAGTGGTGTGAACATAACGGTCAACTGCTAAAAGTGTGTGAGAAATGTCATCCCCAGTAAATAACTCAAAGCTCTGGGTTATATGTAAAAACACTTAAGGAGCTCCCCTGACTACATAACATTTCCCACTGACAAGGGTCAAAGGTTAGGGTTCAAGCCTCAGGGAGGTCATTTACTGTCTCTGAAGGTGTTCATCAAAGGGGACACTGTCTACCTCCTTGAGGGCTGACAGATCATTGAAGGGCCGCACCACATTCACCATGCCAACCAACATGCTTAGATGACTCAGGTGTCCCAATTTGTCTGCGTACTGGGAAACAGAGTTATGGGTGTAACCCTACAGCTATGAGATTTCAGACACCACCTACTTGTGATGCATGAGAGCAGGGATTGTGATGCCTAGCTTTACAATGTGACTGCCCAATACAACTGTCAGAATAACCTTAAAATAATCACATTAACTAGCAGGTGGCCACTCCTGAAACACTTATATTTCAATTTCCATGAAATTGACTCTTCTCAGGCTAATGTGTGGAGGTTTAGCAACAACACATTCAGTTCACCTGGCTGGCACTTGCAGCCATATTAGATGGAACACTTAGAGATGGGAAGTCTATTCCATACAGTCCTGTTGAGACAGAGAGAGAGGAGACAACAAAATGGCGGCTTACCGTCCACACAGTGCTCCACCTCCTCCAGGTTACGCAGGGTAATCCTCATCAGGCTGGAGTTGAGCATCAGCTCATTCTTGTGGGTTGGCCACATGAACTCCGGAGCCAGGTTGACAAAGAAAATGCGCGTGTCGCCAGTGGCAACCTGGTTGTCGCAGACCTCAGGGTCCCCAAAGCCACCAATCATCACCTTGTTTCCACCGTCCAAAAGAACCTCGCCATTGACCATGGTCTTTCCTTTCAGGTACCGCCATACCCTCACCTTTACCAAGGCCATGGAGAAAGACAGTGGGGGGTTTAGCTCTGTATTGAGGCTGTAACTTTAAAGGTAGACTGAACAAGATGACATCATAAACAGGATATGATGATGCATTTTGCAGTCTAACTTAAAGCAAACATTTAATAGCAAAAGTATTTTGCAATAATTTTAGTCAACAAATATATTTCAGCCAGGACTCCAGGACTAATCTAAATGTATTCTTATTCTCCAAAGCACTTACTGTAATACAAATGTAAAAAGGGCCAAATTGTATACATCACAGAGTAACAGGGTTGAATAATGACTTACTTTCCTGGACAACATCTCCTAAACCATAATCTTATTTCCAACAGAAGACTTTGCATATTCATTGGTAGGTTTTCATTTCACTTTATGGGCTGGTGTCATTTGGTGGTCCAGATCCCAAAATGGGACAACTTATCTACATCCCAAATCATGAGCCAAGGAACCATAGACCAACCAGCAGGTTGCAGATCTGGAAGAGCGCCGACTGCCACTGCTTTTTTTTAAATTTACAATGAATGACCAAAGGAATTTCTCAATGATACACAATGCGGAGGGGTTTGTGGCGGACTGTTAATTGCAGGATTGGCTTCTGTCATTGGAATAACTTGTTTGCAGCCCTTTTAATCTTAATGCAGCACAACAAGCTTTTTAGGCACCAATTTGAATTTGTATTTATCTATCTGTTAACAGTGCACGTTACTACATGATTTTGCAACCTACTGCCAGTGTGCCCTAGAGCAAGGCCCTTTAACCCATAACCTGCTGCAGGGGCATATCTTTGTGGCTGACCCTGTGCTGCTTCCAGCCTCTCGTCTGTTGTGTCTGCAGAGTTAGGGATAACACAAGATCGCAAAATATTCATTCTGTATTTTTATCTTTATGTATTGTTATCTTTATCCTACTGGTATAATGGTTTGTCATGTTTGCAAAAAAGGTAGTTTATTGCTTCCAGAGAGATGCATACCGTTTTCAACATACCACAAAATGGACCACTGACGATACAAACGGATGCAGTTTGCAGGAGGTCGGTCAAGGGCACTGGCAGGTGGTTCACAGCATGTTTGAGATGATTAGGTGGCAGTACGTCCAGTAGCTATACAATTGATGGTTAGATGGTAAAAACTTTAAGGAACACGTAAGATATGGATCTTTAGTGTTGTGCTCCGTGACAAGGTAATTGTCAAATACTACCTCATGCCTATAAATAAAGAGTCTTCTGAAGAACCGCAAATGTAACGCCGTATAGCTAATTCAAGCATTTAAATCATTAGAGCTCAATTGACCTTCCCTTTGAATACACATCTTTGTGTTCCCTATGTATAAAGGGTTTATTATCCTAAAATACGTAATAAAAGTCGTTTGTTGAAAGGGGCGATATTGTTACTTATTTGTTCAACTTTTGCCTTTATTTTAAGCTCTGGGAATGTACGAGTAAAACCGATGCACTGATTCGAATGACCACAAATTAACAAAATATTCTAAATGACGTTGGAAGAAAAGTGGGCTGGTATTGGCTCTGATTTGACAGGTGCCCCTTTGGAGTTACATGTAATCCTACCCTACTTAAACATGTGATACGCTGTAACGTTTTCAACGCGACAATGTTCAAGACGGTTAAAGATTGAGCAGCAACCTCATTCAACAGAAATCTATCAGCTCACTCAGACTTACCTTGCATGAGTAGGTATTGTGCACTGGGTCCATGTTCATGATTTCTTCAACGGTACCAGTCAGAACCACGTTCGCCTCCTCTTCCCTTTTCTCCAAATCTTCCTCCGGGCAACTTTCATGACCCCGTTGACAGAAAACCGCGACTATCATCAATGCCCACCCGTACAAGTGAGTTTGCTCTGAACCCATGGTCACGAAAACGGAGAACAAAAAGTTGCGGACGAAATTAAATCTGCGACGCAAAGTAGCCTAGAAATTGATGTTGCAACAATACTCGCTATTTCGGTTAGAGTAATGCTTCTGATTTCCCTACTGACCATGAAGCTCCCAGTTTCAGCCAGAACTCATGCATCTACTGCGTCGGGGCCAAGCTGCCTGACTGGGAGCCGGCAGGGAGAGAAACGGGTTCTCTCTCGAGGAATGCGCTACACTTCAGCCTCTCGATTCTTTCACAGTCACCCCTTCTGATTTGCATGCAGTCTGAATTGCTGACACGACTGGTGAAGGGGACCTTCGTTTTCAGGAACGCTGCCGAAAGTGGTGTAAAACGCCACCCTTCGGAGAAAGGACGCGCCCAATAGAACAAGAGTAGAACCAAAAAGGGATTGCACTGTGACAATGAAGTAGTCTATGCCTATATTGTTTAGTTATAGCCTAATCTAAAACTATAAAATAACCATTTACAAACAGTCCAGAACTGGAAATAAAGTACACCTTTTCTAAGCAATCATATTATGGATCTTTGTTATATTTCCCATGATCAACATCTGTAAATGCTACCATTATGTCCATTTGTTAGGAATGGGTCACTGCGTACATTTCCACGCTTCACAAATTGTCATTTTAAATAGCCTGCCCTGTCAATCTATACGAGCAAAATGTCGGGTTTACGGTGCGCTCTCGAAAACAGGATATTTGTAACTTACATCGCCTTGGTCCATACAATTGCCCGTATTTTAGCGCCCCAAAAACGTAATATTTCCAGATCAACTGTAATATCAATACCATTGTAAAGCACCATTTTTCCCCTTTCCAACATAATCAATTACATGACCTAAACGCTGCCTGTTTCTGCATAATTCAAGCAGGCAATGAGCCCTTCCGGTCTTTTAAAAATAGCTGGTGGGGAAGCGAAACTAATGCATGATAGTGGGAAGGAGAGATGTTGTGCGAAAATTGTTTTTTTTTTCACTCGATCTGTCCAACTTATCACATTATCACCTCTAAAATGTAAATAAAGAGTTTATATAATGTGTCATTACATACCTATTTGAAGGTTTGTCGAATTTGAATCAGGTTTTTAGGGCAGTGCTAAAGTGATCTTAGAAGTAAACAGCGGCTATGAGAATAATGATGCATGCAATGATGATGAAAAAAATAACTAGGCCTTACCCCCGTCACTGTCCATTTCTTGTTTTTAAAGGATGATAGAAGTGCTACACCTAGTGGAGAGAGATTGTAAGACAGAAATAGTTGCTTTATGCGTGCTGTACGTTAAGACATGACACGTCAAGATGTAACGGAGGGTCAGTTTTTCGACTTTTAACCTCCAATACTATAGAGCCATTACCATGTCGACCAACGCTTGAATAGAAACAAGTTCACACCCCCGATTTTGACGTCAACACAGTCACTACAGTCCCATTAGTTTTCTTTGTAGCCTCGTTTGAATGTTGCGGTTGCACACATTTGTACGGAATGGGTTGAGTTTACGTTAGAGATTTGTTGGTGGTTTACCTCGTATTTCTGGAGCCCTTCCCCGTTTTGTGTAAATCTTGAAAGTAGGCCTAGCCTATTCACAATTAAAATGTCAACATCAGGAACGAACAGAACGCAGCATGACAGGCCGATAGTTTGATTGTACCCTTCTTTGCCATAACAAAACACAATTTTGCACTAGGCCTACTAATTTAGCACCTTAATAAACCATTGGGCCAATGAATGCCTATTATACCTCCCAATCCATGGACGCATTCTGAAAAGTGAGTGCAAGCAGTGTTTGCTGTTTTATTTCATTAAATATCTATGACAATGTGCACATTCCAATTCTGCACCCAATTTACTTTGCTGGAACTCAATGGATAAAACCAAGAACACCCTTTTTAGTTTGTTCTCATGTTGGCAAAGTGACTCCTTTTGCAGCTAGATAAGACTACTTTTCATTTGCACGCCTTAATCTACATCCTGGAAGCATTTGTTGGGCAGAACGGCAGATTTTCCACTTTGCCAGCTCGGGGATTTGAACCATCGACCTTTCAGTTACTGGCCCAACTCTTTTAACTGCTAGGCAACCTGCCGCAGGTCCAAAGACAATGGAATTTTCTAAAACTCTACGGATTAAGTAGACCTAACAGCATAGAACTATTTCAACACAAAAGTCTTTCTTTCAGAATTGTCAGAGGACAAACAGGTATTGAACTTCCCGACGTTGAACTTCAGCGCACACTTTTTCAAAATGTATCTATTCGGATTTTGGCTATTTGATAGGATTAAATGCATAGAAATAGAATGGGCGAATCATTGACTTGAATGGGGCTCCCGTTGTATTAATTTCATTTGCATGCATGTTATCCTATCCAGTATTGCCAACTCCTCAGTAAGGAAAGTAGCTATTGGCATGCCCTAAAAGTCTCTAGAAGTCTCTAAATGACGTAATCACCAAATTTGCATAATTGGCCATGTGCATGTAATTGTGATGGATGCTGTAGGAGAGCGGAATAACGTCGTGGGAGAGACAAAAAGTCAGTAAAAAACACCCTAAATATGTTTAGAACTACAAATGAGTAAGCTGCAGAGAGTGGCACACACAGCGAATAAGAACCAGATATTTGAGGCCATAATCCTCCTCCTTCAGCACTTTATGGACCCCATTGTTAATCCCCGTCATAACAGAGGCATTGTCAGCCCCTATCCCCAGGAGTTTCTCTTTTTTTAAGACAACACTTCTCGAGGAAAGCCACAACAGCATGGGCTATAGATTGGCATCTCCTCCCTCCAACTCAACAAGCCCCAGAAATGTTGATGTTGGTGTCACTAAAGTACCTTATCGCAACCCCCAGGTAACCCCCAGGTACTTAGAAACACTTACATCCGTGGACTCATCGAGAAGGAGGCTGAAACGCTGGTCACCCACGTCTGCGACCAACTTTTTCCTAAAGTATGGTGCTAGAACACCATTAATAATTTCTGTGCACTTTGTCCTGTGCATTTTGAAGTGGGTAGCAGCAGTGGAGTCTGAGAACGCAGCTCTACATGCTTCTCCAATGTGATCACATGCCAGCATGGAACAGTGTTCAGCGATAGCTAATGCCATGGTGGCATCAGCCTTTTTTGCAGAGTCAATTGTTTTAACCATAAATGGCAGCTTGTTTTGGGTGGAACTGTTTTTAGGCTTTGCCTTTAGAGTATGTTTTTGAGTTGTCATGTGTTTTTTATATCACTAAGCTTGGTGTAGAAATCAGCCTTACAATACAGGCAGTATGCCCGTGTATCATCTCCAATAAACGGCTTCAACCAGCCTTTGAATTCAGGGTTTGATTCCCACTCCTTTCTGTATTTTTAAGTGTACAGTTTAGAATGAGACATGATGAGCTAGCCAGCTAGATGTTTAGCTTATGTCACAGAGAGGCACACACACAGTGGACAAGGTAAGTGATTGAGGCTGTGTGAGTCAAATGCAGTGATTTATTTTTTTGCAGTGACTTATTTTAGACAAAGAACATTTTACATTTGCATCCCGCCCGGAATGTAAACCAGGGCGGGATCAGCCAGCAGCGGCTTCACGCATGCGCGATTCATTTGCAGTCTGGACTCGGAGGTTTGAACATCTCCTGCTCTGACTGCAGCTGGGAGGGACTGCTGCACGAGGACTGGGCTGCCTGTGAGTGCTTTGGGACGGGTTGGGGCCCACGGCAGCACCCGCTGCTCATTGAGGAGAGTAAGAACGATACGTGCTTTCACGTCAGAGTCTCCAAAAGTCTCCAATAACACCAGAAAAAGTCACTAGATTTGTTGCTAGTCGATTTTTTGAAAATGTGTTGCTAGAGGGGTCTGAATACTCGCTAAATATAGCGAAAAAGTCACTAAGTTGGCAACACTGATCCTATCTGATAGATGAAAAACTGAGCATAGGTAATTATCACCAGCTGCAGCCATGCGTGTGACCTGAATTGCACACCTATGATCAAATAGTACAACTGTATGCCAAGAGGTGGCAGCCTGCACATAGATTGATGAAAAGATAACAAATGGAATATGGAATTGAATTGATGTTGTCATCTTTATAGTGCTTTTTTTTATTTTCACATTTGCAATATAGAAGGTAGACAGCAGAGGACAATGTTCCTGAATAACCTCTGAAAAAAGTATCTGATAGTTATAGCTACAGCCAGGGTTTTTCCTGGTCAGGTCACATGGTTAGGAAAACCTTTTGCCCTTATGTTTTCTAACACTAACAGCACAATGGGAAAACTAATGTCCAAATGTTATGGGCGGAGTCGGAAAGTTGGCTGTCAGAAGTGTAACAATGTAAATTTCCTTTTAATCCGTCTGTCTGCATATTTCAAGACAAGACATAGGAGGGTGCAGTGAGATACCCAATAGGTTGGATACTTTTCTCATCAATCATATTGAAACAATTTATACTTAACTGGAAATCAACCAATCCTCCATCGTTAACACAATGGAAAGGTCAAATGCTTTATTATCGGAATGTGCGTGGGCGACGGAGAGAAACTAAATGGTGCAGTTTGAGGCTATGTGGCGTAAAGAGATGCGGGCCCTGGAGATGTGAGGCAGCGGTGATGTTGTGGATGTTTGTGGGCATCTGTATGTTGCCTTTTGTATATGTATGTTTTATATTGTAAAAAAGACTAAACAAAAGGAAAACTACAGCCCTCCATAAAAAAATATACTACAGTGACCTACACTGTCAGCAGGAATGTATGTAGCCTAACAAGGAATTTATTAGGCTGAGATCTATCTATTTAGCCTGAGAACTTTTTCCAAATCACATGAAAGATCATGTTCTCTCCACCACCAATTGTCTTTTGACAGCACTCTTTGTCCCACAAATATTTCAACACAAACACCCCAGAAAGTAAATAGGCTTTAACAAGCAGTCAACCCAGGGAATACATTTTCATAGCCCCCTTTGTAGCTGGTCTCTCTTAGCTCCCACGTCAGTTTTAATGAGTGTGTTTCGTTGTAGACTGACTGCACTCAGCATTGGCGGAATACAAAGGGAAAACATAGTGAATTGGCACATTGCAATGCAGTGGTGTGATATGAATGACGTGTTGTTCGAATTGCTCTTTAGCAATACCTCTGGAATAAAATGACACATACATCTGACAGTGTATTATTATTTATCCCTTTGAAACATCTTGTGAGTGATCACTTTACACATGAGGAAGGATTGTGCCGCTGGAGAAGTTTGAACCGATTCAACTATGGGTCTTCTGGAAACAAAGACTTGAGATGTGATATGAACTGACGAACGGTATGCAAAGGCCTATATCTCAGCCGTTATTTATTTAACAGGTTGTGATTTTGGTATATTCCTATATGTCATCACCATATTGTCATTCAGTGACATTGTAACGAGTGCGCTGAGAGTTGGGAAGAAAGTACAGGGAGTGAGTGTTTTAATAAATAAACAAAACAATGACCACGAAACAAACAACGCACCAACATGAGACAGAGTCAATAACACCTGAGGAAAGAACCAAGGGGAGTGGCAGATATAGGGAAGAAAATCAAGGAGGTGATGGAGTCCAGGTGAGTGTCATGAGGCGCTGGTGTGCGAGACGATGGTGACAGGTGTGCAGGATAATCAGAAGCCTGATGACCTAGAGGCCGGAGAGGGAGTTTACATGACAGAAATGTTGACGGTATATGAGTGGTGAAAAGTCCATTTGCTTGGTGCTCTACATACAGTAACATGTAAGTGATATCCTCACTGTGCAGCTCAATCAATAATGCACAATGCCATCGTGGTTATCTGGTGTATTTGGAAAGTATTCAGACCTCTTGACTTTTTCCACATCTTGTTACATTACAGCCTTATTCTAAATGGAATACATTTTATTTTTTTATACACACAATACCAAAATAAAAAACTGAAATATTACATTTACATAAGTATTCAGACCATTTACTCAGTACTTTGTTGAAGCACCTTTGGCAGCGATTATAGCCTCCAGTCTTCTTGGGTATGATGCTACAAGCATGGCACACCTGTATTTGGGGAGTTTCTCCCAATCTTCTCTGCAGATCCTCTCAAGCTCTGTCAGGTTGGATGGGGAGCGTTGCTGCACATCTATTTTCAGGTCTCTCCAGAAATGTTCGATTGGGTCCAAGTCCGAGCTCTGACTGGGCCACTCAAGGACATTCAGAGACTTTTCTCGAAGCCACTCTCCTGCGTTGTCTTGGCTGTGTGCTTAGGGTCGTTGTCCTGTTGGAAGGTGAACCTTCACCCCAGTCTGAGGTCCTGAGTGGTTTGGAGCAGATTTTCAAGAATCTGTACATTGCTACTCATATTTCCCTCGATCCTGACTAGTCTCCCAGTTCCTGCCGCTGAAAAACATCCCCACAGCATGATGCTGCCACCACCATGCTTCACTGTAGGGATGGTGCTAGGTTTCCTCCAGATGTGACGCTTGACATTCAGGCCAAAGAGTTCAAATTGGTTTCATCACACCAGAGAATCTTATTTTTCATGGTCTGAGAGTCCTTTAGGTGCCTTTTGGCAAACTCCAAGCAGGCTTTAATGTGCCTTTCTACCATAAAGACCTGATTGGTGGAGTGCTGCAGAGCTGGTTGTCCTTCTGGAAGGTTCTCCCATCTCCACAGAGGAACTCTGGAGCTCTGTCAGAGTGACCATCGGGTTCTTGGTCATTTCCCTGACCAAGGACCTTCTCCCCCAATTGCTCAGTTTGGCTGTGCAGCCAGCTCTAGTAAAAGTCTTGGAGGTTCCAAACTTCTTCCATTTGAGAATGATGGAGGCCACTGTGTTCTTGGGAACCTTCAATGCTGCAGACATTTTTTGGTACCCTTCCCCAGATCTGTGCCTCGACACAATCCTGTCTCGGAGCTCTACGGACAATTGCTTTAACCTAATGGTTTGGTTTTTGCTCTGACATGCACTGCTAACCTTATATAGACAGGTGTGTGCCTTTCCAAATCATGGAAACAGGATGCACCTGAGCTCATTTTCGAGTCTCATAGCAAAGGGTCTGAAAAACCTGTTTTTGCACACACACACACACAAAGACAGATAACAGGGCTTAAATGACCCAACCTCTGTTTGTTTTCTGAGTGTCCCTGATATGATGGAAACACTCACACACAGATATGTAAACACTCACACAGCCACCCACAACCCCCCATTCTTATGTAGACACACATCACCAATGTCACCTGACACACATACACACACTGCCGTAGACAGTAGACAGTACAGCGTTATTGTTTTTTTTACAGGGGACAGCGTTAATTTCCATTATCGGGTATCTGCTTGGGAACATAATAGCAAACCTCGCCTGCTTGGCATCTTGACACTTAGTGTCCAGTGTCCCAGCCTGCCCAGCAAACCCTAGCCACTGGCTCTCTGTGCCTCTTTACTCACTGTAGAAACAAAATGGAGGTCAACAAAATGTCATTAACAAGTAATCCCACTCCGACAGTTAAATCTCAATTGAGCATGACTCTCAGGGACACTTATTATTTATTTTAGAAATAGAGGAGATATGTTTTGTGTGTCGGTGTGTATGTCGTTATGTGTGTGTGTGTGTGTGTGTGCATTTCTGCACGTTATGGGTATGTGTTTGCGTCAGGTATGCAAATGTGTGTGCATGCTGTGTGCAAATACATTGGTGTGTGTATACTGTAAGTGTGCGCGCCTCATTGTTGACGACAAGGCAGCTCATTTAAAACGCAACATGAGAGTGAGGAGGTGGACTGAACTCTTCACTTCAATCTCTCACACTGAACCCATCCTTCACTTATTCAAGAGCTGCTATCAAATCAGAGGAAGTCCAGGGAGCCTGGTTTAAACTGCTCTGAATGAAAGGAGCAGGAAACCCAATTGGCCAAGCAAACAGAAACAACTGTGAACAGGAATAAATATTGTATCCCACCCTAGGTCAAACAACAAACTGATTATAGAACATTGGGTTTTTGTTGTGGTTCCGGGGTGAGAATACATGCTGGTCCTGAACCACGATGTTCCGGAAACACGTCTCATAGTGTTCACCAGATGTTAGAGGAACGTTATCCTAACCTCATGTTGAACACACCCGAACGTTTATCATGACTAAAGGCTGCAAGGCAGCACTTTGTATAGGCTACAAATGATTGTAGTAAAGGAAATTGTAGGTAAGGTTTGATATCTTATCTAACATGTTTCCCAGAGTTGGAGAAGGTTGTGTCCTGTCTCTCCCGTCTTGGAGGGAGATGGACAGACGGATGGAAAAGGGGGGTGCTGCATTCCAGAGAGAAAGAGGGGGAGAGAGAGGGAGATGGAGAGAAAAGAGAGACACACTCGTATCTACTGTTTGAGCAGAGGTGCAGTGTTTCCTGTAGTCTGTCAATACAGTCAACCAACAGGCAAACAGACGCCATCTGGATGCATTGTGGTGAATGGCAGAGAGGCACTACAGTTACAGTGCCTTCAAAAGTATTCTTGACATTTTCAACATTTGGTTGTGTTACCGGCTGAATTATAAATTGATTAAATGTATATTTTTTTGGTCAATGAAAATATGAAATATATTGAGCCAAGTAATCAACCCCTTTGTTTTGGCAAGCCTAAATAAGATCAGTAGTAAACATTTGCTTAACAAGTTACATAATACGCTTCATGGACTCTCACTCTGTTTGCAATAATAGTGTTTAACATGATTTTTGAATTACTATCGCACCTCTATACCCCACACATAATTATCTGTGAGGTCCCTCAGTCAAGTAACCACAAAGATCCGGGAGGCTCGCAAATCTACCTATTGGTAGATTGGTAAACAAAAAATAGCAGACATTGAACATCCCTTTGAGCATGTTGAAGTTATTAATTACACTTTAAATGGTGTATCAATACACCCAGTCAAAACAAAGATACAGGTTTTATTCCTAACTCAGTTGCCGGAGAGGAAGGAAACCTCTCAGGGATTTCACCATGAGTGACTTTAAAATAGTTTAATGGCTGTGATAGGAGAAAACTGCAGATGGATCAACAACATTGTAGTTACTCCACAATACTACAACTTAATTAGATAACTAGCAAGTTAAACATAGCAAGTGTTAACGCAGAATTATTACATTTTCATGCAGAAAAAAATATGAAATGCCTAAGAAATCTCTTGCTGCGTTTTGTAAAAAAGGCTTCTTATTGAAATTTCTGTGCAGTATCAAACTTTGTGCTTCATTTGCACTTCTCCACTCAGATGAGAATTCACAAACGGGCCATTCTATCAGCAGACAGTGCTTTGACTCCTGTGTAGCTTTTTTCTCCAGTACTTTTTTGTCTGTGTAGGCAGCCAGCCTACTATTTGTTGGTAAAATTCAAGATGAACTTTAAGCAAAAGATTAGGAAATGAAGCTGACTACATTCTGTCTATGATAAACATTAGAAATATGATGGCCATGCATTGTTATTTTGCAATAAATACAGTGCTTTTGTGATCTCATTTACTGTGGCTGCCAACCAAATAGCATTGCACTTCTGTTGTCATTTGATGAAAACAAAGCTATTTTCTGCCAAATGTGTTGCACTGATGTATTTTCTGTGAAGAAAAACTAGTTGCACATCCCTGATCACGCTATTCAAGCAAAAAAAACACAGTTGACTTTCAAAATAAAATGCAACCCCTGTCAATACATACTGTAAATGTTGACTCACCCTGCTTGTAGACTAGTTGAACACCAATGCCAACCTCGTTTTCATGTTAGCAAACGGTCTATGGCTCTTTTATACAGTACACTTTAAGTTTTTGTTGTCATAGGCTACTTAGCAAAAATGCTCGCTAGCCTAACTTCCATTCATGGACAACAATGAACCAGCTAAGTTAGAGAGCTAGTTAACGTGAACCTACTAGCCGAACTTCCATTCATAGACAACAATGAACCAGCTAAGTTAGAGAGCTTGTTAACGTGAACCTACTAGCCTAACTTTCATTCATGGGCAACAATGAACCAGCTAGGTTAGAGTGCTAGTTAATGTGAACCTACTAGCCTAACTTCCATTCATGGGCAACAATGAACCAGCTAAGTTAGAGAGCTAGCTAGTTAAAACCTCTTGGTGTTAGGGGGCAGTATTTTCATTTTTGGAAGAAAAAAAACGTTCCCATTTTAAATGGGATATTTTGTCAGGAAAAGATGCTAGAATATGCATATAATTGACAGCTTTGGATAGAAAACACTCTAACGTTTCCAAAACTGTAACGATATTGTCTGTGAGTATAATAGAACTGATGTTGCAGGCGAAAGCCTGAGAAAAATCCAATCCGGAGATGCCCCAGGTTTTGAAAGCGCTGTGTTCCAATGACTCCCTATTCAGCTGTGAATGTACCATCAACGAGTTTACGCTTTATTCCCCAAGGTGTCTACAGAATTGTGAGGTAGTTTTACGCATTTCTGTTGAAGAATAGCCGTAGGCGGTCACATTGCGTAAGTGGTCACATGGTGGCTCCGAGAGAGATTCTTGAGTAAAATACAGAGGTAGCCATTACTCCAATCGGTCCTAGTGAAAAACAAATTGTCCCGACGGATATATTATCGAATAGATATAGAAAAACACCTTGAAGATGGATTCTAAACAACGTTTGCCATGTTTCTGTAGATATTATGGAGCTAATTTGGAATATTTTTCGGTGTTGTGGTGACCGCAATTTCCGGGCGATTTCTCAGCCAAACGTGAAGAACAAATGGAGCTATTTTGCCTAGAAAAATAATATTTTGGGAAAAAAATGAACTTTGGCAGTCTACCTGGGAGTCTTGTGAGTGAAAACATCCGAAGTTCATCAAAGGTAAACTATTTAATTTGATTGCTTTTCTGATTTCCGTGACAAGGTTGCCTGCTGCTAGCAAGGCATAATGCTATGCTAGGCTATGATAAACTTACACAAATGCTTGTCTAGTTTGGCTGCAAAGCATATTTTGAAAATCTGAGATGACAGGGTGATTAACAAAAGGCTAAGCTGTGTTCCAATATATTTCACTTGTGATTTTCATGAATAGGAAGATTTTCTAGGAAGATTTATGTCCGTTGCGTTATGCTAATTAGTGTCAGATGATGACAACCGTCCCGTTCACGGGATGGGATGTCACTAGAGGTTTAATGTGAACCTACTAGCCTAACTTCCATTCATAGGCAACAATGAACCAGCTAAGTTAGAGAGCTAGCTAGTTAACGTGAACCTACTAGCCTAACTTCCATTGATGGGCAACAATGAACCAGCTAAGTTAGCTAGCTAGGTAATGTGAACCTACTACTCTAACTTCCATTCATAGGCAACAATGAACCAGCTAAGTTAGAGAGCTAGTTAACGTGAACCTACTAGCCTAACTTCCATTCATGAGCAACAATGAACCAGCTAAGTTAGAGAGCTAGTTAATGTGAACCTACTAGCCTAACTTCCATTCATGGGCAACAATGAACCAGCTAAGGTAGAGAGCTAGTTAACGTGAACCTACTAGCCTAACTTCCATTCATAGGCAACAATGAAACAGCTAAGTTAGAGAGCTAGCTAGTTAACGTGAACCTACGAGCCTAACTTCCATTCATGGGCAACAATGAACCAGCTAAGTTAGCTAGCTAGTTAATGTGAACCTACTAGGCTGCATTGAACTTCAAACCTCTCAGGCCAGTGGCACAATATATTCATTTATTGTTAGATCAGAATCGCCGTCATAATCATGGGCCTTTCCTCAGAATTATACAGAGAGGTTTAAATCCCCATCTCCATCTATGGCTTAGGAAAGGGCCAATTTAGCAAGCTAGTTACTACAGGATATCAACACAAGCAGACCAGAAACAGACACGTTTTTCTGAAAATTAAGTTATGCAAAGGAAGTGATTTGGCTTCAGACCAAACTGGCCTCTCTTGGGGGGGGGGGGGGGTCGTTTTACTGCACTAGGACAACCCACAGTTGAACTCAGCTCAATGCTGATTGGCTAATTATTTAATAGTTTTATCAAGGGAGGCCAAATGCTTGCTGGCAGTGACCTACTTGGTGTGTGAACTGCTGACTGCTCATAATTTACAGATGGTTGTTGACACGTCAACCAGGATCAAGTGGCAGGGAAATGTGTGACTTGTTTTGGTAATCAGTGGTTGTATTGCAAGGGGAGTTGTTTCACCTCTCTTAGGCAATCAGCTATTATTACAGGGACTTGTGCTTTCCTGCTCTGCAATTATCAATTAGTGTTATTTCTTCGGTCTCCCCTGGGCAGTTGTGTCAATGGCAGTTTTGTCAGAGAACTAAGATGGTTCTGGGGAGCTGTTTTAAGGAAGGAAAGAGGGGAAAGGTCCACACCACTCTCTCACTTGAGTATCTTAACTAGTTATTTTAGATCTATCTCATTTTGCTATCTTGTCAACTGTGTGTGTGTGTGTGTGTGTGTGTGTGTTTTCTATCCCAGTTCGCTCCTCTCCCTGTAGGCTTTACAGACGCTCCCCACCCCTTGGCTGCAACCCATCTAATTTAGTGTACCCTGCGTGCCCAATTCCGTGTCTCTGTCAGCATTTGGAACTGCCGATCTGCGGTCAAGAACGCAGCTTTCATCTCAGCCTATGCTGCCCTTCAGTCCCTTGAGTGTTTTGCCCTGATGGAGACGGATCACCCCAGGGAACACTGCTACTCCAGCTGCTCTTTCATCCGACTGTTTTCTCTCATAGTCTGAGAGCATCTGGTCGTCTCGGTGGTGACACTGTCCATCTCCTCATTTGAATTCCATGCTGTCACTTGTCCACTCAAGCTTAACATTACCTATTGCCCACCAGGTGCCCTTGGAGTGTTCCCCAATGAGCTTGACACCTTGATAACCTTATTTCCTGATGATGGCACACCGCTCTTTGTACTTCGTGACTTAACTTCCTGACATCTGCCTTCCCAATTCTCTGTCCTCTCTTGCCTCTTTTGACCTCACACTTTCCCAATCCCCTCCAACTCACAAGGCTCATACACTTGACCTAATCTTTACTAGAGGCTGTGCACATACTAATCTCACTACCCCCCCCCCCCCCTCTTCCTGCACAAGATGCTCATCCAGGTAATGCAAACTTGTCTTGTTTTATTTGAGTAATTGGTCCCATTCACCAGGTTAGTTGACTGAGAATCTTTTTTTTGATCTATTTTAGGTATAGTTCTGTGTGTAGTACCCAAGATGCTATTGCTTCATGAGTGTCAGTGCTGGACCAGCCACTTCAATAACACACCAGCAGATGGCCAAGTTAATGTTTCACAATGTGGCTTGAATTACAAATATCAGACTGTTGAACTATTCTAAACTATGCTTTGGGATTCTACGTTTTGATGTGAATAGGAGTGACTCTCACTCACAATTAAAACCATGTTTTATTAGCTAAATTAAAAATAAAAGCGTTGATCGGAATGGCTGCTAAACGATGGTGTGTGCTTCTGCCTGTTCCAGATCCCGACTGAGCTGGAGCACAGTGGCGTGGACAGGAACAAGGAGCAGAGCGCTCCCATTCTCGGTCACCTGGTCTCCAACGCCTCTACATGGAGCCCATTCTAAAGTTACATACTGTACCATCATCAGCACTGTCCCCTATGTTTTACTCAATGAAAGTAACATACTATAAATAGGATAGGTCATTTACTCTTTATTTCAGGCTCTTATTCTAAAGCTGAAACATCCATACCCCAATCCTGGGGTAGTCATCAGTGTCCTGGCTACCATTGGAGAGCTGGCTCAGGTGTGAAATGATGCCAACCTCTGGCCCTACCAGCAAACGCTAGTGACATTCAGTAAATATATATTTTTTCATGTTCAGTGTATAGTGTGTTCTATTGTGTATTCCAAAATATTTAACTGTCTGACAATGGTGGCCAACTTTGGGATCCCCTGTGGGAATCAACCTTGTATTTTCACAATTGATTTCTTTTGATTGTCACTCTCCAAGATGTTTTCTCCCTACTAGACACGTCCTAGGCTACGACAATTATAAAAACAGTGTACTGTTTATGCACTGTATTATGTTAAGCATTGGCAATCCCGGATTTGTGAATTGTGAACAACACAGGCCGAGTGGAGCGAAATGACAGACTGAATACAGTAAGTTGTATATCTGATAGGTGAGGTGCATTGTAGGCTTGCTGTAAATTAGCTATGCAAGGATAGATGGCCTCTTTGCACCAGAGGCAAGCTCTGATTTGGTTGTTGACACCAGGCCCTACAGGTGAACGGGTTGGAGATGAGGAAGTGGATGGATGAGCTGTTCCCCATCATCATGGACATACTCTGTGAATCCTCTTCCCTAGCCAAGAGAAGAGTACGTATGTGCAATTGTATAGGCATAAGTTAATATTTTTTTCTCACATTATCTTCAATTGCAAGCCTTTCCCCCAACCATCTCTTGTAATATCTGGTGTTATTATATTTACATGCTTTCAAAAGGATGCTATTGTATTGATCATATTCCACACAGTACTGTTAGCAGGCATTTTATGGTACTATTATGGCTTCAGATGTATTTGTGATTTGATGACATTCTCAGTGTGGTAACACTTTTTCCTTTCCACCAGGTGGCACTGTGGACTTCAGGCAAACAAGTTTCCAGCACGGGATACGTGGTGGAGACCTAAAACAAATACCCCTCTCTTCTGGAGTTGCTACTCAACTTCCTCAAGATGGAGCAAAAGCAGGGAATAAGGAGAGGGGTACTCTTCATTCTCCATTGTGACTCCATTTGGGCTTCACCCACAGTTTCATAGAAGCAATGGTTAAACTCAAAGCGACAGCACAAAATGTTTTGTATGACGCCAGATGCAGCTGTCAAGATTCACAACACTAATATAGCCCTAGGTGTGGTAACACCTTTGAATTACACTCCTAGTTAAGAATGAGGTGGAAAATGCTCTTTGTTTCACCATCTCACATGTTACTACACCGGCTTTCTCCACTGATCTAATGTTCTGTCGATAGAGATGTCATATGGTCTAATATTGTGGCTCTCTCCATCAGGCTTTTCGTCTGCTGGGCTTGCTGGAGCCCTGGACCAGTCACGAGACGCCTCGGCCGTCAGCCTCTCGGATTCCAAGTCCAGCCAGGACACCGGTGAGCTCCGGCCGCTGTCTTTAACACGCACGCATACACTCTCTCACACGCACGCATACACACATATACGCACATTAGTTTTGTTGGTAGGTAGAGTTCACCTGTTTTTTTTCTTTTGTATACTTTTTTTCTGTGGTATTGACTTTACACTAGAGAAAAGCTATTTGCGTTACCAAAGGTAACTAGCTGCCACGAGTACCCAATTGCAGCTATGAGCTGGGCTAACAAATGGCCATATCCACTGATTGACTTTATTATCACTGGAATCTGCTGCATGTAGGGCACCGCTGAGGCCTAGCAATGTCAACAGAATTTATGGCTTGGCTTTACAACCTGTCGGAGCCCAAGTGTCTTTGTACGTCTGCACACTTTGTCTGATTGCGAACCAAAAGATCCAACACGGGGAGGCTGACCTCCGTTCAGACAAAGTGAAGTGACCCACATATTTGGCCCCAAGGCTTGGAGTTTTTACCATAAATCCTGATGTATATGGCTTCATAATGATTTTATAGGTCATATAAAATTCCTAATGGCCCATGCACTGGTGAGATTAACGCCTTGACGTCATTTGGGTCACAGGATTAGGCTACACTGTCCATTGTAGATTGAGAGTGAATGTTTTACTCATATTCATGTATATATTACATTTATGCATTATACCCACACCGTAAATCACTCATCTTTCTCATGGAGGTAGTACTCGATTCTGTGTGTTAGACTGATCTCCCCGAAGTGAATTCAGTCCTCCAAGATAATAACATATGCAGCCTCCTGTGGCGCCTTCTCTTTACTCAGTCTAGAGATGAAACGGCTTGCTGATTACTGATTATTAGAAAACCCTTTTGCAATTATTTTAGCACAGCTGAAAACTGTTGTGCTAATTAAAGAAGGAATGAAACTGGCTTTTAGACTAGTTGAATATCTGGAGCATCAGCATTTGTTGGTTTGATTACAGGCTCAAAATGGCTAGAAACAAAATACCTTTCTTCTGAAACTCAGTCTATTCTTGTACTGAGAAATGAAGGCTATTCAATGGGAGAAACTATCTCGTACAATGCTGTGTACTTCTCGCTTCACAGAACAGTGCAAACTGGCTTTAACCAGAATAGAGTGAGTGGGTGGCCCCGGTGCACAACTGAGCAAGAGGACAAGTACATTTCAGTGACTAGTTTGAGAAACAGATGCCTCACAAGTCCTCAACTGGTAGCTTCATTAAATGGTACCGGCAAAACACCATTCTCAACATCAACAATGCAGAGGCGACTCCGGGATGTTGGCCTTCTAGGCAGAATTCCAGTGTCTGTGTTCTTGCCCATCTTAATCTTGACTTTTTATTGGCCAGTCTGTGATATGGCTTTTTCTTTGCAACTCTGCCTAGAAGGCCAGCATCCCATCCTCTTCACTGTTGACATTGAGACTGGTGTTTTGCCGGTACTATTTAATGAAGCTGCCAGTTGAGGACTTGTGAGGTCTGTTTCTCAAACTAGAAACCCAAATGTACTTGTCCTCTTGCTTAGTTGTGCACCGGGGCCTCCCACTCTGGTTAGGACCAGTTTGCCAGTAGTACACAGCGTTTTATGAGATCTTCAGTTTCTTGGCAATGTCTCGTATGGAATAGCCTTCATTTCTCAGAACAAGAATAGACTGAGTGAAAGGTATTTTGTTTCTGGCCATTTTGAGCCTGTAATTGAATCTACAAATGCTGACGCTCCAGATACTCAACTAGTTTAAAGAAGGACAGTTTTATTGCTGCTTTAATCAGGACAACAGTTTTCAGCTGTGCTAACATAATTGCACTTAACCTGAACCACCACCCCAGTGAATGCAATATCCAGGCCAAGAGTTGGACACCAAGGCCTCAAGATTGATAATGGTATGATGTTACAGCTCAGAGATCTGATAAAATGCCCCAGTTCCAACAGTACTCTGCATGCTCTGACGCCATGTAACTCACACTAACCTAGATACAGTATGTGTTCGGGGGGGGGGGGGGGTGACAACACTTCAGGTCCCATGAAGACATTGGTGAAGAAATGGTCATACCTAATTGTCAAAGTAAAGATACCTTAATAGAAAATTAGTCAAGTAAAATGAAGTCACTCTGTAAAATACTACTTGAGTAAAGGTGTTTGGTTTTAAATATCAAAAATAAGTGTAATTGCGGAAAATATACTTAAGTTTCAAAACTTAGTATAAATGATTTCAAATTCCTTATATTAAGCGACCCAGACGGGACCATTTAAATGTATTTCGTTTTTTTAAATATACTTATAGCCAGGTGAACACTGACACAATTTACAACCAAAGCATTTGTTTAGTGAGTCCGGCAGATCAAAGGCAATAGGGATGACCAGGGATGTTTTCTTTTAGTGTGAATTTCACAATTTCTGTCCTGCTTTTGGGTACCAGAGAAAATGTATGGAGTTAAGTCCATTATTTTCTTTACAAATGTAGTGAAGTAAACGTTGTCAAAAATAAAGTACAGATTCCCCCCCCCCCCAAAAAAAGTAGTACTGTAAGTACTTCATACCACTGCATGAAGGAGACATCATGACTTTGACCAGCTGCTATCTACAGTTGTACTGTGCAGCGCAGTGGTAATCTGAGAGAATTTACAGATTTGACACCACTATGCAATTTTGTCACCTAAAGACTGTCAGTCTAGACTAGGGGAGCAACACTCACTCATCCCCATTGCTCTGGCTGGCACATAGGGCAGCAGCAAAAGTGGTCTTTGGCCGTCTTCTCCACCATGGCCTAGATCCTGATGTTGTTTGCGTCTCCATTAATCTCCACATTGTGTAGGGCCTAGTAAAGGTCCCATATACTGCTCCCGAGTGGTGCAGCGGTCTAAAGCACTGCATCTCAGTACTAGAGGTGTCACTACAGACCCTGGTTCGATCCCGGCCTGTATCACAACCGGCCTTGAGTCCCATAGGGCGGTGCACAATTGACCCATTGTCTGGGTTAGGCCAGGGTAGGCTGTCATTGTAAAATAAGAATTTGTTCTTAACTGATTTTGCGTAGTTAAAATAAAACAAGGCGATAGAAATACTTACCTATCCAAAGGAACACGGGCGCATTGCCCAAGGGCCCATCTATTGCGTTTGGCTTCTAAACTACAGCGTAAAGGGAGGGGCAATTTATAAAGACTGGGACTTGCGTTAGGGGTTGAAACTCAACTCCTTCACTGGGCAATTAAACGTTTAATATCAGACATCTGTTTCCTCGACTCGCCTGTAAAACCAAACCCTGCTCACTGCAGCAGACAGGGCTGTTCTTGGTCACCTAGGGTATTGTGACTGTGAAGCAAAGAGTTTTGGCTTGGGAAGTGCTCTTTAACAAAATAAAAAATAATCAAACATATTTCCACCTTTTTGTCTACTTATTAGTCAAAGAGATGCAGTGCTTTCGGAAAGTATTCAAACCCCTTGACTTTTTCCACATTTGGTTACATACACATTTTCTTTGGTTCTTTTTAGCCCTTTTTTTCTCCCAATTTATGATATCCAATTGGCAGTTAGTCTTGTCCCATCGCTGCAACTCCTGTACGGACTCAGGAGAGGTGACAGTTGAGCCATGCGTCACCGAAACACGACCCCGCCAAGCCGCACTGCTTCTTGAAACACTGCTCGCTTAACCCGGAAGCCAGCCACACCAATTTTTCAGAGGAAACACTGTGCACCACCTCATGACAAAGCAAAAGCCGGTGTAGACCTCTTTGCAAATGTATAAAAACAGAATTTACATACGTTTTCAGACCCTTTACTCAGTACTTTGTTGTAGCACCTTTGGCAACGACTACAGCCTCTAGTATTCTTGGGTATGATGCTACAAGCTTGGCACACCTGTACTTGGGGAGTTTCTTCCATTATTCACTGCAAATCCTCAAGCTCTGTCAGGTTGTATGGGGAGCAATGCTATTTTTAGGTCTTGCCAGAGATGATCAAGTCCTGGCTCTGGCTGGGCCACTCAAAGACATTCAGAGATTTGCCCAAAGCCACTCCTGTGTTGTCTTGGCTGTGTGCTTAGGGTTGTTGTCCTGTTGGAAGATGAACCTGCGCCCCAGTCTGAGGTCCTGAGTGCTTTGGAGCAGGTCTTCATCAAGGATGTATCTGTACTTTGCTGTGTTCAGCTTTCCCTCTCCTGACTAGTCTCCCAGTCCCTGCCACTGAAAAGCATCCCCACAGCATGATGCTGCCGCCACCATGCTTCACCGTGCCAGGTTTCCTCCAGATGTGACACTTGGCATTCAGGCCAAAGAGCTCAATCTTGGTTTCATCAGACCAGAGAATATTGTTTCTCAGTCCAAGCGGGCTGTCATGTGCCTTTTACTGAGGATTGGCTTCCGTCTGTCCACTCTAGCATAAAGGCGTGATCGGTGGAGTACTGCAGAGATGGTTGTCCTTCTGGAAGTTTATCCCATCTCCACAGAGCAACTCTGGAGCTCCATCAGTGCCATAGAGGTCTTGATCACCTCCCAGACCAAGGCCTTTCTCCCCCGATTGCTCACTTTGGACAGGCAGCCAGCTCTAGGAAGAGGCTTGTTGGTTCCAAACTTATTCCATTTAACAATGTAGGTCACTGTAGGTCACTGTGTTGGGAACCTTCAATGCTGCAGAAATGTTTTGGTACCCTTCTCCAGATCTACAAGTCTGTCTCGGAGCTTTGCGGACAATTCCTTCGACCTCACGGCTTGGTTTTTGCTCTGACATCAAGTGTGGGACCTTTCATATAGACAGGTGCCTGCATTTCCAAATCATGTCCAATCAATTGAATTTACCACAGGTGGACTCCAACTTGAAGAAACATCTCAAGGATGATCAATGGAAATAGGATGCACCTGAGCTCAATTTGAGTCTCATAGCGAACGGTCTGAATTCTTACAAACATTTCTAAACCGGTTTTCGCTTTTGAGAATTTGTTTTTATTTAAGCAATATTAGAATAAAGATGTATCGTAACAAAGTGGAAAAAGTCAAGGGGTTGGAATGTTTTCAGAATGCATTCTATCATGCCCCTTATATAAAATATTAGCTCATCAAATCAAGAAGTATCAAATGTTGGTTCTACATGAGCAATTAGTCATACTTGTAGAATTTGAAAAGGTATCTAAGTAGCCCAACAGATGGGCCCTATATGAATGATAAGCTAAAAACAAGACAGTTCTCAGTTTCAATGCTGAAAGAAATAGGCTATCCAAAGGTATTATAAAATGATTTCACTTTAGTCGCTCAGGGCAGGGGAGTAAGTTACCTGTATGATTAGGCAAAATATAATAAAATAAGGTCTCACGGTTTATTTCACGTTTGTAGATGACCCGTGTTGAACCATTAACTTTCCTAACCCTTTACACTTGTTCCCGTATATGGATTGAAAATGGCCTACATTGGAATTCAGTACAGGAACATGCTATACAGTACCAGTCAAAAGTTTGACACCTACTCATTTTCAGTGTTTCTTTATTTTTACTATTTTCTACATTGTAGAATAATAGTAAAGACATCAACTATGAAACACATCTGGAATCATGTAGTAACCAAAAACGTGTTAAACAAATCAAAATATATTTTAGATTCTTCAAAGTAGCCACCCTTTGCCTTGACAGCTTTGCACACTTATTAAATTTTTTTATGACCGTTTTATTTGTACTTTTTACTGCTTATTTTCCTCAATTGGTGGTTAGTCTTGTCCCCTCACTACAACTCACCTACGGACTCGAGAGGCGACGGTCGAGAGCCATGCGTCACCGAAACACAACCCTCCCAAACTGCACTGCTTCTTGACACACTGCTCGCTTAACGCAGAAGCTAGCCACACCAATGTGTCGGAGGAAACACTGACTAGCTGGCGACCGGGATTAGCTTGCAGGAGCCCGGCCCGCCACAATTCGTCGCTAGAGCCTGATGGGACAAGGAAATCCCTGCCGGCCAAACCCTCCCCTAACCCGAGCGACGTTGGGCCAATTGTGCACTACCTCATGGATCTATCGGGCCGGCTGTAACGCAGCCTGGGTTCGAATGACTGGTCTGTAATGACGCCTTAACCACTACGATGCAGTGCCTTAGACCGCTGCTCCACTCGGGAGGCCAACTTCGCATGCTCTTGGCATTCTCTCAACCAGCACAAATGGAGAAAATGAATCACTATCCTTTGATCTTCATCAGATGACACTCATAGGACTTCATGTTACACAATACATGTATGTTTTGTTTGATAAAGTTCATATTTATATAAAAACAATTTGTTTACATTGACGCGTTACGTTCAGTAGTTCTAAAACATGCATTGATTTTGTAGAGAGCCACATCAAATTACAGAAATACTCATCATAAATGTTGATGAAAATATATTTTTTTAACTTTACGGAAAAAGCAAACCATGCAATAATCTAAGTACAGCGTTCAGACAACAAAGCAGCCAAAGAGATATCTGCCATATTGGGTAGTCAACATTAGTCAGAAATGGCATTATAAATACTCACTTACCTTTTGATCTTCATCAGAATGCACTCCCAGGAATCCCAGTTCCACCATAAATGTTCGATAATGTCCATCATTTATGACCAAATAGCCTCTTTTGTTAGGGAGTTTGGTAAACATATCCAAACGCGCGTTCAGGTCCAGTCGGACAAAGTTCAAAAAGTTATATTACAGGTCGTAGAAACATGCCAAACTAAGTATAGAATCAATCTTTAGGATGTTTTTAACAAATCTTCAATCATGTTCCAACCGGAGAATTCCATTGTCTGTAGAAAAGCAATGGAACGAGAGCTAACTCTCTCGTGACCGCGAGTCATGAGCCCAAGGCACTCTGCCAGACCACTGACTCAAATAGCTCTCATGAGCCCCTCCTTTATAGTAGAATCCTCAAACAAGTTTCTAAAGAAGACGGTTGACATCTAGTGGAAGCCTTAGGAAGTGCAACATAACCAATATCCCACTATCTACGACAGGGGCTGAGTTAAAAAAAAACTACAAGCCTCAGATTTCCCACAGCCTGGTTGGATTTAGCTCCTCCTAGTTAGCTCCTATGATTCAGTGTCAGTTCATATCATTCTATTACATACAGTACATGCATACCGCAGAATGATAAATCATGCAATTATTATTCTCAAGATAACCAAAAGCATTTAGCTGCAAACACCTGTTCTCACCATCTTCAGTTCAATTCATCTAACTTTCTTTCATGGCAACTCATAAGCATGTCATTTGTTTCATAGTCGATATATAATCATATTTCATGGCAGTGTAATGGTTAGCTTTGTTTACAGAAGGATGAAAGAAGACAATGTCTGTCACGAAGAGTTAAGGAGTCTTTGCAGCGTGTAGATGATGCAGGTATCATTGCATATTTCCCATCACCTGATGAACAACCACAATACCAGTCTGGTGTTAATCTTTCTGTGCTGTATTGACGTATCCTGAAAATTACATCTGCTGCTTTAGATGGAACGGTCGTATCTCAGTTATTGTTTTCATATCTACAAAAAATAAGCTATTTTCTTTATCAGAGAGCGAGCTGATCAAGGGGTCGAAAATGTAGATATTGCCAGATGTTCACTGTCTGGGGACCAGGCCGTGAAGCGTTATTGCTGGCAATTGTCCACAACCAGAGGTAATTAAACTGTTCTATGTTCTTTTTCTCTCTATCTCCGCCTGGTCTTGTTGTACATGGAACCTGTCTCGCATGCATTAAATAAAAAAAACTTAAGATGTCAGCCTGCCAATTTTCAGATTTACACCACATAGTCCAGTGAAAATAGCTGTGTTTATCTGTTGCTGCCAAGTCATGATTTCCCTGTGGGGTTAGCCTTGCAATAACCAAGTGGTGAGACTCATAGCCCTCTATTTAAATGTTTCAGGTACATTCCGATAAGTGTCTGCGTCACATACAGAATCGACTATTGACGTTATCTTCTATTGTTTGTCCTCGTGTCTGTTTTTCAAGCATAAAGTACTCTTGTCACTTAGTGTTTGTCACCAGGTGAGCGCACACACACACACACAATCTCTTCACTTCATCCTTCTCCCTAAATCCTCTAGGTTATATCAGCTGTTTTGGTGAACCCCTCATCTGAACTGGCTGACAGGGCACAGCATGATCATTGGGAGGTCACTTGGTCGGGTCAACAGGAAGTATTATTAAAGAGATGCTTTACATTGACATTTAGATGTTGTAGTCCCAGTTTAAATGATCCAAGGTCGGTTTTGCATTTCACCTCCTGATGATTATGATGACTGACCTTGTTAGAATAAAAAAAAAAACAGGCTTAATCATGCTCTCTCTCTGTCTCTCGTCTGGTTAGGAGACACTGCATTTGTAAGAACTGAAAGATAATTAGGGTAGCACTGTAATTCATTAATCATATGCTGTCTGGTGCTGTTCTTATCTCTTTCCCTTTCAGTCTAATCACCTCTCTCCCAACCTCTTTCTTCCTCGTTTTTATAATATACACCGTATGTGCATTGAACTTTTTTATAATACTACAATTATCATAACTATAATGCATTTATGTATTTAAAACATCTGGACAATGAACTTCTTTCAATAAAGCTTTTCACGTTATCCGCTGGTTGAAATGAAGTATCTCATTGAAAAACTATCATGTGTCCTCAGATTAATGCAGATGAAGGGAGTTAGATATGCATAGGAAGTGTGGTGTACTGTTTTTTTTCTGTATATATGAATAAAAAATCAGCCTTTACTTAAATCATGTTTCTAGTCTATTGCATAGTTACAATGTGTAATCATTGATGTCCCAGGAGTGGTAAACACCGTTGAAGTGTATAATTGTAATACGTACATGCAGACACAGCATCATTCAAAGAATGGAGTTTGATTCTCCTGGTATTGGATATGACTGAAAAAATAATCTAATTCATACCTGAACTGCACCTTTATTTATCAAGGTAGAGTACATGATCAGTGAATATATTAAATGTATAGGGTACAATGTGGGGATCTCATGCCTGGTATTAACTACATATACATGTACAGTGGAAGTCGGATGTTTACATACACTTAGATTGGAGTCATTTACTCATTTTTCAACCACTCCACAAATTTCTTGTTAACAAACTATAGATTTGGCATGTCTGTTAGGACATCTACTTTGTGCGTGACACAAGTAATTTTTCCAACAATTGCTTAGAGCAGATTATTTCACTTATAATTCACTGTATCACAATTCCAGTGGGTCAGAAGTTGACATACACTAAGTTGACTGTGCCTTTAAACAGCTTGGTAAATTCCATAAAATGATGTCATGGCTTTAGAAGCTTCTGATAGGCTAATTGACAAAATGTATACCCACACAAGTCTGGTTCAAACTTGGGAGCAATTTCCAAACGCCTGAAGGTATCAAGTTTATCTGTACAAACAATAGTAGGCAAGTATAAACACCATGGGACCACCCAGCCGTCATACCGCTCAGGAAGGAGATGAGTTCTGTCTCCTAGAGATGATTTGGTGCGAAGTCTCGCGGTTCAAGCTCCATCTTTTAAAGGAAGAACCACTGTAGGCCTAAAGAAGAATGATATGAAGAAAATGTAGACTATTCCAGATTAAGAGAATAGGTCCTGTGGGCTACACTAGTTCATTTAGAAGACAATATTTGCTTATTCTGTGGCAGTATTTTATAGTATGAAGAATACAATTGAATAAAGCTGAATAAAAATTAATATTTTCTCAGATGATTTAGGGAGTGTGCACATGCGACTTCTGTGTTGAGCTGTTAACAAATAAATAGGAACTCCTGTATGTTTAGTTATCAATGTAACTTTAGTAGTTTTAAAAACTTCAGGCTGTATGTTTTGATTTTTAATACATTGTAAGACTGCATGATGAGACTATAATAATGATTTGAAAAAAGTTGGAAAGGCATACATTTTGCGCAGGCTGTACACACTCTAATAGGCTCTAATTCACAAATTGACAAGCACTCGATAATGCCTCAAATTCCACGGCGGCATCCCCTTTGTGGCCGTAATGCACCTGAAAATAATCCATGCCCATTGTGGCCCAGAGTGCTGCCTTGTACCCTTCTCCCTGAGTGTGCTGCACAATCCGAAGTGTCTTTCTCACAGGCTACAAGTGAAGACTGACACATCGGGGACACAACTACTTGCATCCTTGTCCAATTCCAGGTTGCATATTGAAGATATTGGAAGAACTGTCCACATTACCTTTTGTCAACCAACAAGATGAGTAGGCCTAACGAAAAGCAAAAGCACTATCATATGTCAATCTACTATCCCCCAGTTTATGTATACCAGTTAGGCTCTATACTCCTTTTAAAGCAGATTAATGTGCTTAAAGTTATTTGGCCACTTTAGTTGTGACAAACTTTATTAAAACATATAGGCCTATGGGCTAGGCTACGTGAGGTGTGTGACTATGATTCGAACAAGTCAAGCATTGTTTCTTATGCTGGGCAACATTCACAAGTGATAATATATAATTCACATAGGCTAATATTGTCACCCATCAGACTATTCTTGATTTAATCTTGTCTTTACATTTACAAAATAATGTGACATTTGATTTAGAATGGACCATTATCATGCACCTGTATCAACAGGGGCAGCGGGAAAAAATACATAGGTAGGCTATACTCATGTTGTAAATATAAACAATGTACTAAATATTAGGAAAGTTGAGAAATAAGTATAGTAGGCCTAGCCTACAGAAAGATGATAGGATGCTCTATTTATTATTGCATAGCCTATAGAAATGTTGTGTAACATGAGCTCACGGGCTCTCATGACGTGTTTGATTAGATTTCTGATCACATTTGCATTGATGTCAGAGTGATTAGAGGGACAATAGAGTGCTGAGTACCAGGCAGTTATCAAGTTTGGTAGGCTACTAATAAACCTAATTACTGTGACTAAACGGTCATGTGGAATTTGACTGCCTTCCAGACTTGTCACTGCCATGTGGAGGTAATACGGTCACCACAACAGCCCTACTCATGACTCCATTCTATTCGTACCAAAATGACAATATGCTTCTCTGAATTGCCTTGTGAAAGTCTAACACTAAGTTCAGTTTTTATCATTTAGCTAGTCATGTTGGCAATAGAATAAGCTTTCAAATAATGCCACCTGGACCAGATTGCAATTTATAATGGACAGTTTTTGGTTTGCGTAAACAACACTAATTGTGTGACAGGGATGCCGGGCTGTGTTCCTAACAAAACGACCACAAGTGTGCTAACTCTAGTTCCTCAAAAGCACAGCTAGGAGAGCTCAAAAGAGCACCTTATATTTGAGGACTCTTCTGTGTCAAAGTGCATTGAAATTACTTAAGAACTGTGCACACTTTGGAGAGGGCTATATATGTGGCCACGTGGAGACACCAACAGACCTCTCACTGAAACCCTTGTCAGTTTTTGGTTACGGCTAGACGTTCCGTTAGCGGAAATTGCAGAGCGCGAAATTCAAATTAAATTATTAGAAATATTTAACTTTCATCAAATCACAAGTGTCAGTTTTCAAAAAGGCTTTATGGCGAAAGCAAAGCATGTGATTATCTGAGAACAGCACCCATACAAACACATGAAATCATATTTCAACCAAGCAGGTGCATCACGAAAGTCAGAAATAACGATATAATTCATGCCTTACCTTTGAAGATCTTCTTCTGTTGGCACTCCAATGTGTCCCAGAAACATCACAAATGGTCCTTTTTGTTTGATAAACTGTCTTTATATTCCCCAAATTTCCATTTTATTTGGCGTGTTTGATTCAGAAATACACTGGTTTCAACTCGCCCAACATGACTACAAATTATCGAATAAGTTACCTGTAAACTTTTTCCAAACATTTCAAACAACTTTCGGAATTCAACTTTAGGTATCCTAAAACGTAAATAATCAATCAAATTTAAGACAGCATTTATTGTGTTCAGTAGCGGATAAAATCAACGTGGAACGCATGACCTGGTGCGGCCAACAAACAAAAGAGTACACTTGGCTTGACACTCAAAGGAAAGGGCTACTTCATTTCTCAAAGGAAAAACATCGACCAATTTATAAAGACTCACATCTAGTGGAATCTATAGGAACTGCAACCAGGTGGCTCATAAATCTAGTTCCCCATAGAAAAGTCACCTCAATTATTATTTTTTTCCTGGATGGTTTGCCCTTAGGGTTTCGCCTGCCAAATAAGTTCTGTTTTCCTCACAGACAGAATTTTAACAGTTTTAGAAACTTTAGAGTTTTCTATCCAAATCTACACGTATCCTAGCCTTTGGGCATGCTTTTCACCCGGACGTGAAAATGCTGCCCCCTTTCCCAAAGAGAACTGTGCACACTTTGGAGAGGGGTGTGTATGTGGCCACTTGGAGACACCAGCAGACCTCTCACTGAAACCTTGTCCATTTTTAGTCTTATGTATGTATGTTTACAGAAAATAATGAATTAATAATCATGTTACTGAATATATCCGCAGTGTTTTCAGATTTCGTTGTCAACAAATGCGGCAAAAAGTACAGTAAATGTGAAATCAACAGTAGTGTTTGGATTCAATATTTGGTTCTGTGTGGCTCCGTTGGTTGAGTATTGCGCTTGCAAATCTAGCGCTGTGGGTTTGATTCCCACGGGGGACCAGTACGAAAAATGTATGCACTCACTACTGTAAATCGCTCTGGATTAGAGCGTCTGCTAAATTAGAAAAATGAAAAAAATGATTGATCCAGATTGAGAAAGATACCGGAATTTAGCAACCCTATTGACAACTAAATCAAATATTAACTCCATTTGGATGTTGAACTGGTCTTTGCCCAGTCTGTCAAAGAGACTAGAGCACGATACTGAACAGATACTTTACTGAGGATAAATGAAGCATTTTTTTCTCCTGATGATGATCCATCTACTGATGGTGCAACTGCCTCAATTTGTAAAAGCAATACAAGAAAATGGGCATGCAGAGGCTCCAGGAGCCACAACAGTCTTGAACGGTTTGGAGAGGCTGAGAAACAGGGCCAGTTTCATTGCCAAAAGCTGTAAGGAAATAAGAGACAGATATGACCAAAAAGAAGATGGGCTGTACTACCTCACCACAGCCAACGGGGCGATCTACCAGACCTTCTGCGACATGACTACTGCTGGCGGTGGCTGGACACTTGTGGCGAGTGTGCACGAGAACAACATGTATGGGAAGTGCACAGTGGGTGACCGTTGGTCTAGCCAGCAAGGCAGCAACCCTAACTGGCCAGACGGAGATGGAAACTGGGCCAACATGGTTACTTTTGGAACCACAGATGGTGCCACCTCAGATGACTTCAAAAATCCTGGCTATTATGACATTGTGGCAGAAGACATGTCGGTGTGGCACGTTCCCAACAACTCCCCTATGGAAAACTGGAACATAGCCGCCATCCTCCGCTACCACACAGAGAGACGCTTTCTCACCATTTATGGGGGAAACCTGCACCAACTCTTTAAGCTCTACCCAGTGAGATATAATGCTGGGGCATGTGGCAACACAGGACCTGCCATTCCAATCGTGTATGACTTTGGGAACATAGAGACCACCAGAAATTTTTACGGGCCCAACTCAAGAAACCAGTTTGAGCCTGGCTTCATTACTTTCAGACCAATAAATAATGAACGTGCAGCCATGGCTATCTGCTCTGGGGTCAAACCAAAGCCAAACACTCGCTGCGACACTGAACATTACTGTATTGGTGGTGGTGGATACTTCCCTGAGCAGGCCCCTCGTCAGTGTGGTGACTTCCCAGGCTTTGACTGGAATGGCTATGGTACCAACACAGAATGGAGTTCATCAAAGGAGATTACTGAAGCAGCTGTGTTACTCTTCTACCGTTAAAATCCATTCTATTGATTATCAATGCCTTCAGATGGCAAGATGTAAAGATACATTTACTTAATACTGATGCTTATACTATAATCAACATCACAGCACTATGATTTGCATTTGTTTAATCTATAAATTCCGAATACATACGTATCACATTTCCCTGTTTCAAATTGAAAGAGACTATTACAATTTTGTGAATATGAATGGCTGAAATAAAGACTACTCTAAAGGAGATATAAGTTGTGGTTTCAATATGCTTTGTCTTGCTGGCATGAAAGACATGCCAAAATGTATAGTTCGGTTAACTTTACTGTTCGCTGTCAAATCCCAATATGTCCGTTCCCTGTGTAACTTCAATATTGCAACAAATGACATGTTTATTTAACTTGCTACAAACAAATACAGGTTCTGTACTTTCACATACAGTGCCTTCAGAAAGTATTCACACCGCTTGACTTTTTCTATATTATATTGCTACAGACTGAATTTAAAACGTATGTTTTTTTTTATTTAAAAAATAATAATTTGGTCACTGGCCTACACACAATACCCCATAATGTCAAAGTGGAATGTTTTTCGAAATTGTTACAAATTTAAAAGATTATCTGAATGTTTTAAAAGTCAAGTATTCAACCCCTTTGTCATGCCAAGCCTAAATAAGTTCAGGAGTAAACATTTGCTGAACAAGTCATATAAGTTGCATGGACTCACTCTGTGTGCAATAATAGTGTTAAACATGAGTTTTGAATAACTACCTCATCTCTGTAACGCACACATACAATTGTCTGTAAGGTCCCTCAGTCGAGCAGTGAATTTCAAACACAGATTCAGCCACAAAGACCAGGGAGGTTTTCCAATTCCCCGCAAAGAAGGGCACCTACTGGTAGAGGGGTAAAAATAAAGCAGATATTCCTTTGAATAACGTGAAGTTATTAATTTCTTTGGATGGTGAATCAATACATCCAGTCACTACAAAGATACAGGCATCCTTCCTAATTCAGTTGCCGGAGAGGAAGGGAACAGTCGAGCGATTTCACCATGAGGCCAATGGTGACTTTAAAACAGTGAAAGGTTAAAGGCTGTGATGGGAGACAACTGCGGATGGATCAACAACATTGTAGTTACTCCACTACTAACTAACCTAACTGACAAGTGAAAAGAAGGAAGATTGTACAGAATAAAAAATATTCCAAAACATACATCCTGTTTGCAACAAGGCAATATATTGCAATCATTTTGGCAAAGCAATTGACGTCTTGTCCTGAAAACAAACTTACAGTGGTTCTTCCTTTAAAAGTTGCTGTGCACTGCAGCACAGCTTGCCGGGTGCCGCAGAATTTTATGGCAAGGTGTCAGCCATTGTTGCCAGAATGACGCAATTTACCATAATCTGCCACCATCTACCACAAAATGTAAAGCTCCAATCTTTTAAAGGAAGAACCACTATGTTTGGGGCAAATCCAATACAACACCTTACTGTACTCCTTATTGTCAAAGCATAGTGGTGACTGTATCATTTCATGGGTATGCTTGCAATTTTTAAGGACTGGGAAGTTTTTCAGGATAAAAAATGTACGGAATGGAGCTAAGCGCAAGCAAAACCCTAGAGAAAAACCTGGCTCAGGTGTAGATTGAGGGGAAACAACTATTTAATCAATTGTAAAATAAGGCTGTAACGTAACAAAACATGGAAAAAGTCAAGGGGCCTGAATACTTTCTGAATGCAATGATTGAGCAAATTGCAGTGGCCCTAGGGGACGAGTTCAAACTCTACCTGCTGCAGCTCCTTCCACACTGCTGTACGTCTTCATGCACGACATGAGCAAGGGCTGCCGTTTGACCATCATGGTAAGGTCATGAGGATAACGTCATCTACCTCCACACAGATTTACTTCTGGGAGATTGGACCTTTCCAAGAAAGTGTCAGCGGGCAGAACTGGTTGAAATGACATTTACCTCTGGATGTGTATATCGGTCCAGTTATGTCATTGCCCGCTCATTTATCCCATTGCCTTAGCCAGCAATGACATAAATGTCTGGTCCGACACAGACATACAGAGTTACATTTGAGTGTGGAAGTCTCATCACTTTGGACTATGTCGTGTGCTTTATTCTCCCAGCACCACAGATGTAGTAAGGGAGTCTCATCACTTTGGACTATGTCGTTTGCTTTATTCTCCCAGCACCACAGAGGTAATGTGAGTGTGGGAGTCTCATCTCTCTGGACTATGTCGTGTGCTTTATTTTCCCAGCACCAAAGATGTAGTAAGGGAGTCTCATCTCTTTGGACTATGTCGTGTGCTTTTTTCTCCCAGCACCACATAGAGGTAATGTGAGTGTGGGAGTCTCATCATTTTGGACTATGTCGTGTGCTTTTTTCTCCCTGCACCACAGAGGTAATGTGAGTGTGGGAGTCTCATCACTTTGGACTATGTTGTGTGCTTTTTTCTCCCTGCACCACACAGGTAATGTGAGTGTGGGAGTCTCATCAGTTTGGACTATGTCGTGTGCTTTTTTCTCCCAGCACCACATAGAGGTAATGTGAGTGTGGGAGTCTCATCACTTTGGACTATGTCTTGTGCTTTTTTCTCCCTGCACCACATAGAGGTAATGTGAGTGTGGGAGTCTCATCACTTTGGACTATGTCGTGTGCTTTTTTCTCCCTGCACCACATAGAGGTAATGTGAGTGTGGGAGTCTCATCACTTTGGACTATGTCGTGTGCTTTTTTCTCCCAGCACAACAGAGAGGTAATGTGAGTGTGGGAGTCTCATCACTTTGGACTATGTCATGTGCTTTTTTCTCCCAGCACCACAGAGAGGTAATGTGAGTGTGGGAGTCTCATCACTTTGGACTATTTCGTGTGCTTTATTCTCCCAGCATCACCGAGGTAATGTGAGTGTGGGAGTCTCATCACTTTGGACTATGTCATGTGCTTTTTTCTCCCAGCACCACAGAGGTAATGTAAGTGTGGGAGTCTCATCACTTTGGACTATGTCGTGTGCTTTATTCTCCCAGCACCACATAGAGGTAATGTGAGTGTGGGAGTCTCATCACTTTGCACTATGTCTTGTGCTTTTTTCTCCCAGCACCACATAGAGGTAATGTGAGTGTGGGAGTCTCATCACTTTGGACTATGTCGGGTGCTTTATTTTCCCAGCACCATAGAGGTAATGTGCCGGTGCGCTCATTAATATTTGTTCTGAAAACTTGTTTTTCCTGTAACCAATGATGACTACATCAACACGCATTGTAATTGTACAGCTGCAGTCATGATTAGTGAAATATACAGTCTGAGGATTTGAGGAAACATAAAATGTAATGATCTTACAAACCTGATAAATGATTTATCTACTGCAACAACAGCTCTCCATCACAGACCAGTTTACTTCCTGTTCTTCCAGTTACCATTTGTTTGGGTTTGCCATCAAAACTCACCCCGTGACTCTTTGACTCTAGCCAAAGCACCATCGTTACAACAACCCAGCCAATGAAGCATAGCTGGCACTCTCCTATTTCACCGATTTTAGTAATGACAACAATACAGGTTTTCCTCAAACAGCAAATCTCGGCGGTGAAAATAGACCATAGGGTTAACATCGCACTCTAACCCACAACAGTTATTCAACTCTCCTTTGTAGCGCTTGTCTTGTTTCTCTAAGGCAGCGATGAATATCAGCTAACCAGAAGCATGCTAGTTTCAACCCCCTACACGATGTCTGGGTATGGTCTTTCGAACCTGAATTCTGGGTTAAGTCCCAAATGGCACCCGATTTCCTATACAGTGCCATACTTTCCCCCAGAGCCAATAAGGGGGCTCTGTTCAAAAGTAGTACACTATATAGGGAATTGGGTGCCATTTGGGATGCAGGTCTAACCTCGATACGTATCACCAGAGGGTCATGGCAGAGCCAGAAAGAATCAGGTTACCTTCCTAGTCCAAGTAGAGAAAAGGAAACAGAACTCCATCATTCGTGGGAGCTGTCCGCCCCATCTCATTGAGAAATTGTGTACAGGAAAATCAGTTAGTTCCACAGAAAAGGTCTACCCACGAAGAAGAAGAATCTCTTTTGGATGATGAGAATGTTGGCATTGGCAATCACTTCTCACAAACAATACTGTACAGGTTGCATCCGTATGCTTTATAAATACAAACGCCCAATTGACATTGCTGATGCAAAACAAGTTATTTCGTACCACATGCCCTGTTATATTTTTGGACCATCATACCAGTATAAGGATGCATAGTGTTCTACCTATACCAGTCGCTCCCACTAGGTGTACCATGAGCTCTGGTCCTTAGATTGCCCTTTGTAACTCTACTGGCTCTATTGTGTCTTCAGCTCCTCTGTTAGGTGCCAACCTGGACAACTAGCTCCACATGTTGCTGCCTCCCAAAACGTACATTTTTAGTACAGCTCTGATTCACATGAGTATTTTCATTCCATGTTAAATTTTCTTTCCCACCTCTTACCAATTTGTACTATAGAATTTACTGTACCGAAGAAATGGGGCCTACTTTCTTAGATACAAAGTGCCAGGGTCTTAGGTTTTGTTGTCACACTCTGTTCATTAACTATCTGGGCTGGATGGAGGAAATGTGTTCATAATCAATCAATCAAATGTATTTATAAAGCCCTTTTTACATCAGCCGATGTCAAAGTGCAATACAGAAACCCAGCCTAAAACCCCAAACAGCAAGCAATGCAGGTGTAGAAGCACGGTGGCTAGGAAAAACTCCATAGAAAGACAGGAACCTAGGAGGAAACCTAGAGAGGAACCAGGCTATGAGGTGTTGCCAGTCCTCTTCTGGCTGTACTGGGTTGAGATTATAACAGTACATGACCAAAATGTTCAAACGTTCATAGATGACCAGGAGGGTCAAATAACAATCATAGTGGTTGTAGAGGGTGTAACAGGTCAGCACCTCAGGAGTAAATGTCAGTTGGCTTTTCATAGCCGAGCATTCAGTGTTAGAGACCGCACATGCGGTAGAGAGAGTTGAAAACAGCAGGTCTGAGACAGGAGCACGTCCGGTGAACAGGTCAGGGTTCCATAGTCGCAGGCAGAACAGTTGAAACTAGAGCAGCAGCACAGCCAGGTGGACTGTGGACAGCAAGGAGTCATCAGGCCAGGTAGTCCTGAGGCATGGTCCTAGGGCTCAGGTCCGGGAGGGGAGGGCGAGGGAGAGAGAGAATTAGAGGGAGCATACTTCAATTCACACAGGACACCGCATAAGACAGGATAAATACTCCAGACATAACAGACTGACCCTAGCCCCCCGACACATAAACTACTGCAGCATAAATACTGGAGGCTGAGACAGGAGGGGTCAGGAGACACTGTGGCCCCATCCGATGATACCCCTGAAGAGGGCAAACCAGGCAGGATATGACCCCACCCACTTTGCCAAAGCACAGCCCCCACACCACTAGATATCTTCAAACCACCAACTTTCTACCCTGAGACAAGGCTGAGTATAGCCCACGAAGATCACCCCCCACGGCATGAACCTGAGGGGGGCGCCAAACCTGGACAGGATGATCCCGTCAGTGACTCAACCAACTCAAATGACGCACCCCTCCTAGGGATGGCATGGAAGAGCACCAGTAAGCCAGTGACTCAGCCCCTGTAATAGGGTTAGAGGCAGAGAATCCCAGGGGAGAGAGAGGAACTGGCCAGGCAGAGACAGCAGTTCTTGCTCCAGTGCCTCAATCATAGGACCTACTGAAGAGATGAGTCTTCAGTAAAGTCTTAAAGGGCGAGACAGTCTGCGTCTCTCACGTGGATAGGCAGACCATTCCATAAAAATGGGGCTCTATAGGAGAAAGCCCTGCCTTCAGATGTTTGCTTAGAAATTCTAGGGACAATAAGGAGGCCTGCGTCTTGTGACCGTAGTGTACGTGTAGGTATGTACGGCAGGACCAAATCGGAGAGATGTGTAGGAGCAAGTCCATGTAATGCTTTGTAGATTAGCAGTATAACCTTGAAATCAGCCCTAGCCTTAAAAGGAAGCCAGAGAAATATGATTAACATTTTGTTTCGAGTCAAGATTCTAGCAGCCGTGTTTAGCACTCACTGAAGTTTATTTCGGGCTTTATCCCGGGTTGCCGGAAAGTAGAGCATTGTAGTAGTCTAATCTAGGAGTGACAAAAGCATGGATCAATTTTTCTGCATCGTTTTTGGACAGAAAGCTTCAGATTTTTGCAATGTCACGTCAAAAGAGAGATCCGGGTCCAGAGTAACGCCGAGGTCCTTCACAGTTTTATATGAGACGACTGTACAACCATCAAGATTAATTGTCAGATCCAACAGAAGATCTCTGTGTTTCTTGGGACCTAGAACTAGCATCTTGGTTTTGTCCGAGTTTAAAAGTAAAACATTTGCCGCCTTCCACTTCCTTATGTCTGAAACATAGGCTTCCAGGGAGTGCAATTTTGTGGCTTCACCATGTTTCATCGAAATGTACAGCTTTGTATCATCTGCATAGCAGTGAAAGTTAACATTTATGTTTCCCGAAAGACATCACCAAGAGGTAAAATATATAGTGAAAACAACAATGGTCCTAAAATGGAACCATGAGGAACATCAACATTTTCAGTTGATTTGTAATCATCCACAGAGACAAACTGATATATTTCCGACAGATAAGATCTAAACCAGGCCAAAACTTATCCTCTCCAAAAGAATGTCATGATTGATGGTGTCAAAAGCAGCACTAAGGTCTAGGAGCAAGAGAACAGATGCAGAGCCTCGGTCTAACGCCATTAAAAGGTAATGTACCACCTTCACGAGTGCAGTCTCAGTGCTATGATGAGGTCTAAAACCAGACTGAAGCGTTTCGTATACATTGTTAATCTTCAGGAAGGCAGTGAGTTGCTGCACAACAGCTGTTTCTAAACATTTTGTGAGAAATGGGAGGCCAATAGTTATAGTTATATAGGCCAATAGTTTTTTATATTTTCTGGTTCAAGGTTTGGCTTTATCATGAGAGGCTTTATTGCTGCCAATTTTAGTGAGTTTGGTACACATCGGTGGATAGGGAGCCATTTATTATGTTCAACATAGGAGGGCCAACCACAGGAACCTCTTGATGGGTGGGCTTAGGGCAGAAGTGCTCCCATTTCGATGTTCCTCTCAGCTTGTCAACACTCTCCCAGTGCACTTTGGTAGCTGAACTGTGTTTGGGGTGTTGTTTATCCATGTTTCAGAGTCACTGGGATTCTCGGCTTGCACATCATTCACCCATAGTCATTCACGCACACCCCTTCAATCGACTGCTGTGCCATCACAAAGTTCCACAGCGGCAGTAGGGAGGGTTACTCTTTAAGAGTCGATGATGTCACCCTCCCCTTAGAAATCCAACCCCACCACATGCAGGGAAGTCTGGCCCCGCAGCAGCTTTTGATCAAACCATCAAAAGATTCGCCAGTCTGTCATGGGTGTCTCTTATCTCTCCTCTTTTCCTCTCCTTCCTTGCTTTAGTACCAGATCTTTATCCCCATGGTGAACAACGTGATGTTGAAGGATCAAACACCAGCGCTATGATGTGCTCATCTGTCGGATCGTCAAGGTCAGTTTTTGGTCTCACGTTTTTGGACAGCACGTGTTATGAAATATGTTGAGATTAGCGAGGAGGCAATCTGTGAGAAATGCACGAGGCAAGTTTGAATCTGTGAGAAACGCACGAGGCAAGTTTGAACAATTATAATTCCAATCAGACAGTGTAATAGAACAGGATTAATTGAGGCACCTTGCTTACAGTGTGTTTCTCTGCAGGAAGGAAATGAAACTTGTGGGCAGAACAGATGTTTAGAAGCCCTGGGCTCACTGAGTGTGTGTGCGCATCATCATGGTAACCGTGTTTATCTCAGGGGTACACTTTGGCAGAGGAGGAAGAGGACCCTCTAATCATCCAGCTGCGCAGGAAAATGAGCGACATAGCAGAGGCGGGGCCAGTGAAGAAGCTCCACGTCAGCACCACGGCCCTCAGGAGAAATAACATGTCATTTCCATTCCTGAACTGTGTCTTGAATTATGCTTCCATTTCAACTAATTGTTTTTTGTTGTTGTCCTCAAACAGGTAGTGCTTTTAGTTTTAGAGGCTCATTATCAAATCACTTCATGATCAGAGTTGATAAGTACTTTTTCAAATAGTCGGTTTGTGGTGGATATATAAAACACGTATTTGACAGTATTGCTCAGTTTACATCCAAATTTCTCTCTCCATAAGACACCAATGCACAATGATTTTGAAGCGCCTTTGTTACAGCACGTCTAATCATTTCAAAACAGTGAGAGACACTGACCTGTCAGATCTGCTGATTTCTTCCCTCACCCAACTGACACCATATGAAGCGCATTAATGTGATTATTGTGGCTGAGGCGCCTGAGCGTGGTCCTGCACTCGTGATGGTCGCTGGCCCAAATCTACATTCCCCTGGCCAGGTATAGCTATTCCCTCCCTCCACCACACTTCCAAGCACCAAGCAGTCGCCCATTTTCCAACAGAGGTCCTCATTTCCACCCTTAAACCAAATCATATTTTTTTTGCTGACCTATCTTTACTGGTGGTGCATCCACAGGCTGTTTTTATTTTTCTGAAGCCTAGCCAATATGATGTGGCCATTCAGCAGATTTACAATTCAAAGATACTTGCAATTCACTGTGACTTACAATTGACTAAAAGTGTATAAACAACACCATTGCATGACATTTTTTAATATTCTTTATTCATAACTATCTAACCAAAATACACAAAGCATCCAATTAGAAAAAAACATTATTTCTGTAACAGTGATTTGAGCCCAAAAAATGCTTAATGAATGAAACTATCACTATTACGATGAAACATTCACCCCCAGAATCCATCATACTGATTGTGATCTGATCTAATGGATGTTTATTCTCCCATCCATCGTTAGTGATCTGTTCATTACAGCCTCCCTGTCGTGCTGGTTGGAGCTGAGTGAGGACCAGCAGGATGAGTTGATCCGCAACATCGAGGTGGCCCTCAACTTCCAGGACATCGTCGAGTTCACCCAAACCCTGCTCAATCTGGCCATGTTCATGGAGCACAGCAATAAGGTGGGTTCACATTCAGAGCAGGGCCCTATAGAATGGGTTTTAAGCTCCAGTCCTGGATAGAGCTACTTGGTGTGCAGGCTTTCGTTCTAGCCCTGCAGTAACACACCTAATTAAAATAATAAACTCATCACTATCCTCAATCTGGGCCCTTATTAACTGAATCAGGTGTGGTGATAAACTGGAATAAAGGCCTGCACACCCCGTGGCTCGCCCCGTAGTTGGAGAACCCTGCTTTAGAGCAATGCCACATCATTAATCCACCCATCTAAGGAACGTCCTGTGTTTTTTCAGGTTCCTCTTCCTCTGAGAGACAGTGGCATTGTTCTGCTTGGCGAAAAGGCTGCCAAATGCCATGCATATTCCAAGGCCCTCCACTGAAAAGAGCTGGTTTTCCAGAAGGGTGCCTCTCATCTCAATCTAGAGTCCCTCATCAGGTAGGAACCTCAATAAGAGAACACAATGATCAGCAGAATCCATTTTGAGTGAATAGGGGAGTGTTTGGCGGGTCCATGCTGTATATTTCCTGTGCTTCCCAGACTTGGCAATAGCCAACATCAATTGTTGAAACATTCTATGGGTAGCTACTGAGGCAGTGCGCCTACTGTATGGCTGGAAGGTTTCAAATTCCCCTTGGGTTATTGAACTCTTGCTTTTGTTGGGTCATACTGCACTTTTACTTTGAAGCCTAACCACGAAATTGCTAGAATGGATGATGTGGTGCTTTTAATGGCCATTTTCTTTGGCTTCCCTGTGTCTGTATTGGTGGAATGCGTGTGATGGCACATGGTTGGGGAGAAGAGATGTACATTCCCCTGAAATAAGAATACCTCCGTTTCATATGAAATGTGACTCACCACCTGGATTTGGTCTTATGTAGCTAAATGTAGTTTTTTACATTGGATAAAAGTAGAGACTAAGAGGTTTCAAAATGCTATATCATACACTGCATTTGAGGAACAATGGGAAAGTAATTCTGCTTTGAAAGTTGATCAACATGTAAACTCACTTTCGAGAATTGTTTTGGTATGTAGTGAAAAACTCTTCTTTGTCTACACCCATTCAGCATCATTCACACCCTCTTAAGCTTTAGCCCCACCCATCTCGTTTCGCTCTCAGAGCGTTCAGAGTGCACACTTGACACACTGGCCGATGGTTTGTTTCCCTCTGGATAACACGAAAACAGCCTAACCTGCTCCGCTGGCAACAATTTCATTACGCTTTTTTGCCAATGTTTACTGACACCTGCCATATTCAACGGGTGTTGTACACTTTAGCTTAAGACATGTAGCTAGCTAGCTAGGTAACAATGAACCTAGCTAGGTAAACAATGTGTAAGATCACACACATAACTTAACTTAACATAACTTTACCTGCCGCCCAGGTAACATTAGCTAGTTAAACAACAATGAACATGGTGCCAAATCATGTCGTTACTACCCTGCATGAATCTGCTGGGAGCTAACCAACGAGGTTCAATGTTAGCTAGCTAACATTAGGCTCTAACTAGAATAGCAAACAGCTCTGGGAAACAAATAATAGCATCAGCTAGGGAGCCAGCCAGCCAACGTTAGCTAGCTGGCTAACAGTACACTTCAGCTTGAAATGTAACCACTTTCTGTCAAAAGAAAGTGAACTGTGTAATATCGGAAAATGTAGCTAGCTAACGCTAGACTATCTTACCTGTTTACATCATGATGCATGATGGACGCGTCTCCCTGTCAGGAATGCCATACCGCGGCTGCCCATAGTTTGAAGATGTAATCCAGAGACAGGTGTTTTCTCTATCTCTTTAACTATCATACTCTAATTCAACTGATTTTCAAAACTCGATCCTCCAGAAAGTGGAGAGCAACACTTATGCAGCTCTACTACACAACACATTTCTTTAAAGCTGTGTTCGACAGGATTACCAACAGACTGACCAGCTCAAATAGACACAAGCCCTCTATATGGCAGACCAATCTGAACTCTTCTCTCGGCATGTCCAGCCCACTCATTATCTCAGCCAATCATGGCTAGTGGGAAGGTTGCTGTCTTTATGTGGCTTAACCAACAAGGCTTGTAATATAACTATTTTATTTGTATTTACAGATGGCATACAAGTTTGTTATTAAGGCACATGAAAGTTCACATGTCCCAGAAGGCATTTCTGGCAAAAAAAACACAAATGGCTCCTCTGTGAAGTTGTGACTTGCGACATGCACCTCGTTTCCTGAAAAGGGTAACCATTGTTTGTCTGGTACCGCACACACAATGAATGTGCAATGAATGGAACGACCGGCCATAGTGAATGCTTTTTTTGCTTCTTGCTTAGGCCTAGTCACTGTAGCATTGGCAGACTTCACCTTTCCCAAATTGGAGTCTGTTTTGAGTTATAACACAGAACAGGTGTCCACCTCAATGCAAATTCATAGCTTACACTTCGGTTTTAGTTCTTCCATTACCTATTATTTCGTTTTTCTTTTGGTGTATTTGAGAACCTAAAAGCCTCACTAAAGACATGGCTGACCACTGACGACTCTAGGACGTTTAACGACCCCTTTATGAGAGTCATTACACCAATCAAATAATGGTTGACACATCCCTCATCCCATATCTCTTTCATATCTCCTGTCATCTTTTCCATCCCTCCTCTCGCCCTTGTCTTTTATGCTAGTGTTGTATTTCCAGCCATTGTTTTCCAGCCATTTAATTGTGCGTTTGCCCCCTTTCATCCATCCGTCTGGAATAGCGTTCTCTCAGTGGCCTGTTTTCAATTTCTCCCTGCCTTGATGATGATGAATGACGGGAGCCAGCAGCTCAGAGTTTTCAATTTCTCCATCTGGTTCTCACCTCTCCAAGATTTCCCATAAAATGACTCCTGTGCACCACGTAGCCTGTTCTATTCCATCGCTTTGGTGTAGAAGTAGTAGATTTCTGGGGCCATTGTATTATACACTTAAGTCAGGAAATTTTGAAGATATTTTCCCATTTCTTGTCACCTATTTTTTTTTTATTCAGTAACTCAGTTGCTGGTTGGCCTAGCAATGAAACCTTGATTGTGGCATTTGTAAGCCAAAAAGTCATCTCAAAAAGTTGTCTAGTCAGACCATATGGGTCTTCATTTATTTAGCATTAAGGCATTGCAAATATGTGGATGGTATGTACCGACACGGAAACGATTACCCACGTTGTCCTAGGAATTAAAGGCGACTTTGATGCTCCACAGCCGCCCAGATGGGGGGGCTATACACTATTAAGTATTTCCCAGACTGTACGTCGGATTCAGTCTTTTACGATTATTACATCACACTGTTCGGTGTTACCCAATCAAAATCTTAATGTCAACCTGGCCAGATTGTACCATTTGCTACAGTTCTGTAACATTCTGCAAACTTTTGTCCGGGACGACAAAATCGTGGCATAAAACTGGTAAAATCGTATTGGTAAAATCGTACCCACCAACACTGTTTCATCTCCGAATGAAGCATGTCAACATAGAACCAATGGTGGAGATACTGGTGTGTTGGTTCAACACTAAATGCTTTACAACCGATACTGATGCAGGTTTGATGTATCTATCCCTTAGCACTTGATGAAATGACTGTGCACATGCTATCCTGTTAAGTCTTTTGTTGATTTGCCATGTAAATAAACTCTTGCTGCCCTATGCATTACTTATTGCCAGTAAATGCTAGCGGAGATCAAATGCTTGCCGTCATCCATATGCAATATGCCTACACTCTGAAATATTGTGTTGACAGTAAAAGCACTTACTGTCACTTATGCTGTCCGGCCTTATACTGTATATTCTTTTTTTTTTTTTTTACACTTTATGAATACATAGGCCTAGTTTCTGCTAAGCTGCATCTGAGAGTCAAAAAAATGTATTTGACTGCATATTGATTTAGGAATTTCCTTAATTTGACTTTGAAGATACTTTGACATTTTAGTCATTTAGCAGACACTCCTATACAGACTTGTAGTAGTGAGTGCATAGATTTCCATACTGGTCCCCTGTGGGAATCAAACCCACAACCCTGGCGTTACAAGCACCGTGCTCTACCAACTGAACCACACGGGACCTAGCAACACAGTCTCACAATAAATTTGTGCATATCCCTTTGCTGGCGCTGAAAAAAGGCACTAAAACAAATTCTCCTTCAGTACTTCACGATGTCTTGATATCTTGTAAATAGCTGAGGCTTTGGCAGAACACTTTGAGAAAGTTAGGCTACCCTGTAAATGAACTCTGAAATGTCCCCGGCAGACCTCGCAGTGAATAGCTGTAAGAAATTAAGCGTGTCAGCCATTAGCACAGAGTCCAAATACACATCCGAGAGGTTACACCAGGCCACAGCACTAGACTAGACTAATGAGGGCTCCGACTGGGACCTCACATTCTCCTTTGGACCCGCAGCTTCCCGTGGAAACCTTTTTGGACAGGTGGAGCCACAAGCTCCGCAGATACAATTTGTAATTTGTCATCTATCCTAAATTATTCTCAGCATTGATCACCGTCCCTAAGCTCCCTAGGACTTACTTTTAAGAATGTCGCTCATCTGCCACAAATGGAAGCACCCACTATTTCTTATTTGGAATCTCCTCTCCTGGCCTTGGCACCTGTTTAAAAGGACATACACTGACAGTGCACCCTGCTTAAGGTATGCCATAAGCACATTTTGAGCACACTGCCTCACTTCTTACATTAATGTGCCATTTCAGTGGTTGTTGCAAAGTCTTTGTTTTTGAATGTGGTCAAGACCTGTCAGAGTGGCTGTAGAAGCCATTGACACGATGTGTGTGTGTGGTCTTGTTCTCTGGAGTTTGGCAATGTGACCTTTGCCCAGTGGCATGAATGTCAGTGGGACCTGTGAGTCAGAGCTCAGTGGTGGCTGAAGGCAAAGGCATAGTTATTGGTTGATCAGAGACACGAGGGTGATCAACTGGCAGCTTCTCAAACCTATTAACCATTGACGTCTTGTGATGAGTACATGGCTAATTTGATGATATTGAACTAAGACAGACAGCTAGACAAATAAAGCACATTGACTACCATCAGCAGCACACCTTTTCTTAAAAATACATGTTTATTTCCTATCCCACAAAACAACATACTATAGAGCTGTACACATTTTTACAAAGGACACAATTCCAAAATAAGTGTTTGTTTTCTTACAATAAAATCTGTCAGGTACTTCTGATGGATGGGTGGTTGTTCCCGTTCCAGTAGCTCACAAAGGTACATTGCAACACACTTGCTGGGTCTCTGTGTATATATTTTTTTCCATTGTCATACCTGCCCGCTACGTGTAATCAACCTAACCACAGCTTGAGTTATGACCGATAAATAAAACCTTTTGCTATGAGACAAGATGGAGGGAAGCAACATTGTTACCCTTACAGAACAGTGGTAAAGAGGCTTCGATGAAAATGAAAATATTTCAATGATATATACAAAATGAACTACAATTTACAATCAAACATGTTTAAACACGTTTAACCCATATAAAAATTCCAGACTATAACAAAGGGGAAAGACAATTTGGTTGCTCAGGTTTGGTTAAATCTGAAGCATGCGCATCATCCAGAGTTTGAAGTTAGAAGAGTTTATGGTTGAAAATTCTGTGGCCGGATCTTCATCTCCACTCTCTTCAGGGAGTAGTTGGGCCCGTGCCAGCCGTACCAATTGATTCCATCTGTGCTCTTGCTGTGGTCGCCATAACGATAGAACACGCCGTTCAGGTTGGAGTCAGTGCAACAGTTGTACCAGTAACCACCTGTAGGGAAAAAAGGTGAAAATGCAGTCATTGGAAATACATTTGAAGGTGTTAATTCTGCGAGTTAAACCAGAGTTAAGTATTTTGTCCCTCTTGTACCTTTGCGTAGTGAAGCGCAGTCGTCCACACATTTGTCGTTGTCTTTGCCCTTGGTGCTGAAGTTGGTGTTGTTGTGGTAGCGCAGAGAGTCCCCAGCATTTCCACTGTAGTTGGCGATGAAGAGTTTGTAGCTGTTCAACTCGTTTTTCACTGTGAAGTAACTGTACTCTGCATAGCGGGTCTGGCCTTCCCAGTCCTGGAGAACAGAAAAACAGAAACAGAACATTATTTAGTTGTTTGCTGCACATCTTGTGGTAAAACTATGCAACTGAGAATATTGAACTAATGTTAAAACTTTAGGTGGAGCAAGAGGTTTACCACTTGACCATGAGTTTTCTTTTTACTGTGTTTGGGTGGTGTATCTTTAGTCTCCTGGCTCTGGATAAAACCTCCCACCACTATCATCAGTTACCTCAGGAGTGGGGTGTGTCAGAGTCATGCCGTTATTTATTTACTGCTCTCAGTATCTGGGGACTGGTCCTTTGTACCTCCATCTCTATTCTTAGTATGCTGGGCTGCCTTGTCAGACGGAAGATGTTTTCATTGCCCAGCCAGAAGTCCCCGCGGATGGTGCCAAAGCCATTTTTGTACTGCTTCCAGTCGCGGTTGAAGGAGGTCAGGCCCACCTTGCGTCTCTGGATGAGCGTCCAGCCACCACCATTGCTCTCCATGTCACAGAAGACCTGCCATTATACAGAGACTACAATGTAGCAGGGATCTGTGAATGTAAAACCTTTTTTGTAATTCCAGGGTTATCACTTACATCAATCTCAGGGGTCCCCAGGAAGTCATCTGCAGGCAGTTTGTACTCCCCAGAGATCTTGTAGTTCTTGGTGTACAGGGATGCACAGTCGTAGATGGCATCTAGAAAAGAAAAGGTTATGTCATTAGAGATGGCCAAACCAGATGCTGTTTCATGGCGGGTTTTAAAAATGCTAATTGACAAACGGTATCATGGGAATAGATGTCTGCCAGAGAAGTCAAAGAATTTTGGATAGAAGGATATTATACACAGCATGGTTACATTTCTTTGCATAGTTCTCTCTATTGTTTATGTGATGGTATGGTGATGCCATTTGTGGTGCTTTGAGATCACTGGGGAGTAATGGATCCAATGCATCAAAAAGGGATCAAGTGTTTTCATGGCTAGAGGCTGGAGTGGAAACGCCACTCTAGTCTTTGCTTTTCTTCCTGCTCTGCTTACCTGTCTGCACAGTGTCTGTATAATTTGAAGAGTCATTATAAATCGCTTCTCTGTTCACTGTTGCAGCATCATAAATGTACTACTGCTAATAGGGTATTAAAATATACACTGCGACATGCCTGGTTAAATCTCCCCACTGTCTGGTTAAATCTCCCCGCTGCCTGGTTAAATCTCCCCACTGCCTGGTTAAATCTCCCCGCTGCCTGGTTAAATCTCCCCGCTGCCTGGTTAAATCTCCCCGCTGCCTGGTTAAATCTCCCCGCTGCCTGGTTAAATCTCCCCGCTGCCTGGTTAAATCTCCCCGCTGCCTGGTTAAATCTCCCCGCTGCCTGGTTAAATCTCCCCGCTGCCTGGTTAAATCTCCCCGCTGCCTGGTTAAATCTCCCCGCTGCCTGGTTAAATCTCCCCACTGCCTGGTTAAATGATGGCTATCACGAGACACCCAGACAAGTTTGCAAACTAGTCTCCATTTGATGGCAGCTGTCTAATGCCGAAGATTCGGAACGCCCACTGATAATTATTACAGGTCGAACGATTATGATTTTTCAACACCGATACCGATTTATTGGAGGACCAAAAAATAAATATGTATTTGTAATAATGACAATTACAACAATACTGAATGAACACTTATTTTAACTTAATATAATACACCAATAAAATCAATTTAGCCTCAAATAAATAATGAAACATGTTCAATTTGGTTTAAATAATGCAAAAATAAAGTGTTGGAGAAGAAAGTAAAAGTGCAATATGTGCCATGTAAGAAAGCTAACGTTTAAGTTCCTTGCTCAGAACATGAGAACATATGAAAGCTGGTGGTTCCTTTTAACATGAGTCTTAAATATTCCCAGGTAAGAAGTTTTAGGTTGTAGTTATTATAGGAATTATAGGACTATTTCTCTCTATACCATCTGTATTTCATATACAGTGCCTTGCGAAAGTATTCGGCCCCCTTGAACTTTGCGACCTTTTGCCACATTTCAGGCTTCAAACATAAAGATATAAAACTGTCTTTTTTTGTGAAGAATCAACAACAAGTGGGACACAATCATGAAGTGGAACAACATTTATTGGATATTTCAAACCTTTTTAACAAATCAAAAACTGAAGTATTGGGTGTGCAAAATTATTCAGCCCCTTTACTTTCAGTGCAGCAAACTCTCTCCAGAAGTTCAGTGAGGATCTCTGAATGATCCAATGTTGACCTAAATGACTAATGAGGATAAATACAATCCACCTGTGTGTAATCAAGTCTCCATATAAATGCATCTGCACTGTGATAGTCTCAGAGGTCCGTTAAAAGCGCAGAGAGCATCATGAAGAACAAGGAACACACCAGGCAGGTCCGAGATACTGTTGTGAAGAAGTTTAAAGCCGGATTTGGATACAAAAAGATTTCCCAAGCTTTAAACATCCCAAGGAGCACTGTGCAAGCGATAATATTGAAATGGAAGGAGTATCAGACCACTGCAAATCTACCAAGACCTGGCCGTCCCTCTAAACTTTCAGCTCATACAAGGAGAAGACTGATCAGAGATGCAGCCAAGAGGCCCATGATCACTCTGGATGAACTGCAGAGATCTACAGCTGAGGTGGGAGACTCTTTCCATAGGACAACAATCAGTCGTATATTGCACAAATCTGGCCTTTATGGAAGAGTGGCAAGAAGAAAGCCATTTCTTAAAGATATCCATAAAAAGTGTTGTTTAAAGTTTGCCACAAGCCACCTGGGAGACACACCAAACATGTGGAAGAAGGTGCTCTGGTCAGATGGAACCAAAATGGAACTTTTTGGCAACAATGCAAAACGTTATGTTTGGCGTAAAAGCAACACAGCTGAACACACCATCCCCACTGTCAAACATGGTGGTGGCAGCATCATGGTTTGGGCCTGCTTTTCTTCAGCAGGGACAGGGAAGATGGTTAAAATTGATGGGAAGATGGATGGAGCCAAATACAGGACCATTCTGGAAGAAAACCTGATGGAGTCTGCAAAAGACCGGAGACTGGGACGGAGATTTGTCTTCCAACAAAACAATGATCCAAAACATAAAGAAAATCTACAATGGTATGGTTCAAAAATAAACATATCCAGGTGTTAGAATGGCCAAGTCAAAGTCCAGACCTGAATCCAATCGAGAATCTGTGGAAAGAACTGAAAACTGCTGTTCACAAATGCTCTCCATCCAACCTCACTGAGCTCGAGCTCTTTTGCAAGGAGGAATGGGGAAAAATGTCAGTCTCTTGATGTGCAAAACTGATAGAGACATACCCCAAGCGACTTACAGCTGTAATCGCAGCAAAAGGTGGCGCTACAAAGTATTAACTTAAGGGGGCTGAATAATTTTGCACGCCCAATTTTTCAGTTTTTGATTTGTTAAAAAAGTTTGAAATATCCAATAAATGTCGTTCCACTTCATGATTGTGTCCCACTTGTTGTTGATTCTTCACAAAAAAATACAGTTTTATATCTTTATGTTTGAAGCCTGAAATGTGGCAAAAGGTCGCAAAGTTCAAGGGGGCCGAATACTTTCGCAAGGCACTGTACCTTTGACTATTGGATGTTCTTATAGGCACTATAGTATTGCCAGTGTAACAGTATAGTTTCTGTCCCTCTCCTCGCCCCTACCTGGGCTAGAACCAGGAACACATCGACAACAGCCACCCTCGAAGCAGCGTTACCCATGCGGAGTAAGGGAAATAACTACTCCAAGTCTCAGAGCGAGTGACGTTTGAAACGCTATCAGCGCGCACCCAGCTAACTAGCTAGCCATTTCACATCGGGTACACCAGCCTCATCTCCGGAGTTTTTAGGCTTGAAGTCATAAACAGCGCAATGCTTGAAGCACAGCAAAGAGCTGCTTGCAAAACGCACGAAATCGGTGTCCAAAAATACGGATTTCCGATTGTTATGAAAACTTGAAATCGGCCCTGATTAATAGGTTGACCTCTAATAATTATAGTACATTTTTTTAAACCCTGAACAATGGCCTCCATACAAATATAATTGAACCTTTTTGGTTGTTTGTTTAATAATAGTCGTCTGAAACTGTATGCTAATATTTCTGTGAAGGGTTTTTTGAAGTAGATTTTCTGTTTTCTGACTGCAGACTGACTGACATTTCTTGTGTGTCTGACATTAAATCAAATCAAATTTTATTGGCCACATACACATGGTTAGCAGACCATGCAGTAATATCTAACAAGTAATCTAAGCTAACAATTTCACAACTACCTTATACACACAAGTGTAAAGGAATGAATAAGAATATGTACATACAAATATATGAATGAGAGATGGCCGAACGGCATAGGCAAGATGCAGTAGATGGTATAGAGTACAGTATATACATATGAGATGAGTAATGTAGGGTATGTAAACATTATATAAAGTGGCAGGCCCTGAAGCCAGGATATGCATATAATTGGTACCATTGGAGAGAAAACACTGAAGTTTGTAGAAATGTTAAAATATCCACAACTTAGGTTCTTACCTGATGTGGTCTGAGTGACGGACTGGGCGGCTTGCAGCTGCATGATCTCCACCCGGTTATTGATCTCAGAGTACTTGCTCTCAGCCTCAGTGACGCGGGACTCCTGCTGTCGGTTCTGCTTGTCCAGCTCGATCATCTGCCTTACTACGTTCATCAAGTCTGTCTCCTGCTTGCGGCCCAGCTCCTCCAGTAGGCTGGTCAGGTTGGCCACCTGCACCTTCAGGGAGCGCACTTCATCACAGCACTGCGCTTTTGGAGGCTTGGGTGGCGCCAGCCTCTTCCTTGGGTTTTGCGCCCACGCTTCTGTCAGCACCAGCAGCAGGAGGGTAACGCTCAGAGTCACCGTCAGCAAAGACATCTTTTACAATTTTCTCAATTCTTGCTCTGGTTGAATGCAAGCTGTCCTGGTCCAGTCTGATTCTTTAGCGGTGTCAGAGGTCTTGAAGAAACTGAGAGAACAGGATTGGATTAGTTGAGTTAGGAATCTGACTGGTTGAAGTGAAGTTTCCTTTAGCCAACTGCTTTCTCAGGCTCTTTGCTCCCTCAGTAAAGCTGTGGCTGGGGGATCTTAAATATATATACATGTGTGCCCTCCCCTTTTTTGGTTGTGCTCACAGTTACTGACCCGCCTTCAACCCCCCCCCCCCCCCCCCCCCCACACACACACACACACACTCACTCACTCACTCACAGACACACACACACACACACACACACACACACACACACACTTTTGCTCACTCTTGTTGGTTCTGCCCTGTGCCTTGTTTCTTTTTCATGTGTTGCAAGTTTCAGAGGGACACAGTTTTTTCGCTCTGTCTGGAAGAGCGAAGGACAAATTCTCCTGTCTGAAAGAGCTCACACTTCACGTGGTAATAACCAGCTCAATTTCACCTTCCCTGGCTTTGTATTCAACAGCCTTTCATTCCCAGAGGCACACCTAGCTGATGCATTTTGATACTTTCGTCAAGCTTAGATTTAACTGCTTAAAGTAGGAGTATGTGTACAATTTATCTTCGGTTTGGCCTTCACACATGAAGGTGCTTGTCCTTGTTAATGATAGTTGTGTAGCACCCTCGGGGGGAAGTTTCAACAATAACAGCAGCCTCTTTACATGCCGAAGGGATTGGTTAAAACCCCCATGCAGTCTTTTACATTTTTAAATCATCACTCACTGCTCAGTTTATTAGGTATACCCATCTATTACCGGGTCGGTCCCCACATTGCCGCCAGTTAGCTTCCCTGTTAGCTTGCACGACTCTTGCCATTCTCCTTTGACCTCTCTCAGCAACGAGCTGTTTTCTCCCACAGGACTGCTGCTGGTGTTTTTTTGTTTGTCGCACTATTCTCTTGAAAGCATAGGAGGGCAGCCGTTTCTGAGATACTGGATCTGGCGTGACTCACTGTCTGTAGGAGCGATCCATTTTTGTGAACGGGTTGGTGTACCTAATTGAGTGTTTGTCTAAATCATTGTGTGTTTATTTCATGAAAATATAGTGCCTTCAGAAAGTATTGACAACCCTTGATTGTTCACATTTTGTTGTTACAGCCTAAATCAGTGACACAAAATCTCAATTGAGATGTTGTGTCACTGACCTACACACAATACCCCATAACGTCAAAGTGGAATTATGTTTTTTGACATTTTTACAAATGATTACAACATTAAAAGCTTAAATGTCTCGTCAATAAGTAGACAACCCTGTTATGGCTAGCCTAAATCAGTTAAGGAGTAAAAATGTGCTTAATAAGTCACGTTATAAGTGAAGAAGCCGGATGTGGAGGTCCCGGGGTTGCCATGGTTACACGTGGTCTGCGTTTGAAGCCAGTTGGTCATACCGCCTAATTCTCTAAAATGACGTTGGTAGAGAAATTAAATTATCTTGCAACAGCTCTGTTGGACATTCCTGCAGTCAGCATACAGTCAGCCTGCACCCTCCCTTGGTATCTATACCTATGGCTGTTACGGTGACCGTATTACCGTCACACCGGCGGTCACCAGTCATGACGGCATTCAAATTCCACGTGACCATTTAGTCACAGTAATTAGGCTTCTCTAAGCTGTGATGCTGCTGGTCATTTAGTAGCCTATCAAACGTACTAACTGCCTGGTACTCAGCACTCTACTGTTCCTCTAATCACTCTGACATCAATGCAAATGTAATCGGAAATCTAAATTCAACACGTCACGAAAGCCCATGAGCTCATTATGCGCAACATTTCTGTAGGCTATGCAATTGCGGGAGACAACAGAGTGATGGCCTCTACTGAAATAGGAGGATCCCATCAGCTTTCTACAGGCTAGGCCTACTATATTTACAGTGCCTTCGGAAAGCATTAAGACCCCTTGACTTTTTCCACATTTTGGTATGTTAGTCTTTCACCTAAAGTCAAGTACCTTGGCACAGATTACCATCTTTTTTTTAAATCATAGAACATTGCCTAAGTTGCTGGAATCAGTACAATTTGCACCATAATACAATATCTACCATAAGCCGCCTCCAACATCCTTTTAGAGAATTTGGCAGTATGACCAACTGGCCTCACAACTGCAGACCACGTGTAACCACTCCATCCCATGACCTCCACATCCGGCTTCTTCACTTTATGAAGTGAATAATATAAAGCACATTTTTACTCCTGAACTGACAACGAACACAATTGCATTTTATCAATGGCAATTTGAATGCACAAAAATACCGTGATGAGATCCTGAGGCCCATTGTGAGGTCCATTTTGTAAAGTATCTGTGACCAGTAGATGCATATCTGTATTCCTGTCATGTGAAATCCTTAGATTAGGACCTAATTCATTTATTTAAATTGACTGATTTCCCTCATATGAACTGTAACTCAGTAGAATCAAAGAAATTGTTGCATGTTGCATTTATATTTTTGTTCAGTATAAAATAAATATTAAATGACCTGTCCCTTACCTTCTGCCTTTGCTATGATTTCCATCAATTTGGTGGTGATGTGAATGAATCTCTAATTCTTTTTTGGTTTGTACTGAGCCAATGCCAAGCAGATATGTGGTCCATACTGTAGCTATATGGATGAAAGATTTCTAGAAACTTGGATAACATCGTTAGCTAAAATAAATAGGGGTAGCTATTTATTTAAATTGCAAACAGGGAGTGTGTAGTTACTGTTTAATCTCTCTTCCAGATCAATATCAACCTGACTGCCAGGTGGTAGTGTAGCCAGTGTAGAAATCTATTGATGAACTGAAAGTGTAGGGATATACTTTATAAATAAATGTATTGATACATTTGGAAGTGTATTAATATATAATATCCTATACTTGTGCTTTTCAAATAGACTGGGATCTTTTTTTTCCTACGAGGGCTATTTGTATTCTTTATTGGTGCTTACAGTTTTATCATTTATTCAAATGAAGCAGAAGGAACAGGATGTACAGAATGCCCCATGTGAGGAGGCTGTTCAATATTCTGCACATTTGTTTTGTTAAATGTGAATAACGTGGCCTGACCCACTAAAATCTAGATAGCCAGAATTGCCTTGCAGTGCAATACATGGTTCCATATTCAGCTACAATGAGTGCCTCAGTATGCGCCTGGGCATCCACAAAGTGTCTGAGCGGAAGAGCTCAAGGCCTTGCATACGACTGGCGGGTCTGGTGCCTCACACTGCCATGGCTTCCAAGTGGTGTGGATTAGAGCATGGTGGACAGGAGCCAGGTACTTACCGCTAAGTCACCACCCAGTTTTAGAACGGTAGACGCAACAGAACAGAAGGTACAGGGAGAAGAAAAATATATATTATTCTCCTCGTCTGAGCCCCCTGTTTTCTTATCTCAACGAGCGTTGGTCTACGGCTTTTCTTCAAAGACATGGTGCGTGACAATGTGCCGGGGAAAGAAGTCATCCCGACTTCTGTGACTTCTGGTAAATTACAGTTAAATCTGGTTCCATAGTTGTGGGTTCTCCCTGATCTCTCTGAACTAAATTGTAGTCGATGTGGGTGCATTTGCAAAAAGGCTCTGCTTAAATGTCTTCTTAAATCATACTCTTTACTCCAATCCCATTTGTATTTTGCTTGACCTAAGTATAGAATTTCTGAGTACACTTTTTTGTTTAACTTGCTCAAAATCAAAATGAAAAAGTGTGACCAATAGGTTAACCTACAGAAAGGCAAAAATACACTTATACCTTATACCAGTTTTGCCATTCTATGAATCTAAACCAATGTAATTCATTTGTTTTGGAAACAAGGAATCCGTACACAAAATGTGTTCCATTGTTTAAGAGGAAACTTAATTATAACATAAGTTGGTTAATGAGAACAAAGGCAAAAATGTACCAGAATATCATTAGAAGTGGAATCATTTTAACAGAAACAGATGTCCAGTGGGTATTTGTGACTGTAAATGCCCTCAATATGAAATGTTCATGAAATTCCACGTGAATTCACAATGCAGCTGCACTGCTGCCAGCAATGGTTGGGAAGGAAAGGTGGAATAAACAAGTCGGGAGCAGGTTTTGTTACATTCTCTATTGAGGTATGTTTTCTTCTCCAACACCCCAAAATCAAGGATGATCTCACAAGGATAAGACAAATCTTCTTTACGGGAATAAGGAACACAAGGTGAGTTGTATAAAATGTATATGTTTTTTTCATTGAATATCCGAAATGTACAAAATACTTGCAGTGAAGCCACTCAACAACTACACCACACCAGTCATCCAACAGACTCCCATTCAGAGAGACACACAGAAGCATCCAGGGTACAATGCCCTGCTCAAGGGCACATTGAAAGATCTCCCACCAGGCCAATAAAAGTGAACTAGAACACTCCAAGATCCCCCACAGTTCCCCAATAGCTGTCCCTCAAACATCCAAGACCCCTCCCACATTCCCCCCAAGAAGAAAATAAATAAATACTGTTGAAGTCGGAAGTTCACATACACTTAGGTTGGAGTCATTAAAACTCGTTTTTCAACCACACCAAAATTATTTCTTGTTAACAAACAATAGTTTTGGAAGTCGCATAGGACCCCTACTTTGTGCATGACACAAGTCATTTTTCTGAAAATTGTTTACAGACAGATTATTTCACTTATAATTCACTGTATCACAATTCCAGTGGGTCAGATGTTTACACCCACTAAGTTGACTGTGCCTTTAAACAGCTTGGAAAATTCCAGAAAATTATGTCATGGCTTTAGAAGCTTCTGTTAGGCTAATTGACATCCTTTGAGTCAATTGGAGGTGTTCAGCATCGGGTGCTGTAGATGTTCAGGAGGGCGGGAAGTTTTCCCCAGGTAATGCGTTTGGCAGACCACACCACCCTCTGAAGAGTTTGCAGTTGTGGGCGGTGCATTTGCTGTACCAGGTGGTGATACACAAATTAACTTTTAACAAGGCACACCTGTTAATTGAAATGCATTCCAGGTGACTAACTGATGAAGCTGGTTGAGAGAATGCCAAGAGTGTGCAAAGCTGTCATTAATGCAAAGGGTGACTATTTTAAGAGTCTCTAATATAAAATATATTTTGATTTGTTTAACACATTTTTGGTTACTACATGATTACATATGGGTTATTTCATATTTTGGATGTCTTCACTATTATTCTACAATGTATAAAATAGTAAAAATATAGCAAAACCCTTGAATGAGTAGGTGTTCTAAAACTTTTGACTGGTTTTCTATTCTACTGTATCTTAGTCTATGCCACTCTGACATTGCAAGAGGCATCATTACAGACCCTGGTTTGATTCCAGGCTGTATCACAACCGGCCGTGATTGGGAGTCCCATTGGGTGGCGCACAATTGGCCCAGCGTCGTTCGGGTTTGGCTGGGGTTGGCCGTCATTGTAAATAAGAATTTGTTCTTATCCTAGATAAAGGTTACATTTAAAAAAAATATATAAACTAAATATTCTGCTAATGCCTCCAGTCATATAAACTAGAACTACATGAAATGTGTTGAGAAACAATGGGGAAATAATTCTGCTTTGAAAGTGGATAAAGGTTTGAGAAAATGTTTTGGTACACCTATTGGAGAGCTCTTCTTTGTCTACACCCATTCAGCATCGTTCTCACCCTCTTAGGCCTTAGCCCCACCCATCTCTTTAAGGATTCACATGTGAGGCCATGTGCTAAACAGAGTGAGTAAGGAGGTATAGTAAAAAAAAAAAAACATTTCAAGACTAAAAGTGGTTTAAAGTAGTAGCCTACAATGAGGGACCACTTAAAATGCAGTTATCTAGCCCTTGTCCTATATCCTAATCTGACCTTGGTGCAGGTCATGTTGTTCTTCACATTCTCATCTCTGGTGAACACACACTAGATCAAATAAAATCAGTGTATTTGTGTCACAGGATACAGAAGATGTAAATGGTACAGTGAAATGGTTACCTGCCAGATAAAAATATTGTATAAATATTTTAGAATAAAAGCAAACCCCTCCCAGTAAAATACTATGAGTAAAAGTCTAAAAGTATTTGTTTTTAAGTGTATATAAGTATCAAAAGTAAATGGAATTGTTAAAAAGTACTTATCTCAAAAGTAAAAGTATAAACCATTTAAAATTCCTTATATTAAGGAAACCAGACGGCACACTCCAACACTCAGACATAATTTAAAAACAAAGCATTTGTGTTTAGTGAGTCAGCCAGATCAAAGCCAATAGGGATGACCAGGGATGTTCTCTTGATTAGTGTGTGAATTGGACCATTTTCCTGTCAAAATGAGTACTTTTGGGTGTCAGGGAAAATGTAAGGAGCAAATAGTACATTTATTTTCTTTGGGAATGAAGTGAAATAAAAAGTAAAGTACAGGTACCCAAAACAACTCCTTAAGTAGTACGTAAAAGTATTTTTACTTAAGTACTTTTCACCACTGATGAAATACAATAATCACCCCCAGACACACCTGGCTAGCTTGATGGGTCATGTAATCATCTGGCGAAGTGGAGTCTTTAGTTTAGACATGTAGCAAGCTAGCTAGTTAATCATTGAACCAGCATAATCCCACACATACTTTTACCAATACAAACTGATTGTCATAGCTGTTGTATGAATCTGCAGGTAGCTAAAGCTAACCAACTAGGTTCAATGTTAGCTAGCTAGCTAACATTAGGCTATAACTAGCAATGCGAATGGATTTCTGATACGAATAATATTAATACACAGATCATAAACATACTGTAAACATTCAGAAAAGAGATGAAAACACTCCCACTCCAATACAGTCACTGATTACCAAAACAAGTCACAAATTTCCCTGCCACTTGATCCTGGTCGATGTATCAACAACTATCTGTAAGTTATGAGCAGTCAGCAGTTCACACACCAAGTAGACCACTGCCAGCAAGCATTTGGCCTCCCTTGATAAAACAATTGTAAAATAATTAGCCAATCAGTGTTGAGCTGAGCTCAACTGTGGGTTGTCCTAGTGCAGCAAAACGTCCCCCAAGACAGGCCAGTTTAGATTTGTCTTCAGACCAATCAAATCACTTCCTTTGCAAAACGTCATTTAAAAAAAAACATGTACGTTGTCTGCTTGTGGTGATGTCCTGCTCGATGGAGATGGGGATTTGGACTTGTGGTTTTGACTTAATTCTCTGTAGAAGCCAATGATTATGATGGATATTCTGATCTAACCAGAAATGAATATGAATATGCACCACGGCCAGAGACATGTCAAACAGCTGTCACTTTTCCACATTTTCAAAGTCTTATCCCAATGAGTCCCACCGACTTGCACTTCTAACCTCTTTTAAACGTGTGTTTGAGCTACAGAATTCTGGGTTGTACCATTGGATTCGTCTGTTTCTTCTGCGATTAGTGGGGCTGAGTAGAGTGCTGTTTGTGAGCCAAAGGCGGCCCCCGTAAGGGCCCGAGGCCTGGTCTTTTTGCAAACATATCTGTAGAGTCCGAATGGCTTATTAAATTACTATCTATGAAAAGCTGAGACTCACACAAACGCACACATGGAACATGTTTTGCTCTATGACGCTCACAAGCTATACAAGTGTCGTTAGAAAGCAAGGGGCTCTTCTACATAGAGGATAAAAGGAAATCCAAGGACAGTGTCTGTAATACTGTAATAAGCTCACATAGTTACTGTCACAAACTCCACACAGTTGCCACTGACTAGTTGAATATTCATTTCCCACTGAACAAGTCATTTCTGTACTTACAGCATTCATATAAATACATTTCTAGCAGGTTTTTGCTTTGGCGGATCTTTTTTTCTTTGACATTTATCAATAAAACTCATGAATGCAACTGTTTATATCAAATCGTTTTGATTTTTACTTGTAACCCTGATTGTCCTGAAAAGAAAATGCTAAAACACATCTTTGTGAGGCTAAATATAAATGCTGGACATGCAGATAGAAATAAAATAAATGAAAAGCTGATTTTTGCTGGAGTCCTGGGACTGATAGGGTTAACAGAGTCAAGGAGTCTAACACCAAAAGCAACCATTATATTAAGAAACCCAATGTTAGTTGCCTTATCTGACTCCAGCCCTGCCATCAGCCAGTGCTTGCCATAGCTTCCCCCAATAACACTGCCATTTCAGAGGGGCGAAAGGGCACAGTGTCGTTGGACTCAAACAACTCTTCAACAGAACATATCTGTTACCGTATCATTTCATTGTGCATTGTGGGGGATTTGTTTTCTCTTTCTGGCAGATGGATCAGGTCGCCTCCTCCCCCATCAGGGAAGCCGACACTGCCCATTGCTTGAAGTCTCTTTAAAGACCACTTCAAATAACTTTTCCTCAACTCACATGCTGCTCCTCCTGATTCAGACGTGGCCTACACGTGCAATTCTTGGCTCTCGCCCTGAACCTTGGTGAAAAGTCTAGACAAAATCGGCCACTAGCGTAGAATGCGCTGTCACTTTCCATTTTTTTTTTGTCAGGGGTCATTATCGAAGGTGAAGCCGATACATTACAGACAAGGTGAAGCCGATACTGCTGGAAAACCAAGCCAGGCTGCAGATGAGCAAAACAGCATGATCAATTATAATGGGGCTTTGAAGAGGTTGTATCATCAGGATGGGAAGTTCCAGAGACTCCTGAAGCTGAATGAGCTCCAGGGCACTTCTTTGTCAATAAACCTATTTTGAGTGTTGAACTGAAAAGCGTCCACTGTGTGTGTGTACAGTTTCCATCATGATTATGTATAACACATTGAAGAAATACTCAATCTGGAAAATATGTGCGCAATACTCAATCTGAAAAACTTTACCTCAATTCAATGGAACCTGATCCCTAATTTCCCAAAACTGATTTTTAATATAACTAACAAAAGCACAATGTTGTGTCATTTTTTACAGGTTTTTCTGTCAAACTTTTGCCACTATTAATCATAAAAGGATACTTTCCTGATTATTGCAGATTAGGTTCAGTATTTCTGTCTTTCTCTCCTTCACACATAATTTATGGTCTGTGGCAGAATTGACAATTTTTTTTATTGAGGATTATATTCTATCACATTTAAAACCAAAAGCCAATCTACTCAATGATATAGAAAAAACAGGACGATTGCGTGAGAACAGTGTGTTTTGTTTCTCTATGTAGATGCTTAAATCGACCAGAGAGTTCAGCATGTCTTGCTTTTGTTAAGTCACTCAATACATGTATGTATAATACCCTTTTAAATTGGTAAAGCAATGGATCAAATCAACTGTAATTTATACATATTTTTTTATCACACAATATAGACTGACCCTCAAGATGATTCACCTCTATTTTCAACCATGTAATTTATGATAAGCTGTTCGTGCCACTCTTTAAAACTTCCTCGAGTGTAGAGTGATTTCCATCCAGTGTTCAATTACAGGGGTTCTATACTCATTTATATTAATCTTGAGAGCCAAGAGGCAACACTTAGTCAATGTTTCTGATTAGCCCAGGTAACTGAATACTTTTACCATGACTAGAAATATTGAATGGTTGTCTGTCAACGGTGGTCGATTGGGTTTAATTTAACTGTAGTATTTGTTATTTTCTGACATGATAAACGACAATAAGACCAAGGAGATTGTTTTTTTGTAATATGTAGTATGTGTGATCTACATCTGTTTATATTAGTTACTAAGTAGTAATGTATTACGGCAGTATTACGTTACTACACCTAATTGGAAATGCACATGCGCACTATTGTGCCGGGAACTGTAGAGCACGAGGGGTTTTGACTAAACGAAAACAAACTGTACTCCCATCTCCTGCCTGGTCATTTCTCCACAACACAAATATTACATCATAAATGGCTGAGCTCTGTCATTTGGGACTATATGGAAATGTGTGGTCAAATTAGATGGCCTCTGTAGGTTTAGTGAAAAAAAGGATTGTATGATTTTGGGATCTGCAGTACGATTACATTTGATTTTCATTGTGCTTTCTACTAAACCCTGTGTCTCAAAGCACTTAACAAAAGGCTGAAGCCCATTGTCTTTTATAAACCAAAGCTATGGTGACAGTGGCAGCCAGGGAACAACCTCAAATTCTGTGTTTGAGAGGGAAAATCTCCAGGGGAATCAGAAAAAGATGCTGAAGCCCAATCTATAGCCAGTATGACAAGAGCTCACAGTTCTTACGACTTCAAGGGGCAGTCGGTCACAACAGGGGTAGCTAGCTACAGCCACTCATTACAGTTACAGTCAGTCACAACAGGGGTAGCTAGCTACAGCCACTCAATACAGTTACAGTCAGTCACAACAGGGGTAGCTAGACACAGCCACTCAGTACAGTTACAGTCAGTCACAACAGGGGTATCTAGCTACAGCCACTCAGTACAGTTAGTTACAGTCAGTCACAACAGGGGTAGCTAGCTACAGCTACTCAGTACAGTTACAGTCAGTCACAACAAAGATAGCTAGCTACAGCCACTCGTTACAGATAGTCAGTCACAACAGGGGTAGCTAGCTACAGCCACTCAGTACAGTTACAGTTACAGTCAGTCACAACAGGGGTAGCTAGCTACAGCCACTCAGTACAGTTACAGTTACAGTCAGTCACAACAGGGGTAGCTAGCTACAGCCAATCGTTACAGTTACAATCAGTCACAACAGGGGTAGCTAGCTACAACCACTCAGTACAGTTACAGTTACAGTCAGTCACAACAGGGGTAGCTAGCTACAGCCACTCAGTACAATTACAGTCAGTCACAACAGAGGTAGCTAGCTACAGCCATTCAGTACAGTTACAGTTACAGTCAGTCACAACAGGGGTAGCTAGCTACAGCCACTCGTTACAGTTACAGTCAGTCACAACAGGGTAGCTAGCTACAGCCACTCGTTACAGTTACAGTCAGTCACAACAGGGGTAGCTAGCTACAGCCACTCGTTACAGTTACACTCAGTCACAACAGGGGTAGCTAGCTACAGCCACTCGTTACAGTTACACTCAGTCACAACAGGGGTAGCTAGCTACAGCCACTCAGTACAGTTACAGTCAGTCACAACAGAGGTAGCTAGCTACTGCCACTCAGTACAGTTACAGTCAGTCACAACCGAGGTAGCTAGCTACAGCCACTCAGTACAGTTACAGTCAGTCACAACAGGGGTAGTGAGCTACAGCCACTCGTTACAGTTACAGCTTTTTCCAGTGACTTTTTGGTGGCTGGGGTAATGCCTCACAGGGGTAAAACAGAGCGTAACTTCAGCCTGTTAATGACTCTGGGCCATATTTCCATCAAAGGAGTAGCTTGGCTGGATGGTTGCCTTGTAAGGTGGCTGCTGGCTGTGTTGTCGGAGACCTCACCGTGAAGCATATTATGTGAGCCCTGTCACTTGGTTGTGTTTAGGGTTTGTGTTTAAAGCTGGGGCTATGACTGAGGGACACTGTTACTTATTCCAATTCGTCAATAGACCTCATCTGGGGAGCTTTAGTGCCGTGTGCGCACCTGTGTGTGTGTGTGTGATTTTAGTTTTTCTTTGTTTTTGATTTGTCCTTCAAGGTATTTGCTGATTAACCCTAACCCCTAGAGGGGGTAATTTAGGGGATGAATAAAAATGACTCAAGGAAATGAGTACCCGTGTGGGAGCATTAATCGTAAACAAGAAAGCGCATATCCTGTAAATAGCCTTTTGGCTAGTCATTGTTTCTTGGAGAAAACATTTACAATTTACAATCACAACCGGCTGTGATTGGGAGTCCCATAGGTCCTCTGGGTTTGGCCGGGGTAGGTCGTCATTGTAAATAAGAATTTGTTCTTAACTGATTTGCCTAGTTAAATAAAACAAAATAATAATTTAAAAAAAACTATTAGACACTAAACTATTGAGAATTTCTCTTTCTATCTTGCAAATGCCCAGACAGACAGACTGAATTGATGCCACCTTCCATGTTATGCAACTGCACCTTCTCTGTCCAGTTTGATTTCCCTTAGTCACTTGACTCCCGCCCCTGTGGTGCTGCATTATACAAAACAATCAGAAAACGCTGTTATCAGTCTCGCCCACTTATTGGAAAGCATGATCCAAGGCTGTTATAGTATAAAGGGGGAGATATGGAGTGTTCTGAAACTTTTGTGTCCTACTATTTCTCTAGCTTGCGAATTACAGTTACAACACAGCTTCTGAGATCATGTATCGATATCCAACCCACTATAAATCTTGAAATCCCACTATAAAAATGTGGTCCACTTTCCCTGTGTTCACCTGTTTGCCTACTTGTTCTACACCTCAATTAGGAAGGTTATATTATATCTGATAAAGAGAAGTGTGGGGGTTGAGGTACGATACAGCCTTGCAATGAATACAGGCAGACATATCCGCCATGACCGTACGCTGCTACTGCATATTTTGTGTACTAATTTCATCCCAATATCCTGTCACACCAGCCACATACTGTAGGTAAAGCACTCCACTGCCCTATGAAAGGTATTCATGCTCCTGAATAGCCTTAAAATGCCAAACTTGTCATTTGGAAATTATGGTATGGAATATACATTATAGTCCCGATATAGATGGATAGAGTGCCACAGGGATCTATCACAACACCACACTGTCGAGCGGCAAGTGAGATGAGCCTCTTTGATGTGTGAGTTATTGCCAATCACATATGGCTGACGTTTCCTCCTCTTGCATAATAAGGTCCTTCACAAAAGGGAAATTAAACCACAAAAGTATGAAACCCTTCTTATTCACGAACATTACATTTTTGATGACTTAATTTTCCAATAGTTTTTTTATAGAGTTTTGTGGTGAGTGGTGCGTTTGATACTGGCCTTGTCTGACTACTTGCATCCTATATAGTAAGCCATTTGTGTATGCGAAAAAAATAGTGTTTAGTAGTATGTAACATTTCAAAAATCGGGTATACTTTAAATGCCCGGATTGTTTACTAATTTAGTAGAATTCACTGCAAATCTTTCAGGAATTTCACAGCCACTATGCATTGGAAGGGGGGGTGTTTTGATAGCTAGATCTCTTGACGTAAACAACAACACAACTTGGGAGAAGGTAAATAGCGAAGCTTTTGCAGTGATGTTCAAATCTAAGTCATTTTTGTTCTCCTTAAAATGATCACGACGATGTCATTGTAACGGTACATCTTTTAAAACAGATCTGCAGCCTGCTGCCTGCCACGCCTTTAGCTAGCTAGCTATGTGCTTTAGTAGGACTATAAATGATACCTGTTTGAACAGTAACATTAGCTACAGGATTACTTGCTTGCTGTTGAGCGACACCTTAATATTTAAGATTAGCCTAGTTAGCTAGCTAGCTACTTGTTGTAAATACCAGGGCTTGTTTTCAAACTGTATACAGGATCATATGACAATACCAGGCATTGGTGAACGCGGCAGAAGAAATGCCACAAAAATGCAGCACTATGCACTTCCACTAGCTATAGCTAATGTTAATAACACGGTAGCCTAGCTATAGCTGACGTTAATAACACGGTAGCCTAGCTATAGCTAACGTTAATAACACGGTAGCCTAGCTATAGCTAACGTTAATAACACGATAGCCTAGCTATAGCTAACATTAATAACACGATAGCCTAGCTATAGCTAACGTTAATAACACGGTAGTCTAGCTATAGCTAAAGTTAATAACACGGTAGCCTAGCTACATTCCTATTTTCCACAGCGGCGCTGGTCCCAATGCTTCTCTTTTCTTGTAGTTCTCCTGGTTTGTCACGTCGGTTTATTTGTGTTGAGCTATGGTTTTTAGTGAAGTCTTTTTAAACTCAGTGGGTTTATCTTTTTCTCATTTAAAGTCTTTGTTTGTAATTAAAAATGTATATATTTGATACATCTACTGTTGGTGTAAATAAACCATCTTTGGTATAATAATAATTAATCATATCAAAGCACATCAAAAGCAAAAAAGGAAGAAGCAAAACATCATGAGTAGCCTAGCTATTGTTAGCTAGGTCAACTAATATAGGCCAGGTCTCAGTGCATGCATTCTAAAAAGATGGAGAGGGACAATTCATGGTTTGATTCGAGGAAGGTGGTCAGGGTTGATGAAGATGGAGTATAGTGACCATCTTGTGGAGGGCTTCTCTGGGAACCTCCCTGCTGTTGATGAATATGGAGTCTGGTGATGATCTTGTGGAGGGCTACTCTGGAAACCTCCCTGCTGTTGGTGAAGATGGAGTCTGATGATGATCTTGTAGAAGGCTACTCTGGGAACCTCCCTGCTGTTGATGAAGATGGAGTCTGGTGATGATCTTGTAGAGGGCTACTCTGGGAACCTCCCTGCTGTTGGTGATGATGGAGTCTGGTGATGATCTCTTAGAGGCTAGCTACTCTGGAAACCTCCCTGCTGTTGGTGAAGATGGAGTCTGGTGATGATCTTGTAGAGGGCTACTCTGGAAACCAGCCTGAGTTGTGTAGCCACTGGACTTCTCCTTCACAATGTATGGCACCCACTTGGGTGATGCGTCAGCAGCTCTGAGCACCAGAAAGCTCACCACACACAGTTCAGAGTAGCCAGTCATCCTCATTACAAGGCCTCAGCATATCATTCCCTGACTGCATCTCCCATTCCTCTCAAACTTCAGGTGACTTCAATTGATTCACATGTAGGCCTGTGGTACAAGTTTACGCCAAATAAACTATATTTACAAAGGTATGTGGACAAACCTTCAAATTACTGGATTCGGCTAGTTCAGCCACACCCATTGCTAACAGGTGTATAAAACTGTGCCACAGACATGCAATCTCTATAGGCAAACATTGGCAGTAGAATGGCCTTACTGAAGAGCTCAGTTACTTTCAACATGTAACCGATGTTAGTTTGTCAAATTTCTGCCCTGCCCGTCTGCCCCGGTCAACTGTAAGTGCTGTTATTGTGAAGTGGTAGGCCACACAAGCTCACAAAGTGGGACCGCCGAGTGCTGAAATGCGTAAAAATTGCCTGTCCTCAGTTGCAACACTCACTAAACTGCCTCTGGAAGCAATATCAGCAAAATAATTGTTTGTCGGGAGCTTCATGAAATGGGGTTCCATGACCGAGCAGCCGTAAACAAGCCTAAGATCACCATGCGCAATGCCAAGCATCGACTGGAGTGGTGTAAAGTTTGACGCCATTGGACGCTGGAGCAGTGGATACTCGTTATGTGGAGTGATGAATCACGCTTCACCATCTGGCAGTCCGATGGACGAATCTGGGTTTGGTGGATGCCAGGTGAACGCTGCCTGCCCCAATGCATAGTGCCAACTGTTAAGTTTGGTGGATGAGGAATAATGGTCTAGGGCTGTTTTTCATGGTTCAGCCTAGGTGAAAGGAAATCTTAAGTCTTCAGCATACAATGACATTCTAGACGATTCTGTGCTTCCAACTTTGTAGCAACAGTTTGGGGAAGGCCCTTCTTGTTTCAGCATGTCAATGCCCCCATGCACAAAGCGAGGTCCATACAGAAATGGTTTGTCGAGATCGGTGTGGTCGAACTTGACTGGCATGCACAGAGCCCAACATCAGTGCCGAACTCACTAATTATCTTGTGGCTGAATGGAAGCAAGTCCTTGCAGCAATGTTCCAATATCTAGTGGAAAGCCTTCCCAGAAGAGTGGAGGCTGTTATAGCAGCAAAGGGGGGACCAACTCCATATTAATGCCCATGATTTTGGAATGAGATGTTCAACGAGCAGGTGTCCACATACTTTTGGTAATGTAGTGTATGTCGTTAGCCCAAAACAACTCGAAAGGTCACTGGGTGGGGCTACAAATGTTATTTTACGGTTCATATGAAGCCGTAACTGGGTGCAACAAGACAACAGGGAACTCAGATTTTTTGGGGGGCTCCGACTGGGAAAATATTTTCTTTCCGGTCATCCAACTCGGTATTACAAGTCAGAAACTTGTCATCATCCTAGAGCTCTGACTTCTCCGACCTTAACATCACCGAAGTCACGATTTTTCCCAGTCTGAGCTTGTTTTGTTTCCGAATACCCAGTGGTCTTGAACGCACAAAGTATGTATTTCGGCTATGGGGGACTGCATACCTTTTACTAAACAGTACGTGCTAAATAGTACGTAGTATGATAAGTACACAGTTTGCAGATTAAGTAAGTAGATTTCAAACATGGCTACTGTGTATAAACATTTGAAGATAAATAAAGCCTGTGCTTAGTGCCCCAGAGTGGCGCATTTCAGTGCTAGTGGTGTCACTACAGACACCCTGGTTCGAATCCAGGCTGTGTACGCCGTCATTGTAAATACGAATTTGTTCTAACCTGCCTAGCTAAATAAAATAGTGCTTACCTGTGGTTCTAGAAAATGTGAACTCTGTTTTACTTATTTCCTACCGCATATTTAATGTTTGATATGCCCAATTTTGTATTATAAAAATACATATGGTTAGCAACAGCAGTGTTTGTGTTCAGATGACCACTTCCCTGGGTCCAGCCAACACAATAGTCTGGCCCTGACCCCAGGGCACTCTGGGATTCCTGACATATAGGCTCCAATGTCTTTCAACTCTCTCGCCTGCTGTTCTCAGGACCCCCATTCCTTCAAATGCTACAGTTTAACAGATGTATTGGCACTGCACGCGTGGCTTTCCATAGTTGAGAAAATACTACAGAATTGTGTTTCAGATGAGTGCTTCCAGATGTATGGGGTTCTTAAACACACATTAGACAGCTGGGGGATCATTGTCAAGACCGAAAAGCGGATGACATGTAATTTATCTCCTAAATGTGACACATGCCGATGGGCTGGGCAAGCACATTTACCTTTCACAATATACACCTTTTTTGGGTGAAAAAAAAAACATGTTTAACACACAAAAGCCAGTGAGTGAACACTCCATTCTGCAATTGGCTTGTTCATGATAGCAAATTAGCAATGACCATTACGTGTATGGTTTGCTGGTATAAGGAGTCCAGGGGACTACTCTCAGATTGAAGGGTGACTTTATGACAACAGTATCCCCTGTGTGTCGACAGGACCCCTGCTTTGTCACTCACCAGAGGCGTTTTTATTGGTTAGTTTTTTCCAGCCTTTCGTGTTCATAGGTAGGAGGTCATTGGTTGCCTGATGACACAAATCTGAATTCTTCAGCTGCTCTATTGTTCGCTATATACTTCAGTCTGAGGCTGCCCTTATTAAAGTTGTTTGTGGTGACGTCAAAATGAAGGGTGTTGCACAGAACAAAGTCATCATCGCTAACTAATCAGATTATCAAAGACAGAATGTCTGGAAAGCCGCTATACCCACATATTGTTCTGGCTCTGGCCCAACCCATCGGTTTCTGGGACCATTCAGATGGTCTAGAATACATTTCCATTCTAGAAATCGTTGGGGAGGTACTCAGATCCAGACTCATTGCGGAGAAGAACTAAACGTCCGTGGACGTGGCATAGCGTTTTGCAGGAGCAAGGATTCTGGGTAGCCAGGCAAGGTCATTGGCCCTAACTCCGCAAATCTACTTTAGTGCAGATGCATGTTTAAAGTCACAGTAAATTCAGCTGTACTTTTGGATTCGTCACTTTTGCCCTTTCAGGATGTGCTGTAGGTTAGAAATGTGTGATGACTTACGAATGGATTGCACCCATTTGATCAAACATAAGCACACATAGTTGGACTACTTTGCAGAAAACAAATTGGATGTACTTCTCTCTGATGATTCATAAATTAGACCCAGTCTCCAAACATGCCTTATCTCAGCAGACATGGCTCTCAACCAGGGTTGATCAGTGCCATCAGTCATACAGTGACAGCGTTGCCTGGCTCCCATATTCCTTCCATTTCATAACTTCCGATTGTTGTATATATTTATTTGTGTGGGACCTCAGACTCTATCCATCACCCAGAGAATGCTTAATACGACTCAGGAGAGCTCCTGAGAGTCGGGTTGCCAGATTGGGTAGGGATATCGCCTAAAAGCTGTCTCTTTGCTTCTGTCTGTCTTGTTCCAGCATCAATCTGCAACAAACTGCAGCAGCCAGAGGCAGCATCTGGGGTCCTGGAGTATGCCATGAAGCACTTTGGTGAACTGGTAAGAGACTTCACTGACTTGTTCTCCATCCATCTCTATTGTACATACACTTTAAATTGTCCCTAGAAAGTGTCTCCTTATCTCCTACCTTGAAAAGCATCCCTTAACAACAGGATGAGCACCATTTGAAACATGGTCCAGGGGAATTTCCTGTGCTCACTCTCCAACTCGTGGCGTGCTCTGTATGCATGGATATATTGGTATTTTCTCCTGTAGTTTATGTATGTATGCATGGATATATTGGTATTTTCTCCTGTAGTTTATGTATGTATGCATGGATATATTGGTATTTTCTCCTGTAGTTTATGTATGTATGCATGGATATATTGGTATTTTCTCCTGTAGTTTATGTATGTATGCATGGGTAGATATATTGGCATTTTCTCCTGTAGTTTATGGGAAAACATAATTTTTTTAAAAGTCACATAACTGATACTAATATTTCCACAATTTCTCTTTTCTCAAAATGATAAAATGCATAGCAAAAACCATACCAAAATCCCTCACCGTATGTGTAATATACACGCAATTTTCTCATGTTCCTGTGGGATTGCTTCACATGCCAAGTGGAAAGCCTGCAAATTGGCACTTTTTCACATTAGGTGTTCATATCAACATGAACTATTTTGTTATTTTTTGTAAGATTCTTGGCCAAGGTCTATTTCTCTTTGTTACCGATTTTCAGAAGCTCCTCTCTTATTTTAACTGCGATATGTATAACTCCCTTCTGTTATTCCTCAGTGTATGATATTCTCCAGAGGGATCAGCTCCAGATATGATATAACATTTTCTAAACAGAGGACATACCTTGGAAGCCCTCACCCTGCTTTGTCCACACACACACACACACACACACACACACACACACACACACACACACACACACACACACACACACACACACATACACAGCTTTAATATTGCAGATAGATTGTGGCTTCCATCAATGTCATTTTCTGCATAATTCTTTGTAGATATAGATATAAATTATATACACTACCTAATGTCTAAAAACCTGTTTTCACTTTGGGATATTGTGATGTAGATTGAGTTTATTTTTATTTAATCCATTTTAGAAAATAAAAAAATTATAATATTTGTCACATGCGCCAAATACAACAGGTTTTACCTTACAGTGAAATGCTTTCTTACAAGCCCTTAACCAACAATGCCGTTTTAAGAAAAATACAAAAAATAAATAAATAAAAGTAACCAATAATTAAGAGCAGAAGTAAAATAACAATAGCGAGGCTATATACAACGGGTACCGGTGCAGAGTCCATGTGTGGGGGCACTGGTTAGTCGAGGTAATTGAGGCGATATGTACATGTAGCTAGAGTTATTGAAGTGATTATGCATAGATAATAACAGAGAGTAGCAGCAGTGTAAAAGGGGGGGGGGGGCAATGCAAATGTCTGGGTAGCCATTTGATTAGATGTTCAGTAGTCTTATGGCTTGGGGGTAGAAGCTGTTAAGAAGCCTCTTGGACCTAGACTTGGCACTGCGGTACTGCTTGCCGTGTGGTAGCAGAGAGAACAGTCTATGACAAGGGTGGCTGGAGTCTTTGACAATTTGTAGGGCCTTCCTTTGACACCGCCTGGTACAGAGGTCCTGGATGGCAGGAAGCTTGGCCCCAGTGATGTATTGGTCAGTACGCACCACCCTCTGTAGTGCCTTGCGGTCAGACGCCGAGCAGCTGCCATACCAGGCAGTGATGCAACCACTGCTTTCGATGGTGCAGCTGTAGAACCTTTTGAGGATCTGAGGACCCATGCCAAATCTTGGACCATGTTAGTGTGTTGGTGATGTGGACGCCAAGGAACTGGAAGCACTCAATCTGCTCCATTATAGCCTCGTCGATGAAAATGGGGGCATGGTCGGTCCTCCTTTTCCTGTAGTCCACAATCATCTCCTTTGTCTTGATTACGTTGAGGGAGAGGTTGTTATCCTGACACCACACTGCCAGGTCTCTGACCTCCTCCCTATAGGCTGTCTTGTCATTGTCGGTGATCAGGCCTACCACTGTTGTCATCGGCAAACTTAATGATGGTGTTGGAGTTGTGCCTGGCCATGCAGTCATGAGTGAACAGGGAGTACAGAGAGGGACTGAGCACACACCCCTGCGGAGGGAGGTACTTAGTCCCAGGGTCCTTAGCTTAGTGATGTGCTTTGAGGGCACTATGATGTTGAACGCTGAGCTGTAGTCAACGAATAGCATTCCCACAAAGGTGTTCCTTTTGTCCAGGTAGGAAAGGGCATTGTGGAGTGCAATAGAGATTGCATCATCTGTGGATCTGTTGGGGCAGTATGCAAATTGGAGTGGGTTTCTGGGATAATGGTGTTGATTTGAGCCATGACCAGCCTTTCAAAGCACTTCATGGCTACAAACGTGAGTGTTACTAGTCGATAATCATTTAGGCAGGTTACCTTAGTGTTCTTGGGCTCACAGTGTTCTTGGTATTACAGACTTAGTCAGGGACAGGTTGAAAATATCAGTGAAGACACTTGCCAGTTGGTCAGCGCATGCTCGGAGTACACATCCTGGTAATCCGTCTGGCCCTGTGGCCTTGTGAATGTTGACCTGTCATCCTGAACAGCGGATGCTCTCATGCATTTTTCAGTGTGGCTTGCCTCGAAGCGAGCATAGAAGTTATTTCGCTCATCTGGTAGGCTTTTGTTACTGGGCAGCTTGCGGTTGTGCTTCCCTTTGTAGTCCGTAATAGTTGTGAGTCCTTCTGGGTAAGTCTGTAAGAGCTTTCCACATCTGGATTGTGCAACATTTGCCAATTATTATTTCTAAATTCTTCAAGCTCTGTCAATTGGTTGTTGATCATTGCTAGACAACCATTTTCATGTCTTGCCATATTTCAATTTACGCTAAAAACTTTAATTCCGCCACTAAGGAACATTCACTGTCTTTTTGGTAAGCAACTCCAGTGTAGATTTGGCCTTGTGTTTGGGTTATTGTCATGCTGAAAGGTGTATTCATCTTCCAGTGTCTGGTGGAAAGCAGACGGAACAAGGTCTTCCACTAGGATTTTGCCTGTGCTCCATTCTGTTTCTTTTTAATTCTTAAAAAACTTCCCAGTCCACCTTGATGCAGCCACCACTATGCTTGAAAATATGGAGAGTGGTACTCAGTAATGTGTTGTATTGGATTTGTCTTAAACATAACACTTTGTATTTAGGACAAAAAGTCATTTTTTTGCAGTATCACTTTAGTGAATTGTTGCAAACAGGATGCATGTTTTGGAATGTTTTTTTTCTGTACAAGCTTCCTTCTTTTCACTCTATAGTTACTCCACAATACTAACCTAACTGAAAATGTTGTTGAACAAACCTCGGTCGTCTCCTATCACTGCCATTAAACTCTGTAACTGTTTTAAAGTCACCATTGGCCTCATGGTGAAATCCATGAGCAGTTTCCTTCCTCTCTGAGTTAGGAAAGACACCTATATCTTTGTAATGAGTGTGTGTATTGATATACCATCCAAAGTAATTAATAACTTCACCATGCTCAAAGGGATATTTTAATGTTTTTTTACCCATCTACCATTAGGTGCCTTTCTTTGCGAGGCACTGGAAAATCTCCCCGGACTTTGTGGTTGTTTCTGTGTTTGAAATTCACTGCTTGACTGAGGGACATTAAAGATGATAGTATGTGTGGTGTACATAGATAAGGTTTGCTATCTTACTGGGAGTCCCGTGAGTGAAAATATCCGAAGCTCATCAAAGGTAAACTATTTAATTTGATTGCCTTTCTGATTTTCGTGACCAAGTTGCCTACTGCTAGCTGGACATAATGCTATGCTAGGCTATCGATAAACTTACACAAATTCTTGTCTTGCTTTGGCTGTAAAGCATATTTTCAAAATCTGAGATGACAGGGTGATTAACAAAAGGCTAAGCTGTGTTTCAATATATTTCACTTGTGATTTCAAGAATAGGAATATTTTCTAGTAATATTTATGTCCATTGCATTATGCTAATTCGTGTCAGATGATGACAACGATCCCGGACCCGGGATGGGTAGTTACAACAGTTAACAAGTCCAATACAGCAAATGAAAGATAAACATCTTGTTAATCTACCCATCGTGTCCGATTAAAAAAATGCTTTACAGCGAAAACACAACATATGATTGTTAGATCACCACCAAATCCAAAAAACACACAGCCATTTTTCCAGCCAAAGATAGAGTCACAAAAGCAGAAATAGAGATAAAATGAATCACTAACCTTTGATAATCTTCATCAGATGACACTCATCGGACATCATGTTACACAATACATTTATGTTTTGTTCGATAATGTGCATATTTATATCCACAAATCTCGGTTTACATTGACGCCATGTTCAGAAATGCCTCAAAAATATACAGAGTAATTGCAGAGAACCATGTCAAACAAAATAAATACTCATCATAAACTTTGATGAAAGATACATGTTTTACATATAATTAAAGATACACTTGTTCTTAATGCAACCGCTGTGTCAGATTTTTTTTTTACTTTATGGAAAAAGCATACCATGCAATAATCTGAGACGGCTCTCAGAAATACACAACATTTCTCCGCCATGTTGGAGTCAACAGAAATACGAAATTACATCATAAATATTCCCTTACCTTTGATGATCTTTCATCAGAATGCAGTGCCAGGAATCCTAGTTCCGCAATAAATCGTTGTTTTGTTCGATAATGTCCATTACTAGTGTCCAATTAACTACTTTTGCTAGCACGTTTAGTTCACATTTCCAAACGCTAGTGCCGGTCCAGGCGAACTCGGACGGAAAATTCAAAAAGTTATATTCCAGGTTGAATAAACTGGTCAAATTAAGTAGAGAATTAATCTTCAGGATGTTGTTATCATAATATATCTAATAACGTTCCAACCGGAGCATTCGTTTTTGTCTACAGAGTAATGGGACCCATGGCGATATCATGAGTAATGCGCATGACCAGGAACTGGCATTCTGCCAGACCACTGACTCAAATAGCTGCCATCCGGCCCCACATCACACTAGAGGCTTCATTCCACGTTCTACTGACTGTTGACATCTAGTGGAAGGCGTAGGAAGTGCGAACAGATCCATATCTTACTGGGATGTGAATAGACGATGAGTTTAACATCAACCAGCCCCAGAATTTCCACTTCCTGTTTGGAAGTTTTTCTGCCATATGAGTTATGTTATGCTCACAGACATAATTCAAACAGTTTTAAAAACTGCAGAGTGTTTTCTATCCAATAGTAATATTAATATGCATATATTAGCATCTGTGACAGAGTAGGAGGCAGTTCACTATGGGCACGCAATTCATCCAAAGTGAAAATGCTGCCCCCTATCCCTAAGAAATTAACAGTTTTAGAAACTTCAGAGTGTTTTCTATCCAATGCTACCAATTTTATGCATATCCTAGCTTCTGGGCCTGAGTAACAGGCAGTTTTCTTTGGGCACACCAGTCAGTAGGAAATTCAGGATACTAGCCCTAAGAGGTTTTAATTTAATGACTATTGTTGCACACAGAGTGAGCCGATTCAACTTTTTATATGACCTGCTAAGAAACATTTTACTCCTGAACTTATTTAGTCTGTAACACAGCAATGTGGAAAAAGTCAAGGGGTGTGAATACTTCCTGAAGGGACTGTATCTGAGTCATGTCTTTAGTGCACGATGGCAGTGCCTGTTTAAATGTGTTTGTCTTTTTATGGAGACCATACGGGGGGAAATGAGTTGCAGTCAGTTTGTCTCGGTACAAGCACTAAAAGCAGTAATACAGACTTTGTGTCGCTTGACTTTTCCTGAAGCAGACGTGTGTGTGTCAGGGTTGAGTCGCAAAAAATTTAATTGGTCCAAACACGAAAATATGTAGCATCGAGTTTATGTAATTTCCTTCTTTAAAAATGTTTTTTTTTCATTGCACAGGGTCCAGTTGCACAAGCAGTGTTGTGAGGAGTTGACTCTGGTCACTGAGGATATGCAGGCCAAGATGGCGCGGATGGCTGCCACTGCAGCCTGGGGTCTAGCTACGAGCTCTCAATCATCCCTACATCATCACCCAAATATTACTATGGCAATAACATTACAATAGTATCACTATGTTTCTATTTTGTAACTGCAGTAACTTGCCTATTACATAACTATTTAAAAGTGGATTGAACAAGGCAAACTATTTCATACAGACTCATTTTACAAATTGATGTAAAATGTATTACATTGCATCTATTCAATACAGCTAGCCTATACATTTAAAAACCAGTCGATACAGCGGAACAGTCGACACATTTCATAAAGGCTGCAGTGTTGTTTGCCACACCTTTGCCACAGAGCTCCTCTGGGAGCACTAAACAGTAAGTGGGCTTCCATTTTCTCTGACTGGCTGTAACTGAAGCCAAACAGTGATGATAACAGCCACAGCTCGACTGTCTAGATGGGAGTTGGCATCCACCCGTATGTATCCATAGCAAATCAAAATCAAATAAATGTTTATTGATCGCGTACACAGTTTAGCAGATGTTAGTGGGTGGTTATGTTAATAGCTCCTAACAATGCAGTATAGTGTCAAATGCGTACACAAATAATAATTTTAAAAAGAAAACAATGTGAGATCAAGAAATGTCACAACGAATCCAGTTAACAACTGAAATATCAGTGTAACAGTAATCAAAATGCAATCTACATGTATCAATTAACATCTGAAATACCAGTGTAACAGTAATCAAAATGCTATCTACATATGTCAGTGGAGGCTCCTCAGAGGAAGAAGGGGAGGACCATCCTCCTCAGTGAATATCAGAACAATTTAAATAATGATACATTAAATGTATCCTTTTTAGATAAAAACTATACTACATATACTAAAGTCACCAAATAATTGATTAAAACACACTTTTTTGCAATGGAGATCTACAGGAAATGTTTGGCCTTTTATAAACACATTTCATGCAATTCTATGTCATTTTACATGACTGGAGACTTTGGCATAATATGTTTTAATTCCGCGTTCATGACAACTGGGAAATTGGAGCTAGGAAATCTCCGACTTCAGTGCATTCAAGACAACTGGGAAATCAGGTAAAAACGAGCTCCGACTTGGAGAATTCAATTTGAACAGTCATCCTAATAGGAATTCCAAGTGGGGAACTCTGGGCACTTTCTAGAGCTCCAACTTTCCGACCTGAAGATCACTGACGTTTTTTCCCTTGTTTCCAGTAATCTTGAAAGCACCGTAATACCGCACAAATGATCAAAGGACAGACTACTTTGACACTGACAAACTGAGAATCTGAGATCAATGAAAACGACTTCCCGACTGTAGGCTATGCCTTGTAATTGGGCTACACTCCACAACTAGGCTATTAAAAATAAGCAATTTATCCTCTGTGGCAAACGTTTAGGCTTGCTAATGGTGTAGTAGGCTATTCTGAATTATTATTTTTTTGAACAGACAGCAGTTTGTCAAATTTATTTCAATTTCTAAAGCATGCTGCAGAACCCTTCACGTGGCTATGGTTCTATAAGAAAATCAATTATGAAGTGCCACGAGAGTTGCAGGCTCAAGTCTATCAGAGCAGAGGGAGAGAGATCACAGAAAGTGAATCTCATTCTAGTTCTGTGACAGATGCAGGGGGGCAGGAGAAATAAGGAAGAGGCAACTCGAATGGACTTTGATTGCGTTTATTTAAAAAAAATTACATTGCAAAAAGTGATCATTATTTTTCATGCCATGAAAAGGTACCAGATCCGGCCAAAAATGTTCCGGAACAAAACAGTCCAAAACGGAGAGGTGGCGATCGGGCTCAAATTAAGCACTGCTGCTATGAAAGTGAACTGTGTTTGTGTGTGATCTGGGGCGTATTCATTCCTCCAATTCTGTTGGGGAACGTTTCTTAAAACTTCTTTGGGATAGGGGGCAGCATTTTCACTTTGGATGAATAGCGTGCCCAGAGTAAACTTCCTTCTTCTCAGTCCCAGATGCTAATATATGCATATCATTATTAGTATTGGATAGAAAACACTCTGATGTTTCTAAAATTGTTTGAATGATGTCTGTGAGTATAACAGAACTCATATGGCAGGCAAAAACCTGAGAAAAAATCCAACCAGGAAGTGGGAAATCTGAGGTTTGTAGTTTTTGAACTCAGCCCCTATCGAATACATAGTGGGATATGGGTTATGGTGCAGTTTCTAAGGCTTCCACTATATGTCAACTATCTTTAGAACGTTGTTTCAGGCTTCTACAGTGAAGGGGGGCCGGATGAGAGCTGTTTGACTAAGGGGTCTGCCAGCAGCCTCGTTCTCAGTCACGCGCATTTCACATGAGAGGTAGCTTTTCTACAGACAATGGAATTTTCCAGTTGGCACATTACTGAACATTTATGATAAAAACATCCTAAAGATTGATTATATACTTAGTTTGACAAGTTTCTTCGACCTGTAATATAACTTTTTGAACTTTTCGTCCGACTGGACCAGAACGTGCTTTTGGAATTGTTTACCAAAAGCCCTAACAAAAGAAGCTATTTTGACATAAATGGACATAAATGATAGACATTATCGAACAAAACAAGCATTTATTGTGGAACTGCGATTCCTGGGAGTGCATTCTGATGAAGGTCATCAAAGGTAAGTGAATATTTAGAATGCTATTTATGACTAATGTTGACTACCCAACATGGCGGATATTTCTCTGGCTGGATTGAGCTCTGACCGCCGTTCTCAGATTATGCTTTTTCCATAAAGTTTTTTTTGAAATCTGACACAGCGGTTGCATTAAGGAGAAGTGTATCTAGTTCCATGCATAACACTTGAATTTTCATCAACATTTATAATGAGTATTTCTGTGAATTCATGTGGCTCTCTGCAATATCACTGCATGTTTTGGAACAACTGAACATAACACACCAATGTAAAATACGATTTGTGGATATAAATATGAACTTTACCGAAGAAAACATACATGTATTGTGTAACATGAAGTCCTATGAGTGTCAGCTTCTGACCCACTGGAATTGTGATACAGTGAATTATAAGTGAAATAATCGATTGTTGGAAAAAAAGTAGAAAAAAGTAGATGTCCTAACCGACTTGCCAAAACTATAGGTTGTTAACAAGAAATTTGTGGAGTGGTTAAAAAACTAATTTTAATGACTCCAAATTAAGTGTATGTAAATGTTTTAGGGTCCATACACAGATTGGCTACACATCCTTAGGCATAACGTTTTTTTATCCTCCAACCGAAGTGTATGTAAATGTCCGACTTCAACTGTATATATATCAGATTTGCGCAAGATATAATATGTACAGTAGTAGATAAATGGCAACACTTTACTTGACACGTAGTGTCATAACACGTTATCACGTACATGCCCTTATATCAGTCATCGGTCAAAAAGAGGGTGTCTTGGCCTGCTCCTGAAATCTGCGCCTGCATTCATCCCAGTTTTCAGTAACCGAGCATTGGGGTAGGTACATGTCTGACATCAGTGAGTGTGCAATTACAGTTATAATTTATGGTCAAGAAAAAAATGTGAACATAGCCTGCGTGTCAACAGTATGTTTATGGTGTAATGGAATGTTTTGCCTTGTGTGGTAAGTTTAGTGGGTTTTGACAACTCTTATGTAGGTGACATAACCAGCCATAAAATATCTACCATGGTAGGTTTAGTGGGTTTAGAAAGTCTTATGTAGGTGTCATAACCAGTATCTACCGTGGTATGTTTAGTGGGTTTTGAAACTCTTATGTAGGTGTCATAACCTGCCATAAAATATCTACCGTGGTAGGTTTTGTGGGTTTTGAAACTCTTATGTAGGTGTCATAACCAGCCATAAAATATCTACCGTGGTAGGTTTAGTGGGTTTTGAAACTCTTATGTAGGTGTCATAACCAGCCATAAAATATATACCGTGGTAGGTTTTGTGGGTTTTGAAACTATAATGTAGGTGTCATAACCAGCCATAAAATATCTACCGTGGTAGGTTTTGTGGGTTTCTACTCTCTTATGTAGGTGTCATAACCAGTAATAAAATATCTACCGTGGTAGGTTTTGTGGGTTTTGAAACTATAATGTAGGTGTCATAACCAGCCATAAAATATCTACCGTGGTAGGTTTTGTGGGTTTCTACACTCTTACGTAGGTCTCATAACCAGCCATAAAATATCTACCGTAGTAGGTTTTGTGGGTTTCTAAACTCTTACGTAGGTGTCATAACCAGCCATAAAATATCTACCGTGGTAGGTTTTGTGGGTTTCTACACTCTTACGTAGGTCTCATAACCAGCCATAAAATATCTACCGTAGTAGGTTTTGTGGGTTTCTACACTCTTATGTAGGTGTCATAACCAGCCATAAAATAACTACCGTGGTAGGTTTTGTGGGTTTCTACACTCTTATGTAGTTGTCATAACCAGCCATAAAATAACAATATATGTCACAACAGGTCTAAATATGACAGTGTTATGACCATATTGTAACATGTTATATCAGCTGTTATGAAATGATTATGAATGACTGTTATAACACGTTATGACGCTGGGTGTCAAGTAAAGTGTTAACATATTGATATTTAGTATGTTTATGGTATAATGGAATGTTTTGCCTTGTGTCGTAAGTTTAGTGGGTTTTGACAACTCTTATGTAGGTGACATAACCAGCCATAAAATATCTACCATGGTAGGTTTAGTGGGTTTCTACACTCTTATGTAGGTGACATAACCAGCCATAAAATATCTACCATGGTAGGTTTAGTGGGTTTTGAAACTCTTATGTAGGTGTCATAAACAGTATCTACCGTGGTAGGTTTAGTGGGTTTGAAACTCTTATGTAGGTGTCATAACCAGTAATAAAATATCTACCGTGGTAGGTTTTGTGTGTTTCTACACTCTTATGTAGGTGTCATAACCAGCCATAAAATATCTACCGTGGTAGGTTTAGTGGGTTTTGAAACTCTTATGTGGGTGTCATAACCAGTAATAAAATATCTACCGTGGTAGGTTTTGTGGGTTTTGAAACTCTTATGTTGGTTTCATAACCAGCCATAAAATATCTACCATGGTAGATTTTGTGGGTTTCTACACTCTTATGTAGGTGTCATAACCAGTAATAAAATATCTACCGTGGTAGGTTTTGTGGGTTTTGAAACTCTTATGTAGGTGTCATAACTAGCCATAACATATCTACCATGGTAGGTTTTGTGTGTTTCTACACTCTTATGTAGGTGTCATAACCAGCCATAAAATATCTACCGTGGTAGGTTTTGTGGGTTTTGAAACTCTTATGTAGGTGTCATAACCAGTAATAAAATATCAATCGTGGTAGGTTTTGTGGGTTTCTACACTCTAATGTAGGTGTCATAACCAGCCATAAAATATCTACCGTGGTAGGTTTTGTGGGTTTTGAAACTCTTATGTAGGTGTCATAACCAGCCATAAAATAACTACAGTGGTAGATTTTGTGGGTTTCTACACTCTTATGTAGTTGTCATAACCAGCCATAAAATAACACAATATATGTCACAACAGGTCTAAATATGACAGTGTTATGACCATATTGTAACATGTTATATCAGCTGTTATGACATGATTATGAATGACTGTTATAACACGTTATGACGCTGGATGTCAAGTAAAGTGTTAACAGATTGGTATTTAAATACACAGTACAAAACCCCATGGCAAAATTAATAGAATTGCGGGAAATTAGCTTCCGGACCAGAGTACGGAATATAAATCTATATGTATGTGAATGGTGTGTATAGACAGTATATGAATAGAAAAGGTGTGTACAGCGGTAGTTATATAGGATGAGCCGGGACTAGAATACAGTGTATACATACTGTATAAAGGGGGTAAAACAGTATGTAAACATGATTAAAGTGACCAGTGTTCAATGACTATGTACATAGGGCAGCAGTCTCTAAGGTGCAGGGTAGAGTATCGTGTGGTAGCCAGCTAGCGACAGTGTCAGAGGTTCAGGGCAGGTAACTAGGCGGAGGCCGGCTAGTGGTGACTGTTTAACCATCTGATGGCCTGGAGATATAAGCTGTTTATCAGTCGGTAATACAGCTCAACAGGATGCTCTCGATTGTGAATCTCTAGAAGTTCGTGAGGGTCTTATGGGCCAAGCCAAATTTCTGCAGCCTCATGTGGTTGAAGAGGCGCTATTGCGCCTTTGTCATCACGCATTTAAGGTCCTAAGTGATGTGTGATGAGTATGCCGAGGAACTTTAAGCTTTTGACCCTCTCCACTGCGGCCCTGTAGATCTGGATGTGGGCGTGCCCCTCTCTGCTGTCTCCTGTAGTCCACAATCCGCTCCTTTGTTTTGTTGACGTTGTGGGAGAGGTTATTTTCCTGGCACCACTCCGCCAGGGCTCTCACTTCTTCCCTGTAGGATGTCTCGTCATTGTTGGTAATCAAGCCTACCACTGTTGTGTCATCAGCAAACTTGATGATTGTTGGAGACTTGTGTGGCCACGCTGTCATGGGTGAACAGCAAGTACAGCAGGGGGCTGAGCACGCACCCCTGTGGGTCCCCGTGTTGAGGATCAGCGTGGCTGATGTGTTGTTCCCTACCTTCACTACCTGGGGTTGGCTCGTCAGGAAGTCTAGAACCCAGTTGCACAGTGAGGAGTTCAGACCCAGGTCCCTGAGCTTTGGGATGAGCTTGGAGGGTACAAGGGTGTTGAAGGCTGAGCTGTAGTCAATGGACTGCATTCTTACATAGGTATTCATCTTGTCCAGGTGGGATAGGACAGTGTGCAGTTCATTGTCTGTGGATCTGTTGGGGTGGTATGCAAATTGTGGTGGGTCTATGGTGTCGGGTAAGGTGGAGGTGATATGTTCCTTAACTAGCCTTTCAAAGCGCTTTATGATGACAGAAGTGAATGCTACTGGGCGATAGTCATTTAGTTCAATTACCTTCGCTTTCTTGTGTACAGGAACACTGGTGGACATCTTGAAGCAAGTGGGAACAACAGACTGGGATAGGGAAATATTGAACATGTCCTTTCACAATCCAGCCAGCTGGTCCATCTGGGTTTCTTTGGCGTAAGAGATACGTGTGTACTGGGAGGTTGAGAGCATGCATCTATCTGCCTGAGAAGTCATACGTCTATTTGGTAAATCAGCTGAAGTGTATGGTCTGTTACTACATCGTTTTCATAGACATAACAGTGTTGTTTAGAACGATCATTTACAATGCCAATATATAAAGCTCTACACATAATTTTGCACGCCCAATTTTTCAGTTTTTGATATGTTAAAAAAGTTTGAAATATCCAATAAATGTCGTTCCACTTCATGATTGTGTCCCACTTGTTGTTGATTCTTCACAAAAAAATACAGTTTTATATCTTTATGTTTGAAGCCTGAAATGTGGCAAAAGGTCGCAAAGTTCAAGGGGGCCGAATACTTTCGCAAGGCACTGTATTTGATGCCATTCCACTCCAGTCATTACCACGAGCCCGTCCTCCCCAATTAAGGTGCCACCTACCCCCTCTGGTGTGTACCTACGTGTGTGCTATTCCAGTGCATCGACAAGGCCAGAGATCTACTGGATGCAGAGCTGACCGCCATGGCGGGAGAGAGTTACAGCAGAGCTTACAAGGTAAGCACGAAACTCTCCACTAATGTTTCACAAGACCATTTGCAGGTATAACTAGTTGACGAAGGCTTGAAGGTCGAAACGTGTCCATGTGACCACTGATAATAAATAATTCAATATCATAATATTTTATTTGCGATTGCTGGCCGACTTTTCTTACCAATAATATAGAACCAAGTACCATACATATAGAAAAGCTTGTCATTGTCTACAATGGACATTTGAAGAACCTAAGATCAGGATGTTAAGCTGACGATCAGCATACACTAGGACTTTGATCTGTATACTAATTGTCTAGGAAGTTAGCCTGATCCTAGATCTGTTTGTGTTGAGGCGAACACGGATAACATTGTTTATGAAAGAACATTGCATGGCTCACTTCGCTATCATTCAGTCAACTCTCAACAAGAGAGAATTCAAATTGAATGTGCTTTATGAAAATGGTCAACGGAGAGATGCAGAAAGCCTCCACAACAGATGAAAGAGGTTATTTAGTTAGTTAGCCCTACCTAATGGGATTATGCATTGATGTGACTTTTCCAATGCCACGCTGGTGTTACACTGGTGTATACACCCAGATTCCTAACAACATGCACGTGGTTAGTTAGATCCTGTAATACACTCTTCAACTTCTGCAGGCGGCTAGGAAGAGCAGTTAGGACAGTTAACCAATGTTAACCATTGACGGCCTGCTTTTGACATGTTTATACATTATTTTAATGAGCCATTTGCAGTTTAACTGTACCGCCCATGTGTACTTAGACTTGCATGGCTTTATCTTTGAGACAAGCATATGCTACTGACACAATCAACCAGGTACAATGTATGTGTATGACTGTGCAACTCAATACGAACGCCGACCAGAAAATGACCCAAACTAAAAATGTACTCGATCATTGTGCTGTCTATAGTTAGTTCCATTACCACCATCCTAATTGGAAATCAAAACAAGATCTTGGAGGTATTTTTTTAGGCCAGGTGTGGTGAGAGTTCCAGTATGCACTCGATGCCAATGCAAGGGAAGCAGTTCCCAACACGTGATGACTTCACTTTCAAAAGAGTGGTAAAAGTCATGTTTAATACTACCACTCTTTGTCTGGCTGGAATTCCAGCCTCTCTCTCTCTCTCTCTCCCTCTGTGAGGTCAAGTCTTGTTGACATTTTGAAGCTTTGCCTAAGACACCACGCAAACACACGCATACCCCTTCACCCTCACACACAAACTTCCACACAAGTGTTGCTTAGACACAAACCCAACAAGGCTATTATTTACATCTCCATAGGGCCTTAGGGCCTGTCACATCTCCCAGGGGGATATGTAAACCCCCAAACCTTAGATGGTTCCACTTTCCATTCATAAAAGAAGAGAGGGGGGGGACCAGCAGAGCAAACAAGGCTTGTTTAATGACAGCTCCAGAGTCTCAGGTTCAAATCTTGACAGGCTTCCCTTCTGTCAAGAGAGTCACACACTCCTCTGTCAAACGACCTAGATTGAGTTCCAAATAGTACCCTCTTCCCTTCCTGGTCAAAAGTAGTGCACTTTGGGAATAGGGTGCCATTTGGGACGCAGACCTGGAATGAAGGGGAATGCATTGCATGAGCTAAACACCATGTTGACTGTGTCCCCACATTAATGTCCTGGGCTCTCAAACAACGCTGCAGGACACACTTGTGCACACTATGGTCGTTGTTGTGTTTACCCATTACTTATATGCGCTTGTGTGCACTTTGTGGGTCGTTTCTTCCCCCTTAATTGGAGTCCCAAAGGTCTTCAACCAGGCTGCATTTTTCTTTCCCTCGTTTTGTTTGCACATGTGTGTTTGTTTGTATTCTCTAGTGTCTAGAGAATGTGTTTCTAAAAGAAGAAAATACCATCTACCTGGACATTGTGTGTAAAGTCTGGTCAATTCTCCTGGAAAGTAATTTGTGAAAACTACAAATGTGTACAGTTCCTTCAGAAAGAATGCATACCCCATTGACTGTTTCCACATTTTGTTGTGTTACAGCCTGAATTTAAATGATTACATTGAGATTTTGGCCTACACACTATCACTGGGCTACACACAAAACCCCATAATGAGTGGAATTATTATGTGGAATTATGTTTTTACAAATTAATACAAATGAAAAGCTGAAATGTCTTGAGTCAATAAGTGTTCAACCTATTTGTTATGGCAAGCCTAAATATGTTCAGAAGTAAAAATGTGCTTAACAACTCACATAATAAGTTGCATGGACTCACTCTGTGTGCAATAATAGTGTTTATTGTGATTTTTGAATGACTACCTCATCTCTCTACCCCACACATACAATTATCTGTAAGGTCCCTCAGTCGAGCAGTGCATTTCAAACACAGATTCAACTACAAGGACCAGGGAGGTGCCTAGCAAAGAAAGGCTCTTATTGGTAGAGGGGTAAAAACTCAAATAAACATATCCCTTTGAGCAAGGTGACGTTATTAATTACACTTTGGATGGTGTATCAATACACCCAGTCACTACAAAGACACAGACATAATTCCTAACTCAGTTGCCGGAGAGGAAGGAAACCACTCAGGGATTTCACCATGAGGCCAACAGAGATTAATGAGAATGCATCAACAACATTGTAGTTACTCCACAATACTAACCTAAATGACAGAGTGAAAAGAAGGAAGCCTGTACAATAAAATATTCCAAAACATGCATCCTGTTTGCAACAAGGCACTAAAGTAATACTGCAAGTAATGTGGCAAAGGAATTCACTGAATACAAAGTGTTATGTTTGGGGGAAAATCCAACACAACACATCACTGAGTACCACTCTTCTTATTTTCAAAAGTAGTGGTTGCTGCATTATGTTATTGGTATGCTTGTCATCTGCAAGGACTAGGGATGTTTTTGTATAAAAAGAAACTAAGCACAGACAAAATCCTAGAAGAAAACCTAGTTGTCTGCTTTCCAACAGACACTAGGAGACAAATGTACTTTTCAGCAAGACAATAACCTAAAACACAAGGCCAAATATACAGTGGAGTTGCTTACCAAGGCGACATTAAAAGTTCATGAGTGGCCAAGTTACAGTTTTGACTTAAAATTGGCTTGAGAATCTATGGCAAGACTTAAATTGATGTTTAGCAATTAGCAGTGAGCGATTTACCAAAATGTCAGTTCAATTATTTGAATTCCATTTTTTCTTTCTGTGAGCTCAATGCACAGTTTTTGTGTGTTAGAGATAAATAAGCTTGAACTGTGTGACATAGTAGGGAGTTAATAGTTAAAAAAAAACTTGTATTTTTTTATTCTGTTTTGTTACAACATTCAAACCACATAATGCATAGTGCATTTAATGTCAAAACAAATAATCAAAACTGAAATCAATAACTGAGATTATTTCTTTATAATCGAACCGACCTCGAAAAGCACGAATCGCTCAACACAACTACAACTACTACTACAGTGATCAACAACCAACTTGACATAGTTTGAAGAAATAAAACAAATATAATGTGCAAATATTGTACAGTCCAGGTGTGCAAAGCTCTTAGACTTACCCAGAAAGACTCAAAGCTGCCAAAGGTGATTCTAAAATGTATTGACTAAGGGGTCTGAATATTTATGTAAATTTGATATTTCTGTACTTAATTTTCAATAAATTAAAAAGAAATGTTGAACAATTTTTTTTCAGTTTGTCATTATGGGGTATTTATTGTATGTAGCTGGGCCGGAATAAAACCCTATCTAATCCATTTTGAATTCAGGCTGTAGTAAAATAAAATGAGGAATAAATCAAGGGGTTTGAATACTTTCTGAAGACACTCTAAAAAGGGCTTTATAAAATACATTGAATTGATACATTGCTCTTTGTTTCTCTTTCTCTAAGTTTACCAGTGGATCGTAGAGGACTGGCAGAGGTGGTTTGATGGTTTGCTCGCTGGTCATCAACCTCCACGACGACATGAGGACCTGGCTCAAGTACGCCAGCCTCTGTGGCAAGAGTGGACGTCTGGTGAGTTCACTAGCACAGGACAGCTAATGGGTCAAGGGCCAAATGTTTCAAAATAGGGATGCCAGTAAGGGTTCTTTTTGCAACCGGTTAGCCTGCACCATTAACCAGTTATCCTTGCCCAAAGTGTTTTTGTCTAAAATCATGATTAAATGCACTACGTTGTCCAGCTCACGTCGTTTTATCAAGTGTAACGTTTTGACCAGGCCTGACAAAGACCTTCTGGACAAAAGGTTGGACTCCATAAAACAGCGGGCACAGATATCTCTGTCAGAAATGGCTATAAAACTCTACACAGTATTTGGCAATCAGATTGTATTTAAAAACCTTTCATCTGGATACAGACTTAAGTTGCTGTATCAGGTTCAAAATACGTCGTTTATTGACACTTGACTTCAATACAACCAGAATGTGACAAATTTGCTTAAAACAATATTTTGAAGCTTTCCTGTCAATCCAAGGGGAAATATATTCTCCTGGATTTGGATACTGCCAGGAAAGTCCAACAGACTGTTGCTTTGGTGTGGAACTGAATCTCTCATTGGAACGATTGCAAAATGTAGGCCGCCTCTCGGAAATCACACGGTTTAGAAACCGTACCTCAAACCTGTTTAATAACATTGTTATAGTTTTTCCTCCCCCACGGCACTTTTATTGTAAGTTTGTATGTTCTAGCAGGTGCAGCGAAATGCTTCTGTTACTAATTCCTAATAATGCAGTAAAATGTCAAACAGATGCTCAAATAATAATAAAACACTTTTTTTAAACCCAGAAAGAACAAGAAATCAAGAAATGTCTGAAGGAATCCAATGAACAACCGAAATACTGTAACAGTTGTCCAAATACAATCTATATGTATATATACCAGATTCATTTACACAAGATATACTAAGAAATGTCTGAAGGAATCCAATGAACAACCCAAATACTGTAACAGTCGTCCAAATACAATCAGGGGCAGAGCGACAGATTTTTACCTTGTCAGCTTGGGGATTTGATCGAGCAACCTTTTGGTTACTGGCCCAACGATCTAACCACTAGGCTACCTGCCGCCCCGAATACAGTTTATAAATAAATATGCAGTGTGTATGAACAGTGTAACTAAAATGCAGTTCATTGAATGGTGTATATAGAAATGTATGTATGTATAGTAGTGGTTATATAGGATGAGTGACCAGTGTTCAGTGACTCTATGTATATAGGGCAGCATTCTCTAAGGTGCAGGGTAGAGTACCGGGTGCTAGCCGGCTAGAGGTGACTGTTTAACAGTCTGATGGCATTGAGATAGAAGCTGTTTTTCAGTCTCTCTGTCCCTGCTTTGATGCACCTGTACTGACCTCACCTTCTGGATGATAGCAGGGTGAACAGGCAGTGGCTCGGGTGGTTGTTGTCCTTGATGATCTTTTTGGCCTTCCTGTGACATCGGGTGGTGTAGGTGTCCTGGAGGGCAGGTAGTTTGCCCCCGATGATGCGTTGTGCAGACCTCACTACCCTCTGGAGAGCCTTGTGGTTGAGGGTGGTGCAGTTGCCATACCGGTGATACAGCCCGACAGGATTCTCACGGTTGTGCACCTGTAAAAGTTAGTGAGGGTTTTTGGTGACAAGCCACATTTTTTCATCCTCCTGAGGTTGAAGAGGCGATGTTGCGCCCACCAGCCTGCTGCCTGCCACAGAGCTATAGTAGGGCCAGCTGCAGGAGCCACTCACAGCTCACAAGGCAGGAATCTTAATGACACATGCACCCCGGTCCCTGCCAGAGAGGGGCCGTCCATCCCCACTCTGAAGGGGGAAACATTTTGAAACTAATTTAAAGATAAAGACAAATACTGTTGAACATCACTCTTATCAGATGGTGTGGGGGAATAGCGTAGAGAGCCTGGAGCCAGTTGTATTTTGACTATGTCAGGAGAGTTGAGTTGAATCCCTGTTTTGAATGAGAATTCCTATTTGACCCCCGTGTGTGTCTGTTGTTCTTCTGTCCCCCATCAGATTGAAGCCTTCCAGCACACACAACACTTTGTCCAGGGGATGCAGCAGCAGGCCCAGCATGCCGCTGAAGACAAGCAACACCAGCAGGAGCTCCACAAGCTCATGGCCAGGACTCCTACCGCAACTACTTTAGGAGAAAAACAAATCAGTCGCACTCTATTTGTTATTGCAGTGTGAGCTTTAAAAACACACAAACGTTTTCTCAGCCCACATGTTCTCCCTCATCTAAAGGGTCACGTACAGAGCGTTCTACTCTTTCTCCAGGACCGTGACCCGACCCCAGTGCTGTTACTCTTCTACGTCTTGCAACCCCAGCCAATTTCTCTCTCGTTTCATTCTGTGTAAACAGACTCTGGGACAGTTGTAGAATGGTAGATCCCAAATTCATGCAACCAGTAGGCCTAGGCTAGATCCAATTATAAGCGCAGCAATGCGCACATGGCAGTAGGCTAGGTTACACGCAAACGTTTGTTCCATAATGCAATTAGTAAGAACACCATTATGAGTGGTTTCATGTGACAGACATCAAAAAATCTGTTAGAAATTTAGAAAGTGGGGACATCCAAATATGCAACAACTAGTATGTGTTTCCAATATCACTAGGATTGTGCCTTTGGCTACTGGACAATGAAAGAACATTGATTTTAAAAACCAATAGAACATGAGAGAAAAATACTTCTGGTTTATAAAATAATTGCCTGCATGTTTAGTTGGATTTTAGCTTGGCTACTTTGAAGCAACATAAGACAAGCCTCATAATACCCTTGGTACCATCCAACTGGCAGCTTCATTAATCTTTATCCCTCCTTTACCCCTCCTTTTTCGAACATTCTGTTAAAAATCGCGCAACTTTTCAGCGTCCTGCTACTCATGCCAGGACTATAGTATATGCATATGATTAGTATGTGTGGATAGAAAACACTCTGAAGTTTCTAAAACTGGTTAAATCACGGCTGTGACTATAACAGAGCGTGTGTTTCATCGAAAAGCGCAAGAAAAATTGCTCACTGAAATCTGAAAAAAGTATCCATGCGCCCCTTTCATGGATTATTTAAAGGAAACCAAATTTAATATGGAGACGGATGCAATTCTTACAGCTTCCACACGATGTTGCCAAAAACGTAATTTTCATTGACAAAAATCCATTGAGACATTACGAATAAATCCTTGATTCCATCCAGCCTACCTCAATCGATTTTGGAAGATTGAAAAATGGACACTGTTTTCTTTTGTAGCTGCTATTGAATACAGATCGCCCAGTGATCAATTTGATCGCTTATTAACGTTTACAAATACCTAAAGTTGGGTTATAAAAGTAGGTTGAAGTTTTTTGTCAAAGAATATAGGCAACTTATATCATTTTTAAACATGACGTTGCGTGTTGGAAGAGAGCTTTTTTCGTTATGCAGACAGGCCATACAAATGGATATTTTGGGCATTCATGGACGGATTTAATCGGGAAAAATACCAATTTGTGATGTTTATGGGACATATAGGAGTGCCAACAAAGAATATCATTAAAGGTAATGAATGTTTTATATTTTATTTCTGCGTTTTGGGTAGCGCCGGCTACCGCAAAATCTGTTTACTTGTTGGCTAGATTCACAACGAGTGTAGCTTTAATTCAATACCCTACATGTATATTTTAATGAACGTTTGAGTTTTAACGAGTACATTTAGCATTTAGCGTAGCGCATTTGCATTTCCAGGTGCCTACTTGAGACGCAGACGTCTCAAGTAGGAGCAAGAAGTTTAAATAGTACCCGCAAAACACCAGTCTCAACATCAACAGTGGAGAGTCGACTCCAGGATGCTGACCTTCTAGTCAGAGTTCCTCTGTCCAGTGTCTGTGTTATTTTGCCCATCTTAATCTTTTCTTTTTCTTGGCCAGTCTGAGATATGTCTTTTTCTAGACGTTGAGACTGGTGTTTTGTGGGTACTCTTTAATGAAGCTGCCAGTTGAGGACTTGTGAGGCGTCTGATTCTCAAACTAGACACACTAATGTACTTATCCTCTTGCTCAGTTGTGCACCGGGGCCTCCCAACCCTCTTTCTATTCTGGTTAGAGCCAGTTTGCGCTGTTCTGTGAAGGGAGTAGCGATCTTCAGTTTCTTGGCAATTTCTCCCATGGAATAGCCTTAATTTCTCAGAACAAGAATAGAATAGCCATTGTAACACAGGAGTGATGGTTGCTGATAATGGGCCTCTGTACGCCTATGTAGATATTCCATAAAAAAATCTGCCTTTTCCAGCTACAAGTCATTTACAACATTAACAATGTCTACACTGTCTATAAGAGTGTGCAAAGCTGTTATCAAGGCAAAGGGTGGCTACTTTGAAAAATCTAAAATATATTTTTATTTGTTTATACCCCCCCTTCTTCTCAATATCCGCCTAAAGACATACCCTAATCTAACTGCCTGTAGCTCAGGCCCAGAGGCAAGGATATGCATATTCTTGGTATCATTTGAAAGGAAACACTCTGAATTTTGTGGAAATGTGAATTGAATGTAGGAGAATATAACACAATAGATCTGGTAGAATAAAATACAAGGAAATAAACATACGTTTTCTGTTTTTTATTGTTGCTGCATCATCTTTCAGCCGAACATACAGATAGGATGCTGTGGATGATTTGAATGAAGAACATACGATGGCAACAATAGAAGAAAAGTTTTAGACAGGTAACTTCAAAAATAAGCGAGCTACATGACATTGAGCATGAAGTCACCCAGGTGTCCCACACAAATGTAACCAAATGTACCCAAGTGGCCGAATTGGTACAGTGATACATTTTGAAGGAAAGAACTATATACAAAATACATAAATGCTATTCTAACACACCCCCAAAAATTATATATATAAATGAAAAAATAAATAATAATAATAATAAACAAACAGGGTAACTATTTACACATTTTCCCTCAGACCCTCAGTCCTCTACACAATATTGTGCTGCTGGTGCCATGGCCCATAGCAGTCTCTTTCGGCTGTAAAGCAGAGGCTTACTGACCAGGTGGTGCAGGTGATGGGGCATTTCCTGTGACAAAGGGCACAACGACATCTCCCTACTGTGCCCTTTTTGCCCTGAGGTGCTGCAGTGGACTTGCTGTAACTAGCAAGCTCCTGGTTGAGCAGCTCCCTGAAGGCTAGCTGTGAGATGGGGGCCTGTCCACAGCTCTTGGCAATTTCCTTCTGGAGGATGAAGGCATTCACCAAAGCAATGTCAATGAAATTATAGAAAAATGGTTTGTACCATTTCATGGTCTTATGTAGAACATTGTAATAGCCTATCAGCGCATCTGACAGGTCCACACCTCCCATGCTCTTGTTGTAGTCCTTCACAGCAGCTGGAATGGGGACATTTTTTGTGGTCCATGCCCCGGCACCGTCCTTCACACGCCTGACAACGTGATCTCCACTGAAGGACTTGTGGATACTGGAGCACATGACCACCTCTCTGGTACCCATCCACTTCACAAAGAGCAGGCCATCTTCACGGATCCATCACATGGTACCCCGCTCAACCCACTTAGGCATGTCGTTCACCTTGGTCTTAGAAATCCCACCCTGTTGGTACAAATGGTGCTACAACCCCACACCTCCCGCTTCCTGAGCTCTGTAAACAGGGTAGGGCTTGTATAGAAGTTGTCCACAAACAGTTTGTAGCCCTTCCCCAGCAGTTGAAAATCCAATACCTCCATAACGGAATCATAACTCAGTCCATTACCAGTAGCAAAACAGTTTTTCCCCTCATAAACAAAAAAATTGCAAGTGTACACACAGAATCAGCCAAAACAAAAAGATTGTAACCCCATTTGGTTGGTTTGTTACGCATGTATTGTTTGAGGCTGATTCTGGCATTTGAGGCTACCATTGATGGACAGGTTCTGGGCGGGCTGAAAATAAGTCTTGCAGGCATCAACGATGCTGGGGTAGAGAGGTTTTATTTTACAGAGCCTATCAAACCTTGGTGTGCCTCTCTTCTTGTCATTCTCCCCATCAACTTCTGGGTCACTGATGTGAAGCGCACGTGAGATAGTCAGAAACCTTTTACAAGACATGACAGTCATGGAGAAAGGCAGTTGATAGAGAGCTGATGTTTTCCAGTAGTCCCTTAGAGTTTTCAACTTCAACAGCCCCATGTAAATGACCATTGAAAAGTAGCAGAAAAGGTCTGACATGGAAATGGTCTTCCATGCCTCTTTCTTTCCTGCCTGCTTCTTAGCCCTGTACTCATTGGTGTTCGACACCAGGGAATCAACAACTGACGAGGTGAAAAACAGTTGAAAACGTTGAAGGGGGCTGTACTTTGCAGTCATGTCTAGTTGAGGTCCTAGCTGCCTTTTGGGTCTAAAAACTGGTGGATTTGGTTCCACATCATCTTCTAACACAGAGTGCCAACGACCCTCTGGCCTTCTGTCTGCAGGTTTCTCTCTTCCCCACCTCTCTCTTCCCCACCTTACTTTCAGTGCAGCAAACTCTCTCCAGAAGTTCAGTGAGGATCTCTGAATGATCCAATGTTGACCTAAATGACTAATGATGATAAATACAATCCACCTGTGTGTAATCAAGTCTCCGTATAAATGCACCTGCACTGTGATAGTCTCAGAGGTCCGTTAAAAGCGCAGAGAGCATCATGAAGAACAAGGAACAAACCAGGCAGGTCCTAGATACTGTTGTGAAGAAGTTTAAAGCCGGATTTGGATACAAAAAGATTTCCCAAGCTTTAAACATCCCAAGGGGCACTGTGCAAGCGATAATATTGAAATGGAAGGAGTATCAGACCACTGCAAATCTACCAAGACCTGGCCGTCCCTCTAAACTTTCAGCTCATACAAGGAGAAGACTGATCAGAGATGCAGCCAAGAGGCTCATGATCACTCTGGATGAACTGCAGAGATCTACAGCTGAGGTGGGAGACTCTGTCCATAGGACAACAATATGTCGGATATTGCACAAATCTGGCCTTTATGGAAGAGTGGCAAGAAGAAAGCCATTTCTTAAAGATATCCATAAAAAGTGTTGTTTAAAGTTTGCCACAAGCCACCTGGGAGACACACCAAACATGTGGAAGAAGGTGCTCTGGTCAGATGAAACCAAAATTGAACTTTTTGGCAACAATGCAAAACGTTATGTTTGGCGTAAAAGCAACACAGCTCATCACAATGAACACACCATCCCCACTGTCAAACATGGTGGTGGCAGCATCATGGTTTGGGCCTGCTTTTCTTCAGCAGGGACAGGGAAGATGGTTAAAATTGATGGGAAGATGGATGGAGCCAAATACAGGACCATTCTGGAAGAAAACCTGATGGAGTCTGCAAAAGACCTGAGACTGGGACGGAGATTTGTCTTCCAACAAGACAATGATCCAAAACATTAAGCAAAATCTACAATGGAATAGTTCAAAAATAAACATATCCAGGTGTTAGAATGGCCAAGTCAAAGTCCAGACCTGAATCCAATCAAGAATCTGTGGAAAGAACTGAAAACTGCTGTTCACAAATGCTCTCCATCCAACCTCACTGAGCTCGAGCTGTTTTGCAAGGAGGAATGGGAAAACATTTCAGTCTCTCGACTCAAAACTGATAGAGACTTACCCCAAGCGACTTACAGCTGTAATCGCAGCAAAAGGTGGCGCTACAAAGTATTAACTTAAGGGGGCTGAATAATTTTGCACGCTCAATTTTTCAGTTTTTGATTTGTTAAAAAAGTTTGAAATATCCAATAAATGTCGTTCCACTTCATGATTGTGTCCCACTTGTTGTTGATTCTTCACAAAAAAAGACAGTTTTATATCTTTATGTTTGAAGCCTGAAATGTGGCAAAAGGTCGCAAAGTTCAAGGGGGCCGAATTCTTTCGCAAGGCACTGTATATACTGGTCCTATAAGAGCTCTTTGTCACTTCCCACGAGCCGGACTGTGACAAACACTTGATCTTACGTTTAATAAATGTATCGTATAGTGTGTGTGTGGCAGGCTTACAATGATGGCAAAAAAAAAACATTTGAGAGTGCGCTGACCCTGGTGCTAGAGGTGGTATGCAACTGGAGGTTGAATGTTTGAAGGGGTATAAAAAGTTTGGTAACCAATCTACTAGAAAATCCTTTAAATTCTTGTCATATGAAGAGAAATTACAGATAAAACGTACCGATGCTCATTGGCCGTTGGACATAAACATTGAACAACAAGCTGGAAATGTCAAATTCAACAATGAGTGGTTTGGAAGGAATCAGTGGCTAACTGCAAGCATTGCAAAGCAATCACTACCCTGCTATTCAGTGGTCGGTGTGTGGTCTGGGTTTAAGGGTGTCTTTTCCAAGCTTAAAAGGATAAACATTGACATGCCATGGGCCAGAAAAGGATCAATACATTGGCCATGCTATCAATCCAGCATGACTTCGTTCCATGTTCAAAACAACTGGAAACTCGGAACTGGTCAATTTCAGACTTTGGTAAGGCCAAGACAACTGGGAACTCGGAACTGGTCAATTTCAGACTTTGGTAAGGTCAAGACAACTGGGAACTCTGGAATAAAAAGAGCTCTGACTGGGGAAAATACGTTTTGAACGGTCTTCCAACTCCGAATTCCAAGTCGGGAACTCCGGCTTCTTTCTAGAGCTCTGGCCTGAAGCTCACTGATGTCATGATTTGACTTTTTCCGAGTTCCCAGTTGTCCTGAATGAACCATAAATCCAGAGAATGGCAGAATTTGATGACAACATTTTCCCACAAAAAGGATAGCTGCGCCACCTTCCTGTTGTGAGCACAGCACAACAAGGTGACTCCAAAAATGTCTTGTATGCTGCTGCATAAATGATGTAATATGCCAGGGAGATACAGTTGAAGTCGGAAGTTTACATACACCTTAGCCAAATACATTTAAACTCAGTTTTCACAATTCCTGACATTTAATGCTAGTAGAAATTTCCTGTCTTAGGTCAGTTAGGATCACCACTTTATTTTAAGAATGTGAAATGTCAGAATAATAGTAGAGAGAATGATTTATTTCAGGTTTTATTTCTTTCATCACATTCCCAGTGGGTCAGAAGTTTACATACACTCAATTAGTTTTTGGCAGCATTGCCTTTAAATTGTTTAACTTGGGTCAAACGTTTCAGGTAGCCTTCCACAAGCTTCCCACTGTAACGTGGGTGAATTTTGGCCCATTCCTCCTGACAAAGCTGGTGTAACTGAGTCAGATTTGTTTGCCTCCTTGCTCACACACGCTTTTTAAGTTCTGCCAACAAATGTTTTATGGGATTGAGGTCAGGGCCACTCCAATACCTTGACTTTGGTGTCCTTAAGCCATTTTGCCACAACTTTGGAAGTATGCTTGGGGTCATTGTCCATTTGGAAGACCCATTTACGACTAAGCTTAAACTTCCTGACTGATGTCTTGAGATGTTGCTTCAATATATCCACATAATTGTCCATAGATGATGCCATCTATTTTGTGAAGTGCACCAGTCCCTCATGCAGCAAAGCACCCACACAACATGATGCTGCCACCCCCATGCCTCACGTTTGGGATGGTGTTCTTCGGCTTGCAAGCCTCCCCCTTTTCTTCCAAACATAACAATGGGCATTATGGCCAATCAGTACCTTCAGGTGTTTGGAAATTGTTCCCAAGGATGAACCAGACTTGTGGAGGTCTACAATGTTTTTTCTGATGTCTTGATTTCTTTTGATTTTCCCATGATGTCAAGCAAAGAGGCACTGAGTTTGAAGGTAGGCCTTGAAATACATCCACAGGTACACCTGCAATTGACTCAAATGATGCCAATTAGCCTCTCAGAGCTTCTAAAGTCATGACATAATTTTCTAGAATTTTCCAAGCTGTTTAAAGGCACAGTCAACTTATTGTATATAAACTTCTGACCCACTGGATTTGTGATAGAGTGAATTATAAGGGAAATCTGTCTGTAAACAATTGTTGGAAAAATTACTTATGTCATGCACAAAGTAGATGTCCTAACTGACTTGCCAAAACTATAGTTTAACAAGAAGTGTGTGAGTGGTTGAAAAGCGAGTTTTAATGACTCCAACCTAAGTGTATGTAAACCTCCCACTTCAACTGTATCTACACAACCTACTCCAAAGATTCAAAGTGCAATAAATAAAACATTTAAAAATCCATTTAAAAAAAGGAAGATGTCTTGATTGCATGTCTTCACACCCCAGAGGTTATTATTGGTGGAAACTATTACATCTGTGAATCATGAATAATATTCTGCCAACTTTGCACAACTCTTCGGGCAACATGTGGCCATTGTTTTTGCCAGAATTGCTCAAGCTCAGTAATTTTGGTCGGGAATCATTGATGTACAGTAACATTCTAATTGAAAGCTGAAATAAATAATTCTCTCTATTATTCTGACATTTCACATTCTTAAAATAAAGTGGTGATCCTAACTGACCTAAGACAGGGAATTTTTACTAGAATTAAATGTCAGGAATTGTGAAAAACTGAGTTTAAATGTATTTGGCTAAAGTGTATGTAAACCTCCGATTTCAAATGTATGTAAAATGAGATTACATGTTAAGGCATTGCACAGTCTTCACCTTTTAAGGGGCATGCAGTCTTTCACTAGCCACTCTACAAACACACCTCATAATTCTATTGAGGCAACAAGCGAACATGACACCAGGAAAGGAATGTTTCATACCTGCCATTGCACTTCCTGACAGGGATTCTCATTGTCTGTGGAATGTTGTTTCGGGAAAACACCTGTGTAACTTGGTTAGCACGATTTTCTTCCAGATGTGCTGACACACTTTCCCGAAAACAGGTTGGCACTGTGGAAAGGTGCACACCTGGTCCGTGCACACACACACTCCATCTCTCCAAAATAATTTGTTGTAATTTTAGAGCTATTTATTTGAAAACTGGACACGTTACAAGGCAATTACCATGATAAGACCTGCAACCTTGGAATCTTCTGAGTTCTCGTGGTAACACAGAAGCACTACTGGCACTAGTTTTTCTGTGTTTTTCTTAAGGAGAAGAGGTTTGTCAGAGACAAACTGAACCGGTAGTGTATTTTCACATGGAAAAGTACTCAGCAGGATTAGGTAATGCTGATGGATAATTTATTAGAAGTTCTCTCTGGAAATAGTGCTCCACACAGTTAGGAGCTGAGTGGTGGATCGCTGTGCAGCACTCGCCAGTTCCTGGTGAGAAGTGTTATAAACCAATCACACGCTTGGCAATGTTAAAAAGAGAAAGAAGATTGATGTCGCGCAAAGACATTTATCAAACTTAGGCATCATTACCAAAAGCAGCGGCACATTACTTTAGCTACAGAAAGGTCTTAGAATCACTTGTGATTTTTAATTACAACTCTTCCCGTCATTCTTCTTCATTGTAATTAATGGACTACACTTGTACTGTGATGGACATCCATTGCCAACTCCCCCAGACAACTTGTGGTGACAGTGAGCACAGTGTAGAAATGATAACTTTACCAACATATTTAAGAAGTTGTAACAACCAAACAGACTTTTCTCATAGTCAAGTAAAAAGCGGATTCAGTGAATTCAATTTTACTCCCGAGTTTACCGCAGATCTGGGCCTAAGGCCATGTCAGTGGACAAACAAGGCAATAAGGGGTAGAGAGTGGTGTGTGGACGTGCCTCCTCTGTGGCATCTTCTCTGTAGATTGGCTGCCAGGAAACACCACGTGGAAAGCATTCATCATGCTAGCAAACAAGTTTAGAAAAATAAAAATCCTGGAATAATTAGGTGTGTCCAAACTTTTGACTGATACTTGCTTATTTATTCTACTTGCTACTTGCTTAATTCATTTGATTAATATTATGGTGTTTCTATTCCATGAAAAATGAAAACCCCTCTGGGTAAATTCAGAAAGTTTCACTCTCAGAGCGCACACCGAACATAGGGTGGATTTGAGTGTTCTGGCCTTACAAGGGCAGTCATACACACAAGCTAACGTTGGCTAGCTTGCTAGCTACTTCCAGACACAAATGAGACCTCTCCATCAATTCATTATTCTGCGCTCCGGTAGTGCTCTGAAATCGGAGTAGATAACCAGGTCTGTGAGAGCCAGAAATCTTGCTTGTTTGTAGGTGACCAATACTTATTTTCCACCATAATTTGCAAATAAATTCATTAAAAATCCTACAATGTGATTTTCTGGATTTTTTTTCTCATTTTGTCTGTCATAGTTGAAGTGTACCTATGATGAAAAGTACAGGCCTCTCTCATCTTCTTAAGTGGGAGAACTTGCACAATTGGTGGTTGACTAAATACTTTTTTGCCCCACTGTACATACCGCAGAATGATAAATCATGCAATTATTATTCTCAAGCTAACTAAAAATATTTAGCTACAAATTCCTGTTCTCGCCATTTTCAGTTGAATTCATCTAACTTTCTTTCTTTCTTGTAGTATTTGTTTCATAGTCAATATATAATCATATTTCCTGACAGTGTAACAGTTAGCTTTTTTTACAGAGTGATGAAAGAACACAATATGTCTGTCAGGGAATGTTATTCTGATATGTCAGATGAAGAGTTAGACCAGAAAGTAAGGGACATTAAGGCAAGGATTCCCCATGCGGGCTTTAGAATGGTCAAGGGAAGTCTGAGCAATGGGCAATTGTGTACAATGGCGAATAGTTAGGGAGTCTTTGCAGCGTGTAGATGGTGCAGGTATCATTGCCAGAATGATCCAGCTTTGTTGCATTGCTCGGCAAAAATACTCAGTTCCTGCACCCCTGTCTCTTGTCCACATTGATACAAATCATAAATTGATAAGGTACTAAGATGTATAATGTCTCCATCAAATCTAAGAAGTTATTGTATCTTTTTTAATCTTACTTATTCCTAGACACATTTTCAAATTGGAGATGTTCAACTGGTAATAGATAAATAATGAATCAGGTTAATAGGTTAAACATTTCACTTTTAATTCCAATGTGTTATTTTTCAAGATACAACATTGTCTCATTTGGTGGTATAGATGGATTTTCAAGGAAGGTGAGTATATTATTTTGTATACATATTGCATATGTCCCATCACCTAATGAACAACCACAACACCAGTCTGGTGTTAAGCTTTCTGTGCTCTATTGTCGCATCCTAAAAATGACATCTGCTACTTTAGATTGAAAGGTCATATCTCAGTTATTATTTTCATATCTACAAAAAATAAGCGATTTTCTTTCATTTCAGATGTATGTTCACTGTCCCAGGAACAGGCCGTGGAAGCTTTATTGCTGGCAAAAGTGTCCATAACCAGAGGTAATTAAACTGTTCTGTGTTCTTTTTATCTCTTCCTCTCTGCCTGTCTTGTACATGGAACCTGTCTCACATGCATTAATTAAACAACCCTTAAGATGTCAGCTGCTAATATTCAGACTTACACCACATAAACACTCAACCATTTTCACTGGACTGTCAAGCCCCTGTTGCTGCCAAATGTATTGTCACTGATACAGATTTGTTTCTTATGAGCGTTCCAGATTCAGCAGGTGGAGGACCTGCTTTCTCAGGGGGATAATCTGGTATCTGGAAACACTGATAATGGGGTCATTGTTGCTGACATCCCATGCTCCCTGTCTACTGGGAATCTTGCTGTGCTGCAACGTCAAGTCAACCCTACCACTGACTCCTCATCTTTTGTTCAGGACATATACATGCATGCTATTCGATTAGTTATGAGTATCCAGGCTTTTTAGGTGCAGTCCTGCCACACTATGTAGGATATTGTTTTAGCCCCAGTGCCACTCATGATAATTGCCAACAGTTGTATTTTTTGGAGGAGGGTGAAGGATAGCAGATCCAGCTGTCAAAGTGAGAGAGTAGGCTATTCTGGATAGAGCAGGTACTTTTGCGTAGTCTACTTCTTGTGAGGTTTTCTGTCCTCAGATAAAGAGAGTTGTGAAAGCCTGTCTGCAGATTAAGAGGTCCCAATGAAGAGCAGTGGTTCTCAGTCCTGGGGACTCAGAGGTGCACATTTTTGTTTTTGACTCAGCACTGCACAGCTGATTCAAATGATCAACTCCTCATCAAGCTTCAAGTGGTATTCATGTATTCATTTGTGACGCTATCTTTGATATTATCCTGCTCTTGTCACATGCTACACAACATCTATCCAATGTTAGCATGATGTGTTATAAGGGATATTATACAGGAAGTATTATTAAATAGATGCTTTACATTGAAATACAGATAGAGATGTAATAGTCCCAGAGTTAATGATCCAAGGTCAGTTTATATTATACAGGAAGTATTATTAAAGACATGCTTTACATTGAAATACAGATAGAGATGTAGTAGTCTCAGAGTTAATGATCCAAGGTCAGTTTATATTATACAGGAAGTATTATTAAACAGTGAGGCCAGCAACAGCGAGCTGGACTGCACAGAGCACAGCCCAGCACCCTTGTTGCGCCAGAAGAAGGCCAACAAGGCAAGGGCGGCAGCCATCTTGAACCCTTCTTCCTCCTCCATCCACAAACGCTAACCTGCCCTTTCAATCTTCACTATTGGGACCAATCCGAACTAATTTGACAGACCTGTGTGTAACTTGAAACGTTGCCTAAATCAGATGTTGATGTCAATGAGAGACAAGGAGAGAATTTGAGTTGAAGGACAAGTGAGGCTGGTGTGACAACTTCATATCACACCAAAAAAGAGGTGGCGAAAGAGTGACAGAAAAAACCTATTGTGCAAGCAGTAGATTAAGGTTTCCCTCTGCTCTGTTGACAACAAATTGGTTGTTTGTTTGTGGTAAGATAATTCAGACAAATCTATTAATTTCAAATGGACCAACTTAGGTCTTCTGTCTATGAATTAATGCCTTACTGAATTCAAAGTACAATCAATGACAATTCTTTCTCTCCTTCATTCTCCTTGTTGTTTGGCAAGCACAGGACCTCTCCAAGACGTTACTTCTCTATGTGGTTCCTGCTGTCCAGTGTTTCTTCCACTCCATCTCCCTCTCCAGGGGGAACACCTTCCAGGACACCCTCAGGTAAGTCTCCACACGGGGCCAGGGCCAGTAGTCACAAAAAGTCTTAGAGTGGGAGTACTGATCTAGGATCATTCTTCTCTTTTAGATCAAAATGAATAATATTATAAGGATGGGGGAGACCTGAACCTAGATCAGCACTCCTACTCCTACTCTCCTACATTGATAGACCCTGAATTGAAATATGTTGAGAGGGAGCCCTCTGGTGGCAGAGAGAATAATTTGTGTTGCTTCATGGACTTGATGCCTTAGTGTCGATTTGCTTTGGTTTGAAATTCAGCTTTTCAGGGAAACTTTTTTGTTGTTGTGTGTGAACCTGTCAATAAATATGCAATGGACACAAGACTTCTTGATGCTTCTGTTTACTTTCTCCTGGGTGCTGACCCTCTGGTTTGACTATGGGTACTGGCCTGAAGTCAACAAGGCACTGGTGGAGGGCATCAAAACCATTCAGATGGACACCTGGATCTCACATGCTCATTTTCGATTTGCTTTTATTGTTATGTCCGTTGTGATAAAAGTACTTGAAACTGAATTCTTCCCATGGGCAAGGTTGGTCTTGGGCCATGAATCATCCATAACAGTTATTCAACAAAGTCTTATAGGACAGTAACAGAATAGGAAAGCCACATTGCATTTCCACGGGGGGATAACTATGTCATGTCTCCCTCTTGCCCCCTCGCCCATAGGTGATCCCCCAGCTGATTGCCCACATTGACAGTCCCTGCGCTCTTGAGGGCCGCCTCATCCACAAGCTGCTCACTGACATTATTCGGTAAGACCCCCAGGTAATGATTGACATACTGCTGCTGGAGCTAGGTTGCCTTGGTTGGATGCCTATTTCTGCTCTCTTTTCAACTTCATTAAATGATCGTGCCATGTTCTATCTCTCCCTCTTTTCTTCTGATCTTTGAGCTATCCGTTGACCGTAGCCTCCAAGTCTACCACCAATGCCCCCCACAACGCTGCTAACAGGATCCTCGAGAACATGTGTGAGAACTGCAACACCCTGGTCCAGCAACCCATCATGGTATGTGATGCTAGTCAGTGCACAATACTCCACCTCACAGTACAGCTATATACAGTACCAGTCAAAAGTCAAAAAGACACAGCTACTCATTCCAGGGTTTTTCATTATTTTTTACTATTTTCTACATTGTAAAATAATAGTGAAGACATCAAAACTATTAAATAACACATATGGAATCATGTAGTAACCAACGAAGTGTTAAACAAATCAAAATCTATTTTAGATTTTATATTCTTCAAAGTAGCCACCCTTTGCCTTGATGACAGCCTTGCACACTCTTGGCTTTCTCTCAAACAGCTTCATGAGAAATGCTTTTCCAACAGTCCCACATATGCTGAGCATTGGTTGGCTGTTTTTCCTTCACTCTGCAGTCCAACTCATCCCAAACCATGTCAATTGGGTTGAGGTCGGTTAATTGTAGAGGCCAGGTCATCTGATACAGCACTACATCACTCTCCTTCTTGGTCAAATAGACCTTACACAGCCTGGAGGTGTGTTTTGGGTCATTGTCCTGTTGAAAAACAAATGATAGTCCCACTAAGCGCAAACCCACATGTAGCTAACGCCCCACACTTTTCTGGTCTGGTATGTTCATTCTCAACTCATCCCTTATACACTCAGGTAAAAAGGCGCCGTTTCCGTCATGCTGATACACTCTCTGAGCTCCCTCAGGCATGGCTACTTACTGGTGCAAAGCATCATCAAAAACGATGATCTCGTTAGAAAACTAAAATGACATTCCTACCTTAACAAAAATAGTTTCATCTAATTTCATATCACATAGACAACGTATTGGATGGGAACTTGACAGATGACAGGAGGAACCTTCCTAAGTTATAGTATCTGATTTATACAGTTTTTAATCACAAAATGAAAAGCAATACGACATTAGTTTTATACCTCATTGAGCATTTCCCACATTCGGATGTTAGAAATATTGTTCCAAAGTTCGCTTTTTGGACGTTAAAGTTGTGGGCTGGCGAAAGTCTTCTGGGGATATTGACATTCCGATTTCAATACTAGAGAGCCAGAGAGTCCTCTGCTGCATAAAATATACCACCAGTGTGTGGAGGAGTCAAAGAGAGGCACCCACCTCCCCTCTTCAGTGGGTAAGAGAGGGACTGGTAATTTGTCAATCAGTGCCAAGCTGATCTGAGCCACTGGATTCTCAAGTGTAGTCATGACACTCCCTCCCATACATCTACATTTCAGCCAAAAAACATTCAAACAAAAATGACCCAGCTACCATTTGAATCCGCTCTCTTTTGTGATCCACAGCTAACACTAACTGAAACAAACGATCCAGGACCAGAACGGACTCTGCTGGACAATCAGGCGGTGAAACAAGATGGCCATTTTGTGCCACGAACAACCTTTTGACTGTATCCGACTAAATGTATCTTTCTGTTCCGCATTTGTTGTCCACTGCAAAATCACTGGATGGACATTGGCCACACAATACAAACCAGGAACCACATGCCTGAATCCATGAGTCTTTGGCTAACATTCTTAGTAGTTTCTATGGTACTTTTGTTTGTTTAGAGAAGTTAACAAGCTAAGTGGCATGCCTTTGTAAGTTGGAGCTTCTACTGTATAGCTTTCTCTTTCCTCAACCAAGGGTTGTGGAGGATATTAGTATGTGGAAGTACTATCTTTCCTTGTTGTTGGCTCAAATGTTGACATTAAGTCATCACTCTGTGTTCCATTCCCATCTGTTGGAGATGACACTGTGTAGCCTGAGGCCTTGAACAAAAAGGCTATCCGGATTGTCAACAGAGTACAAGACAAACTGACTGGTAAGTCTTTCACTACACATGTAGTTATAAATGCTATCATATGCTATCATATACTAGGACACGCTAGTACAGGGGAATTCAACTCTTACCCTACAAGGTTTGGAGCCTGCTGGTTTTCTGTTCTACCTGGTCATTAATTGCATACACTTGGTGTCCCAGATCTAAATGGGCTACTGATTAGAGGGGTACAATAAAAAAGTTGAATTTGAGGGTGCTAGTATATTAGCATTTATTGACTAATATTTGTTGTTTTCCTGATCAGGGCGAGATTTCTCACACAACAAGACTCTGGAAGTGTCGAACCCAATTGGAGCTCCTCATCAAACAGGAGACGTCACACGAGAATCTGTGCCAGTGTTATATTGGTAGGTCAGTATGATCTGTTTCTGTTAGTCAGTCAGCCTGATGTTAGTCACTGTCACCAGCTTCATTAATAAGTGCATCGAATACGTCATCCCCAGAGTGACTGAACGAATACAGTTGATTTCAGAAGTTTACATACACCTTAGCCAAATACATTTAAACAAAGTTTTTCACAATTCCTGACATTTAACCCTAGTAAAGATTCCCTGTCTTAGGTCAGTTAGAATCACCACTATATTTTAAGAATGTGAAATGTCAGAATAATAGTAGAGAGAATGATTTATTTCAGCTTTTATTTCTTTCATCACATTCCCAGTGGGTCAGAAGTTTACATACACTCAATGAGTATTTGGTAGCATTGCCTTTAAATTGTTTAACTTGGGTCAAATGTTTTGGGTAGCCTTCCACAAGCTTCCCCCAATAAGTTGGGTGAATTTTGGCCCATTTCTCCTGACAGAGCTGGTGTAACTGACTCAGGTTTGTAGGCTTCCTTGCTCGTACACACTTTTTCAGTTCTGCCCACACATTTTCTATGGGGTTGATTGGCTTTGTGATGGCCACTCCAATACCTTGACAATGTTGTCCTTAAGCCATTTTGCCACAACTTTGGGAGTATGCTTCGGGTCATCGTCCATTTAGGAGACTCATTTGCAACCAAGCTTTAAATTTTAACTTTAACTGAAGTCTTGAGATGTTATATCCACATAATTGTCCATCCCCATGATGCCATCTATTTTGTGAAGTGCAACAGTCCCTCCTGCAGCAAAGCACCCACACAACATGATGCTACCACCCCCGTGCTTCACGGTTGGGATGGTGTTCTTCGGCTTGCAAGCCTCCCCCTTTTTCCTCCTAACATTATGGCCAAACCATTCTATTTTTGTTTCATCAGACCAGAGTACATTTCTCCAAAATATTACGATCTTTGTCCCCATGTGCAGTTGCAAACCATAGTCTGGCTTTTTTATGGCGGTTTTGGAGCAGTGGCTTCTTCCTTGCTGAGCGGCCTTTCAGGTTATGTTGATATAGGACTCGTTTTACCGTGGATATAGATACTTTTATACCTGTTTCCTCCAGCATCTTCACAAGGTCCTTTGCTGTTGTTCTGGGATTGATATGCACTTTTCACACCAAAGTACGTTCCTCTCTAGGTGACAGAAATCGTCTCCTTCCTGAGCGGTATGACGGCTGCGTGGTCCCATGGTGTTTATACTTCCCTACTATTGTTTGTACAGATGAACGTGGTACCTTCAGGTGTTTGGAAATTGTTCCCAAGGATGAACCAGACTTGTGGAGGTCTACAATTTGTTTTCTGAGGTCTTTGCTGATTTCTTTAGATTTTCCCATGATGTCAAGCAATGAGGCACTGAGTTGGAAGGTAGGCCTTGTAATACATCCACAGGTACACCTCCAATTGTGTCAAATGATGTCAATTAGCAGAAGCTTCTAAAGCCATGACATCATTTTCTGTAATTTTCCAAGCTGTTTAAAGGCACAGTCAACTTAGTGTATGTAAACTTCTGACCCACTGGAATTGTGACACAGTGCATTATATAATTATAATTGAAATAATCTGTCTGTAAACAGTTGTTGGAAAAATTGTCCTAACCGACTCGCCAAAACTATAGTTCGTTAACAAGTAATTTGTGGAGTGGTTTAAAACTAGTTTTAATGACTCCAAACTAAGTGTATGTAGACTTCTGACTATATCCCAACCAAAAGCCATGGATTTCCGGCAACATCTGCACTAAGCTAAAGGCTAGAGCTGCTGCTTTCAAGGAGCAGGACACTAATTCAGACGCTAATAAGAAATCGCACTACGACCAATTCCACTACGGTCAATAAAGGACTAAGATCGAGTCCTATTACACAGGCTCTGACACACGTTAGATGTGGACTTGTGGGCTTGCAAACTATTACAGTGGGAAACTCACCTGACTACTTCCCAGTCATGTGAGCCTACCAGACGAGCTAAATGCCGTCTAAGCTCGCACCAGCAGTTCTGGACGACTGTGTGATCTCGCTCTCCATAGCCGATGTGAGCAAGAACTTTAAACAGGTAAACATTCACAATGCTGCGGGGCCAAATGGATTACCAGGACGCATACTCAAAGCATTAGCTGAAAAGCTGGAAAGTGTCTTCACTGATATTTTCAACCTCTCCCTTACCCAGTCTGTAGTACCCAAGAATTCCAAGGTAACCTGTCTAAATGACTCACATCATCTTTGAAAGAATGGTCATGTCAACACCATCATCCCAGATGACCCGGACCCATTCCTATTGGCATATTCCCCCCAACAGATCCATAGATGACGCAATCTCTATTTTACTCCACACTGCCCTCTCCCATCTGGACAAGAGGAACACCTATGTGAGAATTCTGTTCACTGGCTACAGCTCACCGTTCAACACCATATTGCCCTCCAAGCAATTCACTAAGCTCAGGACCCTGGGACTGAAAACCTCCCTTTGCAACTGGATCATGGACTTCCTGACGGGCCACCCCCAGGTGGTAAGGGTAGGCAACAATACATCCCCCATGCTGACCCTCAACACGTGCTTAGTCCCCTCTCACACTTCCTGTCTCCCTAAACACTGACACTGCCAATACCACTGCAATGGCAGTGTGTGTGTTCTGTGTTTTGGATTTGTATTATTTTAAAAACATTTTAGCACTTTGGGTGTGAGAAAAGTGCTTTACAAATTCAATGAATTATTATTTATCATCATAAGACTGCTAAAATGTTTACCAAAAAGGTACCCTGATTATTTGCATTGACCCCCTTTTGCACTAACTATTTTGATTCATCACATACGCTGCTGCTACTGCTTATTATGTATCCTGTTGCCTAATCACTTTAACGCTATACAGTGGGGCAAAAAAGTATTTAGTCAGCCACCAATTGTGCAAGTTCTCCTTCTTAAAAAGATGAGGGAGGCCTGTCATTTTCATCATAGGTACACTTCAACTATGACAGACAAAATGAGAATAAAAATTCCAGAAATCACATTGTAGGATTTGTTATGAATTTATTTGCAAATTATGGTGGAAAATAAGTATTCAGTGACTCAGCTCAGTGACTTTCAATGTGAAACTGTCACTGGATAGCACCTTTCCAACAAGTCAGTTCATCAAATTTCTGCCCTGCTAGAGCAGCCCCAGTGTACTGTAAGTGCTGTTGTTGTTAAGTGGAAACGTCTAGGAGCAACAACAGCTCAGGTGCGAAGTGGTAGGCCACAAGCTCACAGAACATGACCACTGAGTGCTGAAGCCCGTAGCACTTAACAATCGTCTGTCCTCGGTTGCAACACTCACTACCAAGTTCCAAACTGCCTCTGGAAGAAACGTCAGCACAATAATTGTTCTTTGGGAGATTGAAGAAATTGGTTTCCATGGCGAGCAGCTGCACACTAGCTTAAGATCACCAGGCGCAATGCTAAACGTCGGCTGGAGTGGTGTAATGCTTGTCGCCATTGGAATCTGGAGCAGTGTAAACACATTGTCTGGAGTGAGCATCATGCTTCACCATCCAACGGACAAATCTGTGTTTTGCGGCCCCTTTCAACTTTGTGGCAACTGCGAGCCAAGCATAATCGCCCAACATCAGCCCGACCTCACTAATGCTCTTGTGGCTGAATAGGAGCAAGTCCCCGCAGCAATGTTCCAACATCTAGTGGAAAGCCTTCCCAGAAGAGTGGAGGCTGTAATAGCAGCAATGTTCCAACATCTAGTGGAAAGCCTTCCCAGAAGATTGGAGGCTGTTATGCAGCAATGTTCCAACATCTAGTGGAAAGCCTTCCCAGAAGAGTGGAGGCTGTTATAGCAGCAATGTTCCAACATCTAGTGGAAAGCCTTCCTAGAAGAGAGGAGGCTGTTGAAGCAGCAAAGCGAAGACTAACTCCATATTAATGCCCATGATTTTGGAATGAGATGTTCAATGAGCAGATGTCCACATACTTTTGGTCATGTCGTGTACGCACGCATCTACCTCAATTACCTCATACGCCTGCACATCAACTCGGTACTGGTACCCTGTGTATATAGCCAAGTTATCGTTACTCATTGTGTATTTATTCCTTATTATTTTTGTTGGGAAGGGCCCATAAGTAAACATTTCACTGTTAGTTTACACCTGCTGTTTACAAAGCAAGTGACAAATACAATTTGGTTTAATTTAAGTCATCTCCTTAAACATTTCACTGTTAGTTTACACCTGCTGTTTACAAAGCAAGTGACAAATACAATTTGGTTTAATTTAAGTCATCTCCTTATCATTTAGAAGTGAGCTTTGATTCATTGCTAGTCCAATATGTCTGCCTGAATCCAACATGACCTTCTGCTGGCTCACTGCATTTGTCATGCACATTGGGATGTTCTGGTGCACTCATATCCTATTTGGGTTGAGCCGGCACATTGCTTCTTCCAGACAATCATGTCCACCATGCTGGCTATCTTCCCTGGAGTTGCCGTACATGGTTGACAGTTATGGTGCATGGGAAGGATGCAACCACAAATGACAAGTGCATAAGGCATAATTGTTCACTATAATGAACCAACATAACTTAACAGTCATTGACAAGAAATGTCATCAACTTAGTGGGCCTTCACATGTCATAGGACCACCTCTCTAATGTCAATGCTATCCTGAATCTCCCAGAACTGTCATTGATAAGCTCCACCATCAGCCCTCCCCTCAGGCAGAGACACTGTGGAACTGGACTGCCACATGTCAGGCCATTCAACAGCCACAAATTGATGGTGTGTATTGCCGTCATATGTGCCTATTTTGCTACAACCCATGGCTGGCCAGCCCATGTGATACCTGAACTGGACTCGGCATGTACAGGATGAGCTTTCATATTGGGGAGACTCATGCATTGTTCTGGAAAACTGTGCAGTAATCCCAACATCCCTATAAGGACATGTGCTTTCTATGACAAACAAGATGCACCTTAGGACGGTAAAACATACTGTATATGATTGTTTATGGTGGCTATGGATTGACTGTGAGATAGTGGTCTTTGTACACCATGCTTGATCTGCTCAACCTCCTCTGCAACCCTTTTACTGTCCATCTTCAAATGTATAGAATACTTGCAGTTGCGTCACAAATAAATCAACCAATCAAATGTATTTATAACGCCATTTTTACATCAGCTGATGTCACAAATTGCTGTACAGAAACCCAGCCTAAAACCCCAAACAGCAAGCAATGCAGGTGTAGAAACACGGTGCCTAGGAAAAACTCCCTAGAAAGGCCAGAACCTAGGAAGAAACCTGATGATGAACCAGGCTATGAGTGGTGGCCAGTCCTCTTCTGGCTGTACCGGGTGGAGATTATAACAGAACATGGCCAAGATGTTCAAATGTTCATAGATGACCAGCAGGGTCAGATAATAATAATCACAGTGGTTGTAGAGGGTACAACAGATCAGCACCTCAAGAGTAAATTGCTTTTCATAGCCAATTATTCAGAATTAGAGACAGCAATCTCTCCAAAAGAATGTGGTGATCGATGGTATCAAAAGCAGCACTAAGGTCTAGGAGCATGAGCACCGATGCAGAGCCTTGGTCTGATGCCATTGAAAGTAAATTTACCACCTTCACGAGTGCAGTCTCAGTGCTATGTTGGGGTCTAAAACCAGACTGAAGTGTTTCGTATACATTGTTTGTCTTCAGGAACGCAGTGAGTTGCCACGCAACAGCTTCTAAAAAATGTTTTTTTGAGAGGAATGGGAGATTCGATATAGGCCCATAGTTATTAATATTTTATGTGTCAGCGTTTGGCTTTTTCAAGAGAGGCCTTATTACTGCCACTTTTAGAGAGTTTGGTACACATCCGGTGGATAGGGAGCTGTTTATTATGTTCAACATAGGAGGGCCAAGCACAGGAAGCAGCTCTTTCAGTAGTTTAGTTGGAATAGGGTCCAATATGCAGCTTGAAGTTTTAAAGGCCAGGACTATTTTCATCCATGTGTCAAGAGATATAGTACTAAAGAAACGTGAGTGTCTCCCTTGATCCTAGGTCCTGGTAGTGTTGTGCAGACTCTGGACAACTGAGCGTTGGAGAAATATGCAGCTTTAAAGCACAGTCCGTAATTGTCCATCTTAAATTTAGTTCCTCAGTTAGGTGGTTAACCGATTTTTGTACTCTGACGTCCTTGGGTAGGTAGAGGGAGTCTGGAAGGGCATCTAGGAATATTTGGGTTGTCCGAGAATTTATAGCACAACTTTTGATGATCCTTGGTTGGAGTCTGAGCAGATTATTTGTTGCAACTGCAAACATAATAAAATGGTGGTCCGATAGTCCAGGATTATGAGGAAAAACATTAAGATCCACAATATTTATTCCACGGGACAAAACTAGGTCCAGAGTATGACTGTGCCAGTGAGTAGGTCCGGAGACATGTTGGACAAAACCCACTGAGTCGATGATGGCCCCAAAAGTCTTTTGGAGTGGGTCTGTGGACTTTTCGATGTGAATATTAAAGTCACCAAAAATTAGAATATTATCTGCTATGACTACAAGATCTGATAGGAATTCAGGGAACTCAGTGAGGAACACTGTATGCGGCCCAGGAGGCCTGTAAACAGTAGCTATAAAAAGTGATTGAGTAGGCTGCATAGGTTTCATGAATAGAAGTTCAAAAGACGAAAATGCAGTCTTTTTTTTGTCAATTGAAATTTGCTATCGTATGTTATCAACACCTCTGCCTTTGCGGGATGTGCAGGGGATATGGTCACTAGTGTAACCAGGAGGAGAGGCCTCATATAACACAGTAAATTCATCAGGCTTAAGCCATGTTTCAGTCAGGTCAATCACATCAAGATTAACGTCAGTTAGTTCATTGGCTATAACTGCCTCGGAAGTGAGGGATCTAAAATTAAATAGCCATATTTTGAGATGTGAGATATCACAATCTCTTTCAATAATGACAGGAATGTAGGTCTTAATTCCAGTGAGATTGCTAAGGCGAACACCGCCATGTTTAGTTTTGTCCAACCTAGATCGAGGCACAGACACGGTCTCAATGGGGATAGCTGAGCTGACTACACTGACTGTGCTAGTGGCAGACTCCACTAAGCTGGCAGGGTGGCAAACAGTCTGCTGCCTGGCCTGCACCCTATCTCATTGTGGAGCTAGAGGAGTTAGAGCCCTGTCTATGTTCATAGATAAGATGAGAGCACCCCTCCAGCTAGGATGGAGTCCGTCACTCCTCAACAGGCCAGGCTTGGTCTTGTTTGTGGGTGAGTCCCAGAAACATGGCCAATAATCTACACATTCTATCTTTTGGGAGGGGCTGAAAACTGTTTTCAACCAGCAATTGAATTGTGAGACTTTGCTGTAGAGCTCATCACTCCCCCTAACTGGGAGGGGGCCAGAGACAATTACTCGATGTTGACCAATCTTTCTAGCTGATTTACATGCTGAAGCTATGCTACGCTAGGTGACCTCTGACTGTTTCATCCTAACATAATTGGTGCCGACTTGGATAACAATATCCATATACTCTCTACACTTGCCAGTTTTAGCCTTAGCCAGCACTATCTTCAGATTAGCCTTAATGTCGGTAGCCTTTCCCCCTGGTAAAGAGTGTATGATCGCTGGATGATTATTTTTAATACTGCGGGTAATGGAGTCACCAATGACTAGGGTTTTCAATTTGTCAGAGCTAATGGTGGGAGGCTTCGGCGTCTCAGACCCCGTAATGGGTGGAGAAGAGAACAGAGAACACTCAGACTCTGACTTCAACTAGTTACTTAATGGGGAGAACCGGTTGAAAGTTTCTGTCGGGCTGAATGAGTGACACCGGTTCAGCATTCCTACAGCATTTCCTTCTAGAAGCCATTAGAAAATTGTCCGGCTGCGGGGACCATGCGAGGGGATTTATACTACTATTTGTACTTAATGGTGGCACAGACGCTGTTTCATGCTTTCCTACACTTAAATTACCCTTGCCTAATGATTGCGTCTGAAGCTGGGTATGCAGAATGGCTATCCTCACCATAAGGCAATCGTTCTCCTGTATATTATGAGCACAGCGACTGCAATTAGAAGTCATAATGTTACTACTTAGCTTCGGCTGGTGGAGGTCCTGTAAAAAAGTTGACTGAAAAAAGTTGAGCGAGGGAAGAAGAAAGGAAAAAAAAGATATATAAAATGGTATTTAAAAAGTAAAGACTGTAAAATTGGCAGGTAGGAAAGAAACGTTAGCAACAAACAGCACAGCAGCACGTAAACAAGTCCACAAGTTGTGACCAGATATGACGTCAAATCACCTAGCAACCGCACCAAGCGCCATGTTGGAAGACCAAACTCAGTCGGTTGAAAGTCCCCTGATTGTCCACATGGCTGGCTGCTTTTTGCTACCATTGGAAACTTCCGGAAGATTGCCCATTATTTAGTTTTTCTAAGGACCCAGAATACAGAGGCAGTGGGAGAATCTATTCAAATAAGTAAATATATGTTGAAAGAAAAACAATGTATTATTAGATAGCTTACTACATAAACTTAGTGTGCATGCTAGCTCAAATGAGCTTCTAACATAAAGTTCGCTAGTTAGCTAACTTGACATACTGTAAACTGAATTAAATATCACCCGCTAGCTAACTTCATATTAGCTAGCTACCTACAACTAGCTAACTAGCTAACAGCCATGGAAGAGGGTGAAAGGATTAGCTAGCACTTCCAGCTGTCAGATAAGGGATAGTAGTCTACTCTGGATAGGAGAGGTAACTTTGTGGGACATTATGAAAACATTCTCCAGTTCCAGTCCCAAGCAAGAAAAACTGAGGACAGAGAGATTTTATTTTTTTATTTAACCTTTATTTAACGAGGAAGGGCTCATTGAGATTTAAAATCTATTTTTCAACAGCGTCCTGGCAAAGATAGGCAGCCAAGTCGTTACAAAAATTACAGACAAACAACTTGTAAAACTACAAGTAATCTAGTAAAAACCATAGAATTCACAAGAAAAAAAAATCAAAAACAGCAAATTAAAAACATTGACATGTCAGGGAATCAGTCTCAAGATCATTCATCAGTGATTTAAAAACACCAATCGGGACAAGTTCTTCCAGTTTAAAAGTATTTTGTAAGGTGTTCCAAGACGATGGCGCAGAATACATAAAAGCCCTTTTACCAAATTCAGCTCAGACATTTGGAACAGTTAGCAGGATAAAGTCCAGCGAACAAAGAGAGTACCCACCACATTTATGAAGAATAAAAAAGCCCAAATAAAAAGGTAGTAAACCCAAAATGGCTTTGTAAATAAAAGTATACCTTGTGCCTGAGCCTACGAGTGACTAGAGAAGGCCAGCGAACCCTGGTATACAAAGTGCAGTGGTGCGTAAGGGTTTTGCAGTTTAAATTAAATCTCAAAGTGCCATGGTAAAGGCCGTCAATTGATCTCAAACACTGAGCGGTGCATTCATATATAAAAAATCCCCATAGTCTAGTAAAGGCATACAGTGCCTTGCGAAAGTATTCGGCCCCCTTGAACTTTGTGACCTTTTGCCACATTTCAGGCTTCAAACATAAAGATATAAAACTGTATTTTTTAGTGAAGAATCAACAAGTGGGACACAATCATGAGGTGGAACGACATTTATTGGATATTTCAAACTTTTTTAACAAATCAAAAACTGAAAAATTGGGCGTGCAAAATTATTCAGCCCCCTTAAGTTAATACTTTGTAGCGCCACCTTTTGCTGCGATTACAGCTGTAAGTCGCTTGCGGTATGTCTCTATCAGTTTTGCACATCGAGAGACTGAAATGTTTTCCCATTCCTCCTTGCAAAACAGCTCGAGCTCAGTGAGGTTGGATGGAGAGCATTTGTGAACAGCAGTTTTCAGTTCTTTCCACAGATTCTCGATTGGATTCAGGTCTGGACTTTGACTTGGCCATTCTAACACCTGGATATGTTTATTTTTCCATTCCATCTACAACCATTCCATTGTAGATTTTGCTTTATGTTTTGGATCATTGTCTTGTTGGAAGACAAATCTCCATCCCAGTCTCAGGTCTTTTGCAGACTCCATCAGGTTTTCTTCCAGAATGGTCCTGTATTTGCCTCCATCCATCTTCCCATCAATTTTAACCATCTTCCCTGTCCCTGCTGAAGAAAAGCAGGCCCAAACCATGATGCTGCCACCACCATGTTTGACAGTGGGGATGGTGTGTTCAGCTGTGTTGCTTTTACGCCAAACATAACGTTTTGCATTGTTGCCAAAAAGTTACATTTTGGTTTCATCTGACCAGAGCACCTTCTTCCACATGTTTGGTGTGTCTCCCAGGTGGCTTGTGGCACACTTTAAACAACACTTTTTATGGATATCTTTAAGAAATGGCTTTCTTCTTGCCACTCTTCCATAAAGGCCAGATTTGTGCAATATACGACTGATTGTCGTCCTATGGACAGAGTCTCCCACCTCAGCTGTAGATCTCTGCAGTTCATCCAGAGTGATCATGGGCCTCTTGGCTGCATCTCTGATCAGTGCTATGTGCTATGCTTCTTTCTGAAGCCCGATTGGTACATTGATAAAATAGAGTTTAGCTGTTCACTCACAAGGGTTTCAAATATTTTCACCAGGAGTGACAGCTTTGAGATTGGCCTATAATTATTTAAAATATTTGGATCTCCCCCTTTTAAAAGTGGTAGGACAAATGCTGATTTCCAGATTTTCGAGAATTTCATTACATTCCAGGGTTAGATATAACAGATATGTAAGTGGTTCAGCTATGAAATCAGCTGCCAGATTTAAAAAGCAGGGATCCAAAACATCAGGACCTGCAGGCTTTCTCTGATCTAAGGATTTCAGGGCTTTATGTACCACCTGCACTGGGAATGGCAAAAAGCTAAAGGTTTGACCAGCTCTCACTGGTTCTTCCACACAGGGTTGTACAGAGACAGAGGACACTGAATCAAACAGCCTACCAGATGATACAAAGTGCTCATTGAAACAATTCAGCATTTTAGTTTAGTCTTTTCTAGCAACAGAGTCCTTCAAAAAACATGACCGTAATTCATTAACATTACTTTTACCAGACATAGACTTAATAGCCTTCCAAAACTTTCTAGGGTCAATTTGGTTATCAGTGGTAACAGACATAAAATATTCAGACCTTCCTGAGAAGAAAAGAACACTTGTTTTGTCACTGCCTAAAAATAAGCCAATCAGCATCAGAACATGATTTCCTTGCTTTTAGCCCAGGCTAGATTACGGTTGTGAATAATACAAGACAGCTCAGAAGAAAACCATGGATTAACCCGACCTTTAACCCTGAACCTGCGGAATGGGGCATGTTTGTTTACTATTTGGAAGAAAACATAATGAAAGAATTTCCAGACAGTTTCCACATCAGGGTCAATCTGCTCCAGTCAAAATAAAACAAATCATGAAAGAAAGCCTGCTCATTAAAACACTTCAAATTTCTCTTACGAATAAAACGTGGGTTTGTCTTAGGAACCTTAGTATTTCTAACAGCAACAACAGCACAATGGTCACTTACATCATTACAAAAAACACCAACTGCAGAATATTTATGTGGAACATTGGTCAACATCAAATCAACCAGGATAGATTGATCTGGGCATTTAAGATTTGGGCGAGTAGGTGAGTTAATCAACTGGGTAAGATTCATAGAATTACAAAACATTTTTAAATCATCAGACACCGGCTTTAACCAACACCAGTTGAGATGACCAATCAAGATCATTTCACTGTAAAGAAGTTTAGACATAAGGTGCGTCAAAGAAGAAAATGCATCACCGAGATAAGAGGGGGGTCTATAACAGCCAATCACAGTTATAGAGAGACCCTTTGAAACCTCAATATTCAAAGCAAGAAATTTCAACTGTTTACAAATAGTTTCAGACTTGCCACACTTACAGGGAATTTAGTTTTTACATATTTAGCCACACACCCACCTTTCTTGACTCGATCAGTGCGATAAACATTTCCTTATCAAAAAGGATGCTTATCAAAAAAGGACTTGCTGAGCCAGGTTTCAGAAAACACAATTACATCAGCATCAGTTGATTTAGCCCAAATCCTAACCCCATCAATTTCTGACAACAGGCTTGCATGAAAAATACCAAAACCAGATCTTGATTTAAAATCAGAGGGGGTTTGGAGACATTTCATATCAGGGCCAGGGTTAGGTTGCACGTTACCTGATATCAACAAAAGAAGAATAACAAGGCACCTCGGTTTAATAACCTTGCATGGCTTTCCTTTTTTAAGAGACCTACTGCAAGCGAATTCTACAAGTGAGTATCCAGACAATACAAAACAGTAATTTAAAACCATTAGGCTTTGGTAGTGACACAAATGGATACTGTTCACAGATATAACAATGTAATATTCAGGGCTGTCTAACTTGAGAATAATGCAGCCTGTTTCTTAAATTTCATCTGTCCTCGGACACTGTCGGAAGATACTGAGGTCCCAATGAATGTCCCAAGAGAATAAGGGTACATCCTTGTATACCATGTATTATACAGTTGACGTCTGAAGTTTACATACACTTAGGTTGGAGTCATTAAAACTAGTTTTTCAACCACTCCACAAATTACTTGTTAACGAACGATAGTTTTGGTAAGTCGGTTAGGACATCTACTTTGTGCATGACACAAGTAAGTTTTCCAACAATTGTTTACAGACAGATTATTTCAATTATAATTCACTGTGTCACAATTCCAGTGGGTCAGAAGTTTACATACACTAAGTTGACTGTGCCTTTAAACAGCTTGGAAAATTCCAGAAAATGATATCATGGCTTTAGAAGCTTCTGCTAATTGACATCATTTGACACAATTGGAGGTGTATCTGTGGATGTATTTCAAGGCCTACCTTCCAACTCAGTGTCTGTTTGCTTGACATCATGGGAAAATCAAAAGAAATTAGCCAAGACCTCAGAAAAGAAATTGTAGACCTCCACAAGTTTGGTTCATCCTTAAGAACAATTTCCAAACGCCTGAAGGTACCACGTTCATCTGTACAAACAATAGTAGGCAAGTATAAACACCATGGGACCACGCAGCTGTCATACCGCTCAGGAAGGAGACGCTTTGTCTCCTAGAGAGGAACTTACTTTGGTGTGAAAAGTGCAAATCAATCCCAGAACAACAGCAAAGGACCTTGTGAAGATGCTGGAGGAAACAGGTAGAAAAGTATCTATATCCACAGTAAAACGAGTCCAAAATTAACATAACCTGAAAGGCCGCTCAGCAAGGAAGAAGCCACTGCTCCAAAACCGCCAGTAAAAAGCCAGACTACGTTTTGCAACTCCACATGGGGACAAAGATTTTGTGAGAAATGTACTCTGGGCTGATGAAACAAAAATAGAACTGTTTGGCCATAATGACCATCGTTATGTTAGGAAAAAGGGGGATGCTTGCGAGCTGAAGAACACCATCCCAACCGTGAAGCACGGGGGGGATAGCATCATGTTGTGGGGTGGATTGCTGCAGGAGGGACTGATCCACTTCACAAAATAGATGGCATCTTAAGGAAATAATATTATGTGGATATATTGAAGCAACATCTCAAGACATCAGTCAGGAAGTTAAAGCTTAATGGGTCTTCCAAATGGACAATGACCCCAAGCATACTTCCAAAGTTGTGGCAAAATGGCTTAAGGACAACAAAGTCAAGTTATTGGAGTGGCCATCACAAAGCCTTGAGGTCAATTCTATAGAAAATTAGTGGGCAGAACTGAAAAACCATGTGCGAGCAAGGAAGCCTACAAACCTGACTCAGTTAAACCAGCTCTGTCAGGAGGAATGGGCCGAAATTCACCCAACTTATTGTGGGAAGCTTGTGGAAGGCTACCCGAAACGTTTGACCCAAGTTAAACAGTTTAAAGACAATGCTACCAAATACTAATTGAGTGTATGTAAACGTCTGACCCACTGGGAATGTGATGAAAGAAATAAAATATGAAAGTTAACATTCTCTCTACTATTATTCTGACATTCAACATTCTTAAAATAAAGTGGTGATCCTAACTGATGTAAAAAATGGAATTTTTTACTAGGATTAAGTGTCAGGAATTGTGAAAAACTGAGTTTAAATGTATTTGGCTAAGGTGTATGTAAACTTCCGACTTCAACTGTATGTCTCCTCCTCTGTGTTGTTCCCTGTAGTAGCATTGTTTGTCATGTTTATGTCCAGATGCTGTTCCTCATCCGTTGTTGGGACAGTTTTATGTAGGCTCTAACATTTTGTGGGCACCGTTTGTCACCGTTATAGTGAAAGTAATGTGTTGTGTAATGGCTTTTCTGGTATGAAACAAAAAAAAGATTGGGTGAGTTTGCACCACCAAGATTGATATGCTAATATCGCCACAGTAATTGAGGGATGTCTCCTTTCGTGGAAGTAGTAGAAGAAGTAGATACTGATGCTGCTTAAGCATTGCTCATCTTCACAGTGGGAATCCAGTCAACAAGGGTGTCTTGATAGATGTCAGCTGGTGAACCTACAGTACTGCATAAAGAAATAAATAGCACACCTGATGTTAGAATATCAGTTCTTCAGCTCACCTATACCATCAGTGCTCTTAATTGTTTGGTTGTGTTTCATTCATAACATCGAATGTTGTAATGGCAGCCACATTGGATTTGAGGCCCCGTTACTTAATTGCAAGACTCGGGGCTAAAGATACAAAATCTTTTAAGGAACCATGGACCCCCAACATTTTTAATGTTGATGTCTGAGTCCACTTCTACTCCTTAGAAACGATTACAATAGCCACAAAATCAAAAAATGCATGCATTTTTGTCAGGCAGGATCATACACCACTGCATGAGGGCAGTGCTCCATTTCGGCCTATTGTATCGGTTTATTTACAGGTCTATGCTATGCTTAAGATATCCTAATGTTGCTTGTTTCTCTATGTAGGGCAGACAATTGACTACTTGTATTTCACATTTTTGCAATATCAGAGCTTTCATTATTGGGTTACACAAGCTTATGTTGCCCACCCCCCTTCGAGCCAGGCATTCTTCTGCACTGTTTGAGTTAAGGGGGTGTGTCACAATATCTATACATTTAACCACTTTTTCAGTAATATATTTTTACACAACCATGCATTTCATATATGGGAGACAGAGGATTGGAAAAACATGGTTGTGTTTGTTATAGGGGTATCTCAACATTTTGGGGGCCTTGCCACTAGCCTATATTATGATAATTTACCATTAGCATCAATTAGATTAGCCTGGCTAATTCTGCATTCAACAATGCTTAGGCACTGCCTTTCTGTTTGGCAAGACAACTACAAGTTGCCTAAAGCAGGATCAGACGGGGACCCAGGCTACAAACCAGTCTTTTAGTTGGGAAAACTTTAGGGGGGTTATGTTGCGAAAGTTTTAAACAATGGCCACTGAGCTTGTATTGTTTTTCTATCCCCAGGTGTCCATTTTGGTGGAGGAGCTACAATGGCGATCCAACTTGTGGCCACACTTCCTTTTGCACAGCCTGTTTTTATCGAGTAACCATGAACTTACTAAGTAACGACTCCATTTTGTTGCTCCCTGGCTACAGACAGAAGCTAAAACAAGAAGCTCCCGTGCTGAGGTCTGTTCAATGCTGGTCCGACCAATCTGATTCCACGCTCCAAGACTGCTTCCATCACGTGGACTGGGATGTGTTTCGTATTGCGTCAAACAACAACATTGACGAATACGCTGATTCGGTGAGCGAGTTCATTAGAACGTGCGTTGAAGACGTCATTCCCATAGCAATGATTAAAACATTCCCAAACCAGAAACCGTGGATTGATGGCAGCATTCGTGTGAAACTGAAAGCGCAAACCACTGCTTTTAATCAGGGCAAGGTGACCGGAAACATGACCGAATACAAACAGTGTAGCTATTCCCTCCGCAAGGCAATCAAACAAGCTAAGCGTCAGTATAGAGACAAAGTAGAATCGCAATTCAACGGCTCAGACACAAGAGGTATGTGGCAGGGTCTACAGTCAATCACGGATTACAAAAAGAAAACCAGCCCAGTCACGGACCAGGATGTCTTGCTCCCAGGCAGACTAAATAACTTTTTTGCCCGCTTTGAGGACAATACAGTGCCACTGACACGGCCCGCAACCAAAACATGCGGACTCTCCTTCACTGCAGCCGAGGTGAGTAAAACATTTAAACGTGTTAACCCTCGCAAGGCTGCAGGCCCAGACGGCATCCCCAGCCGCGCCCTCAGAGCATGCTGGCTGGTGTGTTTACGGACATATTCAATCAATCCTTATCCCAGTCTGCTGTTCCCAAATGCTACAAGAGGGCTACCACTGTTCCTGTACCCAAGAAAGCTAAGGTAACAGAGCTAAACGACTACCGCCCCGTAGCACTCACTTCCGTCATCATGAAGTGCTTTGAGAGACTAGTCAAGGACCATATCACCTCCACCCTACCTGACACCCTAGACCCACTCCAATTTGCTTACCGCCCAAATAGGTCCACAGACGATGCAATTTCAACACACTGCACACTGCCCTAACCCATCTGGACAAGAGGAATACCTATGTGAGAATGCTGTTCATCGACTACAGCTCAGCATTTAACACCATAGTACCCTCCAAACTCGTCATCAAGCTCGAGACCCTGGGTCTCGACCCCGCCCTGTGCAACTGGGTACTGGACTTCCTGACGGGCCGCCCCCAGGTGGTGAGGGTAGGTAACAACATCTCCACCCCGCTGACCCTCAACACTGGGGCCCCACAAGGGTGCGTTCTGAGCCCTCTCCTGTACTCCCTGTTCACCCACGACTGCGTGGCCACGCACGCCTCCAACTCAATCATCAAGTTTGCGGACGACACAACAGTGGTAGGATTTATTACCAACAACGACGAGACGGCCTACAGGGAGGAGGTGAGGGCCCTCGGAGTGTGGTGTCAGGAAAATAACCTCACACTCAACGTCAACAAAACTAAGGAGATGATTGTGGACTTCAGGAAACAGCAGAGGGAACACCCTCCTATCCACATCGATGGGACAGTAGTGGAGAGGGTTGTAAGTTTTAAGTTCCTCGGCGTACAGATCACAGACAAACTGAATTGGTCCACCCACACAGACAGCATCGTGAAGAAGGCGCAACAGCGCCTCTTCAACGTCAGGAGGCTGAAGAAATTTGGCTTGTCACCAAAAGCACTCACAAACTTCTACAGATGCACAATTGAGAGCATCCTGTCGGGCTGTATCACCGCCTGGTACGGCAACTGCTCTGCCCACAACCGCAAGGCTCTCCAGAGGGTAGTGAGGTCTGCACAACGCATCACCGGGGGGCAAACTACCTGCCCTCCAGGACACCTACACCACCCGATGTCACAGGATGGCCATAAAGATCATCAAGGACAACAACTACCCGAGCCACTGCCTGTTCACCCCGCTATCGTCCAGAAGGCGAGGTCAGTACAGGTGCATCAAAGCTGGGACCGAGAGACTGAAAAACAGCTTCTATCTCAAGGCCATCAGACTGTTAAACAGCCACCACTAACATTAAGTGGCTGCTGCCAACACACTGACTCAACTCCAGCCACTTTAATAATGGGAATTGATGTAAAATACATCACTAGCCACTTTAAACAATGCTACTTAATATAATGTTTACATACCCTACATTATTCATCATATGTATATACTGTACTCTATATCATCTACTGCATCTTTATGTAATACATGTATCACTAGCCACTTTAAACTATGCCACTTTGGTTACATACTCATCTCCTATGTTTATACTGTACTCAATACCATCTACTGCATCTTGCCTATGACGCTCTGTACCATCACTCATTCATATATCTATATGTAAATATTCTTTATCCCTTACACTTGTGTGTATAAGGTAGTAGTTTTGGAATTGTTAGTTAGATTACTCGTTGGTTATTACTGCATTGTCGGACCTTGAAGCACAAGCATTTCGCTACACTCACATAAACATCTGCTAACCATGTGTATGTGACAAATAACATTTGATTTGATTTTTAACTCCTGCATGTCTTTAAATGGTGAAGTCATGAGAGATGGTCCATGACTGATAAGTGGCGGAGGAGTTTAATGTCCAAAGCGCTTTATCAAATGATGCCATGCTGACGTTTAATGTCAAGTATTTTACATTGACTTAGCTAAGTGCTTCTATTTTGGTTCACTGATATGTGTATATTCAAAGATTGAGCAACTGAACTCAGAAGCGTTGATTTAAAACAAAAAAGGTAAAGAAGAAGCCTCTGATAAGGTTTTTGATTAGCGCCAAATCTTTAGTTCTCAGTAATGACTCATTAAGCATTAAATCCCAGAACGTATTACCATGTAAAGTTAACAGCTAAGGTAACAGCCTGGTTATTTGCTGGTGCTTTTTGCTCAAGGCACTGGCTGTAAAGAGGAAGTGCTGCCCATTATTTTGTTATGTCATTGCCACAATGCTAATGCATTCTAAGTTAAAACTGGAGAATGTGCTTCATAGAGCTCACTAGTCCATTGTATTATGGTGTGTTAATGTGACTGTATGAATATTATCTGAATAATATACTCCATGCCTTTTACTGACTTAAACATTATTGACGGGTGTCCTGTGATATAATAGGAATGGGGGTATTTGATTTAAGATCGTGATGATAATGTAAGCATTTTTCTGTGCCAATATATTGTGAAAAGATCTATTGGTAAGTGTCTTGTGCTCTGTAACATTGTCTGAATATATATTGCTATTCATGTTTGTAGACTTAGACGGTCATTGCCGTTGAATTATGTTCTACTATGCATGTGCAGGATCATCAGGAGAACAGTGAAGCAATCCTACCTACAGAGGGCCCTCCAGCTCTGTCCATGTGAGGAGCACCTCTGCAGAAACTGTTCTAACAGTATAGCATTTTTAGAGCTGATGTGAGGAGGGATTCTAAAATGAATAGGTATGCAAGTTACACTGAAAACAGACGTGTTGGCCCATAGCTGATTGATCATTTCAACTCCATTCCTAATGATAGAGATCTAGGAACCCACAACAACATTTTGCCCTATGTAGACTAGCTTATCCCAACTAGCACATTTGGTTCCTTAGAAGTTGTGGTAATGTACCTTTTTGATTTCCCATTGGATCTGGGAACGAAGTCATACGTTTCCTGACCGTTTAAAAAAAGTGACATTTTACTGTTCTGTGAACAGAAGTGAAAATCCTACCTGTTCTGGGAGCGTACATTTTTAGGTTGCAGGGATTGAGAACGTTTTACTATGGTTTCCTGAAAGTTTTCCTGGGAGGTTTAATTCACTTTCTGGGAATCATTTTAATAACACTGCTAGCTTAGTTTGGGTTAACTGTTTTGAACTCCAAACACAGATAGGACACTTGGAAATTTAATTTCCTTAGGCATTAACCATGCAAACACTTTTTTTTGTGGCACAGCGTCAGTGAGATCCAAAACTATGATCTTCTGTTCTCTATCCTTAGAATTAGTCCACTGTGTCACCAGGGTAGAGCTAGCATGCCATGTGTTTTTAACTCATACAAAGCTGTTCATTTTAGTCTAGTCAAACAGACCCCATTTCAAAGGAAACAAGCACTCATGAAGATCAGGTGTGGCGTTTCTCTCTTTCTGTTTTATTCATTAATTCCCTGGTTTTTCCCTGAAGGTTGACTACTTATATAGTTATGCATTACAGAACAACAACAAGCAGCCGATTGATCTCTTCCCTGGTGTACCCACCCTGTAATGTCACCTATTTACACATTGGGGCAGAGCCCTAGATTATCTGCTTGCGTTGTTCGATTCCTCTTCTGTGTTCTCTCTCTCCTTCTCATTGGGCACACCACGTCATTTCAACGTGGAATTTTGGGTAAAACTTGTTTGAGAGGTTGAGCAATGCCTAGTTAAATATGAGATGTCAACCCTTATTCACCGACTCAAAAAAACAGCCAAAAGTTGGTTGAATTCCCAATGTGTTATCACTGCTTTCAACCATCTAAAAGCACAACCAAATTCCAATGGAAAAACAATGTCAGATGTTTGCTTTACTTGTCCTCTAAATGTGTCATCACTGCACTTTCAACCATTTAAAAACAGTTCAAATGGGAATACAATTTTGTATTTATACAACAACTTAATGTGTTACCACTGTGCTTCATCTAATAGCACAACCAAATGACCTGGATTTCAGTTGAGATTACATTAAAAGTACTTAGTGCAAGTGATCAATGCGTTTCAATATTCTGAACAGATTATTATAGAAATTGTGAAGATCTTGACAATGCAACCAAATATCAACATTTTAAGTATATCTAATGCTTGGATATTTTCTTCTGAGCCACTAGCTTAATATTTAAATTGTATTTTCGGTTGAGTTGGAGACGTGGATCCAACATATAATGTAACTTGTTAATAAGCTATTTACTGTGTTGGAAAAGTGATATTGAATTGTGTTTGGTTGTCAACGCAACCAAATATCAACATTTGAAGGAGATGTAACTTTTGTGCTACTGACTTAGTCTGGTGGTAATTACAGTTTGACTACAAATTAATAATTGATATGTTGGATTCACGTCTCCATCTCCACCAATAATCAAAGTTAAAGCTGAGGACTAAATCAAATCTAACTTTAAATTCACTTAGCGGGGCTATGTCATAAACCCTTGTTTGATTTGATCCTATTCTTTAAATTTTCTTGGTAGCGTTGACAACCAAACACAATTCAATATCCAGTTTGATATGTTGGAGTCTCGTCTCCATTGCAAACAAAAATCAAGGTTAAAGAATAGGACTCAAACACAATAGGACTCAAATCAAATCAAGCTTTAAAGTCACTTAGAGGGGCTATGTCATAAACCCTAAAAGTTCCGGAATGGGGTGAAAATGACAGCCAATCCAAACCAGTCTAATTGGAATTAATTGCAGTAGAGTCATAATCCTCATTTTACTTATGAAGGAAAATAAAAGTAAGGCATGTGAAAGATTGTTAGTGAGAAGCAGAGTTTTCAGGCCGCATCTCCATTTAAGTGTTTTGTATTTTTTCAGCATCTCTGTCTGTTGAGCGACCGTGAGTCAATAGCTAAAATTAAATGGGCTCCATCGATCGGGGAGATTTGGCTGTTTACTGTGTGTGAAGATGGCCAAGCATCTAGTCAGTCAATGATGACGAATGATAGTCATCGGGAGACAATGCCTCCTAAACGATGGAAGGTGAAGTGCCTGACCATGGAAGCCAGAGGACAAGCGTAATCAAGGAAATAAAATGTTGATTCATCCCTGCACTTGTATGCTGGTTAAATCAAAAAGTGGGCTGGTTAATATGGTCATTGTCCAATGATCTGTTCTCTTAACAACTCTCACTTCACAGTTGCTGTCTTTCGGGCTCCTATCCCTTCTACTTGCCGCTTTCAAGTGGTTAACTGTGAAGACAGAGGGTTCGTATTGGCACATTGGAGAGTTCAGTATCTGGCCATGGAATGGAGTGTTTAAAGCAGGGCCAGCAGACAGTAGCAGCCTGTCTTTGTGCACTGGTGTAGAAGCCTGTATCGGTTAACTTGACAGCAGTTTAGCCATGTGGAGAGCTGGTCCCTAAGGAGGTTAGTCTGGTGTTGCTCCCTTTACCCTGGTTGCTAATGGGAGTTGGAGGGAAGTTAGACGTGAGGGGAGTTCTCATTTCCTTTGTCCTAGCTACTTCTATATTTCTGGCATTTGCCTTGGTCTTTGAATATTTTGGTTTGTTATAAGTTGGTACTAAGTGATCTAGAGTGAGATGAGGGCAGATTTCAGTTTTGTTTTCTTTCTACATCCAGTAAATGGCTGTGAACCTTAGGTGGACCTAACCCATTGACTCTCAGCCGTCCTCAATTTGTCTCCATTGACCAGACCACCGCTGTCTCAGCCATTACATCTCCTGTTAATATTTGCCATTAAAATCAGCTGAACGGCGATTAACCGTGGGGCCTATAAAAGACTGCATGTCATCAGTCAGATACAGTGGTGAAATCAGTAGCTTCTCCCCTGGGAATACGTTTTTCTACATCTCAAAAATGAGGTTGTGTGAGGCAGAGGATGGAAGGAGTGGGGGAATTGGGCGAAGGAGAGTGGTCTGATGGTGGATGCTGTGAGAGAAGGGTGGGAAAAAAGATTGTGAGAGAATGATGTTGAAATAATTCAGCCTTAAAGTTTTCGAGAGTGGCACTACAGCTACAATAGCGATTTTGTGTCTTTGTATTCCTCAAAAGTATTGTTTTGAGAATAAGTGGTTACTACAAGATAACAAAATAGGTATTGCCATGCAATGCAACACTCCAACAATGATTGGATGGCCTTTACAGTGCTTGATATAACTATGTTAGCTACAAGACTACTTGTTGTAGTCATTTTAACTCCCTCTCTCCTGTTTGCCAACTAACTGCAACACCTAGCTACTATAGCTCCATGGGCACAAAGGACAGGAGGCAAGGAGACAAGGAAGGAAGCCAATGTTGAATTAGTGTGACTCCTCCAATGGCAGTCCCTCAATAATTCAACTGTGAAGAGTCTGAATCATGCTTTGATGGTTTTCTGTTGCTCTAGCTACTCATCTATGAAATGCCCTATCCATTCAAACAACAAACAGAGCTCTTCAACGCCAGTCCTGGAGGGCTAGAACATTTCAGTTTTTTAATAATCTCCTTCTAATTAGAGACAGATTCAGAACTGGGACACCAGGTGAGTGCAGTTACCTAGCAGGTTTTAGAGACAGATAGCAGGTAGAAAGAAAAAGCTGTGTTTCGGCCCCCTAGGACTGGAGTTGAAGGGCTCAGTATAGTACAGTCAGATCTGAGCCAGAGCTCTATTCTCATCATAGTCCTGGTTTAGTGATATATTCTAATACCCCCGCTTGTGCACTGACCCCTGCCTGCGTCTCATAGCATAACCGTGTTCTGCAATGACAGAGGTGTTGGGAGACAAGACACTCGCTCTATCCTCTGCTATCATTGTTTTTTGTTACATGGTTACACCACATACAGTACCGGTCAACAGTTTGGACACGTCTACTCATTCAACAGTTTGGACACATCTACTCATTCAACAGTTTTTATAAATGTTTTACTATTTTCTACATTGCAGAATAATAGAGAAGACATCAAAACTATGAATTAACACATATGAAATCATAGACTGTTGGAAAAGCATTCCAGGTGAAGCTGGTTGAGATAATGCCAAGAGTGTGCAAAGCTGTCAAGGCAACGAGTGGGTACTTTGAAGTGTCTCAAATATAAAATATATTTTGATTTGTTTAACACTTTTTTTGGTTACTACATTGTTCTGTATGTGTTAGTTCATCGTTTTGATGTCTTCACTATTATTCTACAATGTATAAAATAGTCAAATTAAAGAAAAAACCTTCAATGAGTAGGTGTGTCCAAACTTTTGACTGGTACTGTATATTAACTGTATATTTGTAGGCTCTCATCCTTCTCTCTTATTCAAAGCTTCTCTCCATTTTTCAGCTGTGTACGGAAGTCTTTTCTCTTGTCGTTCTCCTCTCTTTTTGTCCTCAGGGTCAATTGTGAATGTGGTCAGGAAAAAGGCAGCCAGATGAATTCATGTTGCTGTAGAGGAGATGCCAGTCACTAGAGTATAGATGTTATCTGTGATGTTTGAGGTTCATTGATGGGTTACTACCTCAGCTGTATGCCCTCAGTTTAGTACAAGTGGATATGGACAAGAGTATGTCTAGGCCTTGCTATAACGTCAGGTGCGCAAGCAAAGCTAAATTCTAAAAGTGGACTTTTGTCCAGGACAATAGGGTTGTGAAACCATTATAGCCCTGCTGCCATACAGTTACCACATTATCCAGGCTCACAGACATTCTAATTTCTAGTCTTTTTCTATCTGTTCCTTTGCCTCATTGTTCATCTATCCAGGCAGGGACACAAAAGGATCAATTGGTCAGTGTGTTACGAACCGTAGAGAGGTGAGAGAAGGAGCAGGGCAGACAAAGACACGGGCCGGGTTAGTCCATGGTAATACAGTGACTTCCTCTGTGTCATTAACAGGCCACTGAGTGGGATGACACTACCATGCAGGTCAGCCACTCTCACACGAGCAGCAGTCCCTTCGATTCACCTCCATTCTCCGACCCTCTCCATCTTTTTGCCATTCTTCTCCTCCTCGTCATCAGTAGTCTCTCTTTCTCAACTTGCTTTCCTCCGTTTCTTGGCGTGCTCTTATAGAGTGTGACACTCCACCAAAGCAAAACAGTGGGTTGGCACAGTAAGTCACAGCAGGACACAGACAAACACAAAACAGCACAGAGGGGTAAACAAGGTTATTTATAGAGGCTTGTGTTCCCGTGAGGATCTGAAAACACACTGCATAGAGGAGGAAAGAGACAGCAAAAAAAGTGGCATGATGGTAGCTGTCTGTTGTGGTACACGTAGTGAGAGACAGAGAAGTGTGTCTGGTAAGGTGGCTTTCACAGTGTGACACCAAAGACTCTTAATGGTTTGTTAATACAGAATGAAGTTGCAGAATGCTGTCACATTATGTCAGTGTTTCTGGTGGGATGTGAACTCTGGTCTCCCTCTTGGAAATCCAATGTCTTAACCATTACACCAAATGTCCTCTTTGGTTGAGGACTTCATGCAGAGTTACCTCATCAGAACAGCATGATTCCAAATCACCTCCACTACACGTGCATACTGGAGCTGTGCCTGTGTGATCTGCATCAGTCCTTCAGCAATGATGATCACGATTAATTTTCTTCTGTACGTGTTGTGTTTGTGACAATCAGCACTTCTGTTCAAAGAAATGTGGTTATGGGTGTTAATGTGTTTGTTTCTCCATTACCTAAGCTTGGTCATGTGCCTCAGCTCCTATCTACATTTTGTGATTGGCTGCACTGCAGTTGCCCCAAAGCAGAGATTCTCTTGCTGTTTAGGTACTGCCTTTCAAAGCTGTGTATATGCAAGTGTGTGTGTCTGGGTGTAGACTACATGTGTGTGTGTGTGTGTGTGTGTGTGTGTGTGTGTGTGTGTGTGTGTGTGTGTGTGTGCGTGTGTGTGTGTGTGCGTGTGCGTGTGTGTGTGTGAAACGTGTGAAGTGTGTGTGTCTATGTGTGTTTGAGAGTGTGAAGCGTGTGTTTGCATGGCCATCATTTGAATGGCCTGTCAGACACTTTCACAATTGAAATAATTGGTTGATCATTGACTAGATTTTACAGTGTGACTGAATCACTCCGTGATTAAACATGAGAATTCTGTATCTTTCCCGATACCGTACCCTTTAGATATTGTCACAGAAGCTCTAAAGCCACGTTTTTACTCAACAATTGTCTCAACCATTTTGCACTCCCCACCCCAAGAAATACACTATCTTTCAAAACACAACGTATTAAGTGCTTTCTGTGAAAGGCATTACACAATGGTATTGTATACAGTAGACTTCACAGTTCATTCAGCTTTAGTATTCTGATCACAGAGCTCTGATCACGGAATTGCGAACGAGTCATGCGCTTAAATGTCCACAGTGTGTCCGGATTCCCTTTTGCACGCTACATTCAAATGCCAGTATGCATTCTACAAATGGTGGAATAGGCTAAATATGATAACATCTGATGGCAGTAGCTAACTAGCCAGCTAACCTCTGTAGCTCACCAGCAAGTTAGCAAGCAATGCTAAAGGGATTGCAAATGGGTTAGCATAATTCTAGCCAAACTAAAAATAATTTTCCTAAATATTATCTAGCTGACTAGCATGTATGAGTCCAGAAAACACATTCCTGACAGACTAGGAACATATTTCCTCCAATGTTATAATAAAAGGTGCCTCTCGACCCAAAACACAAGTTTTCTGGAGACTTGTGGGAGGAGTGCTGATGATGTCGCCCACTGTATGCGCTTTTGGTAGCCTGATTTTCATCCAAACTGAGGGGAAATCCACACACAATGCATCGCTGACCACATCCTCAATTGGTCAGCCAGATCTGAACACAATCAGACCACAAAGCAACTTTGTGCGTCTAGACGTGTCTTTTCTATCACATTTTTTGTCATTTTACCCCCTTTTCATGATGTCCAATTGGTAGTTATGATCTTGTCTCATCGCTGCAACTCCCCAACGGGCTCGGGAGAGGCGAAGGTTGAGTCACCCGGAAGCCAGCCGCACCAATGTGTCAGAGGAAACACCTCAACTGACAACCAAAGTCTGCTTGGTTGATGAATTCATTGTCAGCACTGCAGCCAAAGTCGGTTCCTCCCCTTGTTTGGGCGGCTCTCGGCGTCGCCGGTTTACTAGCCATCGCTTTTCATTTTCCATTTGTTTTGTCTTTGAGTGTTTGTGTCTGGGCAAGTGTAGTGTTTTACCTTGCACAATTCATTATTCTGAGTAAAGTTACGTTGCTCCCAGTTCTCTGCTCTCCTGCGCCTGACTGCATACACCAGCTACACCCACCATTATGACAAGTGATTTGATTTCCCTGACCACAAATTAAGTTAGGGTGATAAAATGTTCAAATTGGGCTTCTCTCACAGCCATACATCACGGCCAACATATTTCACTACACAGCCACAGGCACCCAGCAGTGACACCCCTCTATTGGAAGACATCATGGGAGCATGACGAGAATTACTCAATAATGGTGTTGCTGCTGGCCCCACAATAACCTGCTTGCCCCAGTGATCACTGTACAGCACAACAGCACACCCCTGCACAGCTATTTACAGCCACAGAGGAAACACTGATACACTGCTGCCTCCTGGTCGGCTCACCGATATTCTGGCTGTAAGATACACACATAGACACACCAATACACGTAAATGTAAATAATGTTTAATAGTAGCTCATTCCATTCTTTCACATTAATAGATATTATGGCTTTAAGATAAACACATATACATACATACAAGCGTAACATGCTGATTCCATTCTATCTCAGTCAAAACTGAACACACACTAACCTGTCGTATGACTTATTTCTGTAGATTTCAAAGCAAATGGCAGTCTGTCTCTGTTAGAGAGCATCATGGAACCATGTTTGATTGTTGTCTGGTCAAGACTGAGTGCTCAATCACCCAGAATTCCCCTCAGCACCACCCTCCCCACAATAGAGCCAGAAGATTTCTGGAGTAGAGAACCTAGACACAGTTGTCTGGTATCAACATCCTTTGACACAGTAACAATGGGAGGTCAACTGATCTGCTGGTTCATCCTTGTGGGTATTTGGTTGTCACCAAGTTTACAATTGACACAATGCGTCTCAGAGTAAATGTGCTGAGTTAGGACCAGGTGTCCCCTGTCCATTCATGATAATCTAAAGCATAACTGATCCTAGATCAGCATTCCTAATCTGAGACACTTTACTAATACAGGCCCTGACTAGTTTGAGAGCTCACCACCTGCTTGCAGAGTGAGGTTACGTGGTATGAACTGGACATAACTGATCCTAGATCAGCATTCCTAATCTGAGACACTTTACTAATACAGGCCCTGACTAGTTTGAGAGCTCACCACCTGCTTGCAGAGTGAGGTTACAGGGTATGAACTAGACACAATTATCTGTGCCGGTTAAATCCTCTCAAAGCATTTAAACACACAAAAAAATACACTATAAATAGTCTGATTAGAAGTACTCCCGGCCCCACTGAAATATCGACCTATCAGGAACATTGAAAATAGCAAGGCTGTTAATTCTCAACAAATATTTATTGTAAGAGACAAGACCCGGTGAATTGTAAGAAACCAGAGTACAGTAAACTTGAGTATAGTACATACAGGAATGTAGAGTAGTTTAGTATAGTATAGTTCAGTACTGTACTGAACTTTAAAAATATATATATATTTCACCTTTATTTAACCAGGTAGAACACCTTCCACTGCAAAGCGGTGTGATAGAAACAACAACACAGAGTTACACATGGGATAAACAAACGTAAAGTCAATAACACAATGGAAAAATCTGTATACGGGGTGTGCAAATGAAGTAAATAGGTCATAGTGGCGAATTGATTACAATTTAGCAATTTACACTGGAGTGATAGATGTGCATATGAGGATGTGCAAGTAGAGATACTGGTGTGCAAAAGAGCAGAAAAACAAAAACAAATATGGGGATGAGGTAGGTAGTTGGATGGGCTATTTACAGATGGGCTGTGTACAGCTGCAGTGATCCGTAGGCTGCTCTGACAGCTGATGCTTAAAGTTAGTGAGGGAGACATAGGTCTCCAACTTCAGTGATTTTTGCAGATTGTTCCAGTCACTGGCAGCAGAGAACTGGAAGGAAAGGCGGCCAAATGAGGTGTTGGCTTTGGGGATGACCAGTGAAATATACCTGCTGGAGCGCGTGCTATGGTTTAGTGTTGCTAAGGTGACCAGTGAGCTGAGATAAGGCGGAGCTTTATCTAGCAATGACCTGGAGCCAGTGGGTTTGGCAACGAATATGTAGCGAGGACCAGCCAACAAAAGCATACAGGTCAGTCACAGTGCTGGGTAGTATATGGGGCTTCGGTGACAAAACGGATGGCACTGTGAAAGACTACATCCAATTTGCTGAGTAGAGTGTTGGAGGCTATTTTGTAAATGACATCGCCGAAGTCAAGGATAGGTAGGAAAGTCAGTTTTACGAGGGTATGTTTTGAGTGTAAGAGGCTTTGCTGCGAAATAGAGTTTACAGAGAGTTTACAGTCTAGCCAGACACCTAGGTATGTATAGTTGTCCACATGTTCTAAGTCAGAACCGTCCAGAGCAATGATGCTATTTGGGCAGGCGGGTGCGGGCAGCGATCGGTTGAAGAGCATGCATTTGGTTTTACTAGCATTTAAGAGCAGTTGGAGGCCACGGAAAGGAGTGTTGTATGGCATTGAAGCTCATTTGGAGGTTTGTTAACACAGTGTCCAAAGAAGGGCCAGATGTATACAGAATGGTGTCGTCTGCGTAGAGGTGTATCAAAGAATCACCAACAGCAAAGTGAAGACGACTGCACAGTACTGTCTCTTATCGATGGCGATTATGATATTATTTAGGACCTAGAGTGTGGCTGAGGTGCACACGTAACCAGCTGGGAAACCGGATTGCATAGCGGAGAAGGTACGGTGGGATTCGAAATGGTCTGTAATCTGTTTGTTCACTTGTTTTTTGAAGACTTTAGAGAGAGATGCAGGGTAGGATAGATATAGGTCTGTAGCAGTTTGCTACAGACCGCTTTTCAATCTGTGGGAATCTCTGACGATACGAAAGAGAGGTTGAACAGACTTGTAATAGGGGTTGCAACAATGGCGGCGGATAATTTTGTGGACGAGAGGGTCCAGATTGTCTAGCCCAGCTGATATGTAGGGATCCAAATTTTGCAGCTCTATCAGAAAATCAGCTGTCTGGATTTGGGTGAAGGAGAAGCGGGGGGGGGGGGGGGGGGGGGGGGGGTTGGGGGGCTTGGGCCAGTTGCTGCGGGGGGTACAGAGCTGTTGGTCGGGCTGGGGTAGCCAGGTGGAAAGCATGGCCAGTCGTAGAGAAATGCTTATTGAAATTCTAGTTCCTTGCCTCAGTGCAGTGGGCAGCTGGGAGGAGGTGTTGTTATTCTCCATGGACTTTACAGTGTCCCAAAACTTTTTGGAATTAGTGCTGCAGGATGCAAATTTCTGTTTGAAAAAGCTAGCCTTTGCTTTCCTAACAGACTGTGTATATTGGTCCCTGACTTGCCTGAAAAGTTACATATCGCGGGAACTATTCGAAGCTAGTGCAGCACGCCACAGGATGTTTTTGTGCTGGTCAAGGGCAGTCAAGTCTGGAGGGAACCAAGGGCTATATCTGTTCTTAGATCAACATATTTTGAAAGGTACATGCTTATTTAAGATGGTGAGGAAAGCACATTTAAAGAACAACCAGGCATCCTCTACTGACGGGATGAGGTCAATATCCTTCCAGGATACCAGGGCCAGGTCGATTAGAAAGGCCTGCTTGCAGAAGTGTTTTAGGGAGCGTTTGACAGTGATGAGGGGTGGTCGTTCGACCACGGATGCAGGCAATGAAGCAGTGATCACTGAGATCCTGGTTGAAAACAGTAGAGGTGTATTTAGAGAGCAAGTTGGTCAGGGTGATATCTATGAGGGTGCCCATGTTTATGGATTTGGGGTTGTACCTGGTAGGTTTCTTGATAATTTGTGTGAGATTGAGGGCATCTAGCTTAGATTGTAGGACGGCCGGGGTGTTAAGCATATCCCAGTTTAGGTCACCTAACAGTACGAACCCTGACGATAGATGGGGGGGCAATCAATTCACATAAGGTGTCCAGGGCACAGCTGGGCGCTGGGGGGGGTCTATAACAAGCGGCAACAGTGAGGACTGGCCACCCCTCATAGCCTGGTTCCTCTCTAGGTTTCATCCTAGGTTTTGGCCTTTCTAGAGAGTTTTTCCTAGCCACCGTGCTTCTACACCTGCATTGCTTGCTGTTTGGGTTTTTTGGCTGGGTTTCTGTACAGCACTTTGAGATATCAGCTGATGTAAGAAGGGCTATATATATATACATTTGATTTGATTTTTGGGTAATAGGTATGCTTTGTTAGTCTTGAATCCAGACAAAATCCAGAAACGTGATTGTTTCACCCTCTACGCTCTATAACCAATCAATTGTATTCTAAATAACTTTTAAAGTTTAGAAATTGTGTGTTTGTGTGATGGTAAAACATGGCATGTTTTCAATTTCCTGAAAATGTTCTGTTTTGAGACAATAAAAAACATCACTATCCATCTACCTACACTCAAAGCCTAAAGAGAGGTTACAGTTTTATATCAGCAGGCGATATCATAGCCTAAAGAGAGGTTACAGTTTTATATCAGCAGGTGATTTCATAGCCTAAAGAGAGGTTACAGTTTCATATCAACAGGCGATATCATAGCCTAAAGAGAAGTTACAGTTTTATATCAACAGGCGATATCATAGCCTAAAGAGAGGTTACAGTTTTATATCAACAGGCGATATCATAGCCTAAAGAGAGGGTACAGTTTTATATCAACAGGTGACATCAAAGATGTTTTTGGAGAGGCATGGAAAATAGGCTCTCTAAATATCTCCCCATGAAATGTTAATGTTGTGTTGTTTGCTACCTGTGGTTTGGGAAGGATACGGATGAGTTGTTATCTGACAGGGAGGCAGCAGTGGTTGAAGTTGCAGAGACAAGCAAGCTGCTACCAGGCTTCACAGTCACTTTACCTGCTGATAGTTTGACAACTGAGCACCATCTTCTTCCTGCAGCTTTGACAAATAGTACTTTGGTTCCCTTCTCTGAAATGAGATGGCAATAGATTGGTACCGTTCACACAAGGAAGGAAACAGCAGAGGATATACATCTTCCTTTGACTGAATACTCAACTCAGAGTATTGTGTTTGAGTCACAATATGCTTTCAAAATGTTTACAGTAACATTACACTTTGGCGTTGACAAGGGTGACCTAACACCCCAAGGATAACTTCCATCCCTCCACTGATACAGTACTTTAGCTGCCTTATTCTCATTTCCCTCTGGTTGTGTCCTAAATGTGACCATATTCCCTACACAAGTGCTCTACTTTTGACCAAGTCCCATTGGGGTACCATTTGGGTCACGTAGAGGGAAAATGCATGTATTTTAGTGTTTTAATCACCTTTCAAAAGTTGCTAAAAGTTCCAAATACATTTTTAAAAGTAGCTACATTTGTTGCTAGGTGCTGTCTGAAAGAAAGTTGCCAGGGTAGTCTGAAAAGTTGCTAAATCTAGCAACAAAATTGCTAAATTGGCATCACTGGTTCCTGGCCAGAGCTGCAAGATTAATTGGATTGCATGGCACCACTTTGTAATGGAGACTTAGAAAGCGCTGATAGCATTGAGAGACTCCCTAGTTCTTTCAAACGGATCTCAGCCTACATTCCAATGTATTTGGACCTTAGCCCCTATGCGGTTTGCTCCTTTTTTATCTGTGTGTGCGTGCTTATGAGTGTGCGTGCGCAAGTGCTTTTGTGTGTGTGCATGTGAGCACCTGTGTGTGTAAAATCTGTCAGCAGTTTCAATCTATCAAGTCATAACTTTGTATACCATAGAGTATACCATATGCGTACGGATGGAAACCTACAATCTAGAAATTCAGTGTGATTTGTTACTATAGATACATTTGATGTAGATAAACTAAATATACAAAAGTATGTGGACACCCACATGAGTGGATTCGGCTATTTCAGCCACACCTGTTGCTGACAGGTGTATAAAATCGATGACACACAGCCATGCAATCTCCATAGACAAACATTGGAAGTAGAATGGCCCTAATGAAGAGCTCAGTGACATTCAACGTGGCACTGTCATAGGATGACAGTCAGTTTGTCAAATGTCTGCCCTGCTAGAGATACCCCGGTCAACTGTAAGTGCTGTTATTGTGAAGTGGAAACATTCAGGAGCAACATCGGCTCAGCCGCAACGTGGTAGGCCAAACAAGCTCACAGAATGGGACCTCCGAGTGCTGAAGCGCGTAGCAAGTAAAAATTGTCTGTCCTTGTTTGCAACACTCACTACCGAGTTCCAAACTGCCTTTGGAAGCAACGTCAGCATAATAACTGTTCATCGGGAGCTTCAAGAAATGGGTTTCCATGGCCGAGCAGCCACACACAAACCTAAGATCACCATGCACAATGCCAAGCTTCGGCTGGAGTGGTGTAAAGCCGCCATTGGACTCTGGAGTAGTGGAAACACGTTCAACACCATCTGCAGTCCGACAGACTAATTTGGCTTTGGCAGATGCCAGGAGAACGCTACCTGCCCCAATGCATAGTGCCAACTGTAAAGTTTGGTGGATAAGTAATAATGGTCTGTGGCTGTTTTTCATGGTTCTGGAAGGGAAATCTGAACGCTATAGCATACAATGACATTCTAGACGATTCTGTGCTTCCAACTTTGTGCCAACAGTTTGGGAAAGGCCCTTTCCTGTTTCAGCATGACAATGCCCCTGTGCACAAAACTAAGTCCATACAGAAATGTGACCGACCACCTTGATTCGGTCTTACGTTGTAAAATTTGAAATTGTGTTTTTTACCAAAAAGCAGACACAGAGCTGCAAAATGGTATATTGCACTGCATTTGAGGAACAATGCTTTCTGCTTTGAAAGTTGATTCACTTGTAAACTCACTTTGGAGAAAATCCCCTTTGAATGTTTTGATATGTAGTGAAGAGCTCCTCTTTGTCTACACCCATTCAGCATTGTTCACACCCTCTTAAGCTTTAGCCCCACCCATCTCGTTTCGCTCTCAGAGCGCACACTTGACGCTCTGGACGATTTATTTACCTCTGGATAACATGAAAACAGCCTAACCAGCTCTGCTGGCAACAATTTCATTATGCTTTTTTGCAGACGTTTACTGACACTGGCCATATTCAACGGGTGTTGTACACGTAACGTTAGCTAACGAGCCAGCCAGGTAACATTAGCTAGTTTAACAACAATGAACCAAGTGTCAACAATGCCACAGTGCTGGGTGCTAACTAACCAGGTTCAATGTTTGCTAGCTAACATTAGGCTCTAACTAGAAAAGCAAACAGCTCTGGGAAACAAATAATAACGTCAGCTAGGGAGCCAGCCAACTGTTAGCTAGCTAAACAACAATGAACAAAGTGCCTACACTCCTTAACATTAGACTCAAACTAATGTTAGCTAGCTAGCTAATAGTACACTTTAGCTTGAAATGAAACCACTTTCTGTCCAAATTGGAAGCGTGTATCTGACAATGTATACCTGTATACATCATCATGCATGATGGACGCGTCTCCCTTTCAGGAATGCCATACCACGGTTGCCCTTAATTTGAAGATGTAACCTGGAAACAGGTTTTTTTCCATCTCTTTAGCTTTCATACTCTAATTCCACTGATTTCAAAACTTGATCCTTAAAAAAGTGGAGCAACATTTAAGCAGCGCCACTACCAACACAGACTGACAAGCTCAAATAGACAGAAGCCTTCAATATGGCAGACCCATCTGAACTCCTCTCTCGGCATGTCTAGCCCACTCATTATCTCAGCCAATCGTGGATAGTGGGAAGGTTACCAACTTTTTCTGTGGCTTAAACAACAAGGCCCATAAGTTAACAATTCTATTCGTATTTACAGATGACATACACGTTTGTTATTAAGACACATAAAAGTTCACATGTTCAAGAAGCCATTTCTGCCAAAAAAAACACAATTTGTTTACGTTCAAACGGATTTCCTGTGAAGTCGTGTCTTGCGACATACCCCTAGTTTCCTGAATTGGGTCACATATTAGATGACCCTTACCCAGACACACTTGTGTAAATTAAATTGATGGGTCATTTGAAAGAAATAACCCCCAGCCACATCCAGTGGTGGAAAAGTACACAATTGTCATACTTGAGTTAAAGTATAAATCATTTCAAATGCCTTATATGAAACCAGACGGAACAATTTGTTATTTAAAATGTTTGACGGATAGCAAGGGGCACACTCCAACATGTCACGTCTGCTCTACTACTAGTTTGCTGAAGCTATTCTTGTCTCATGCATGTGCCATATATTTATGTGGTGGACACTTGATACGGTCAAATTATATTGTTGTGGTATGTCACAAAATCATGTTACAATCACACATATCAATATTAATTTTATATATCAAATTCTGCTAAGTCTTGCTAAGTGGATGGGTCTCGACAAAAGGTGTAAACAGTACAGCCAAATGGCTACTCCCATATTAGCAATATCAGAAATAGATAGCGTCAATATAAATAAAATAATATACAGTATGTACAAGAACGATATCAGCGATAGACGAGGTAGTTATATACATACAATCAGGGGTAAAGTGGCTGAGCAGCAGGATAAAAAGAATTGTAGCAGCAGCGGATGACGTGTGTGTTAGGAGAGAGCCTGTTTCTGTCCTTCACTTTGGTGCAGGGCATGTGATGTCCATAGCCTCTTCGTCGCAAAACTCCCTGATCTTCTCAAAAAGATAAGTTTGTCTAGCTGTGTCCAGACCAGGTGGTGCTTGTACAGGCAGACCATCTATGGGAGGAAGGATGTCAGCGTTGGGCAGCAGCTGAGACCTGGTCTCGACTGAGTTTGAACGCTCCTTGGCGACAACAACACTAGGCTTCAGAGCACCGAAGCTGTAAAACAGGGAATAACAACAACAACAACAAATCAGAAGACATTTACAACCCTGCAAAACTTAAATTCACCTCCTAGGTTTAGATAAGAAGAATAATCATTTTCAGCTGAAGTGCTGGTACTGCTAGATCTGTGGCAGCGGCCTAAAGTACGGAGTCAGGTGTTGTTGCCAGCCGTAGCTTTCCACCAGCACCGTCCCATCCTCCAGTCCCACCAGCTGTGGGATGTTGACCTCCCCCCATTCGGAGGCAAACTTGGTATGGCCTGTGATCAGGAAGTGAAGGTCCAGACTGTGGTGGAGCTTGTGCATGGTCCGCCAGGCACAATACCAGAGCATAAACTTGTTCTTGTTTTGGCCACTGAAGTTATCACAATTCAGGTCCACGCGTGTTTCACAAACTCCGTAGTTGGTGAAGAAATAGTGCTGCCTTTGCTTGCTTGGGCCAGCTCTCTTTTTGATGGGAGGCATTAGACCATTCTCCTTGTATGACTGGTGGAGGAGAGTCAGGCTTGTTCTACTGATGCTGAAAGACAAATTACAGGTACAAATATTTTAGCATTATTATACAATAGATGACAAATGGCATTCTGAGATAAGATCACTACACACAGTTCATACACAATGTTAGCTAGCAATACAAACCGATTGTCATAGCTAGCTAAATTTGAGAAAACATCACTAACGTTACAAACACACTTCATACACGTAAGTTAATGTTAGCTTGCCATCTAACCTCAGCTGACGTTAGCTAGCTAACAGCAAGCTTGAACTTGTGGTCTTTTGTTTAGACATTTGATGTTAGGTAGCTAAAAAATGAACTATAATCCTAATCCATAAAGTAACGTTACTAGCAATACAAACCGATTGTCATAGCTAACTAAAGTTAACCAAATAGTTTCAATGTTAGCTAGCTAGCAAGCCAGCCATCGAACTCCAGCTGGCTAGCTAACAGCAAGCTTTAACTTGCAATGAAAACAATTTTGTGACAAAATTAGAAATGTATAATATCTGAAACTGGAGCTAGATTCTTACCCGTATACATGGATGAAAGCTTCACGGCAGATGGCAACCCCTTTTATTAAATAAGACGTCCTGTGTCATTTCCGTTTAGTTTGCACAACTTGTTTGGCCCGTTGGGTTCCACTGATTTCAAAACTCGGGTCAACTTCTTTCGTGACAACAACATTGTTGATCACCAAGTCTGAGAGAGTCAACATCGTCCTCCAGAAAGTAGTCCATCAGAACTTTTCCCCACAGACCTTTGTCGATTGCGCCTGATAAATTCAGGGCAGCAATGTTATTTAGAGCAATAGCAACACATTTGCAGTTATCCATGGCTAACATTATATCTTTATAAAAAACTGCACTAGAAAGGATTATCTACACATCGCGAGCAGCTCATTTTATCAACACAAGATGCTACACCACAGACCAATCTGAAACTAATTTCTCGGAATGTCCAGCCCACTCATTGTCTCAGCCAATCATGGCTAGCGGTAAGGTTCCCTACTTTTTCTTTGGCTAAACCAACTAACCTCGTAATTTAACAACTTTATTAATATTTACAGATGGCATAAAAGTCTGTTATTAAGGCACATGAAAGTTCGAGAAGGCATTTCTGCCCAAAAAATGCATTTTACGTTCAAACGGCTCTCATGCGACGTACAACTAGTTTCCTGAATCGGGTCACAAAAGCCCCTGGAGGCAGCAGTTCGACACCTATTCTGCCACTGGCTCTCTGCTGTTGTTCTGCTAAGCACAACTTTACATTCTAGTGTAGGTGAACACAGGCAGGGTGTAGTAGGTGCGACCATGGCTGTTGTGGAACGGGTAGGGGTTGTAACTTCCATCTGGGCAGGTGTCTGGGAGCCTTGCACTGGGTGCACACCGAGCAGGAGGAAACATAAACCCTCACGTCCTTGGCCAAGGTGAACCACCAGTACTTTCCACTAAGGCAACGCACCATCCAACCGGTGCCAGGGTGACCAGAGGAGGGTGACGTGTGGGCCCAACATATCAACCGGTCACGGACAGCAGAAAGTACAGGCGCCCAGCCCAGCTGGACACTGGGGGGAGTGGCCTCTGTGCACAACGACCGCTCGATGTCCGTGTCCAGCTCCCACAACACCTGTGCCACCAGGCAAGAGGCTGGAAGTATGGGAGTATGATCCATGGATCGCTCCTCTGTGTCATACATCCGGGACAATGCATCTGCCTTAGCGTTCTGGGAAGCTGGTCTGTAGGATAGAGTGAAAACAAAACGTGTAAAAAACATGGCCCACCTTGCCTGGCGAGGGTTCAGTCTCCTCGCTGCCCGGATATACTCCAGATTGCGGTGGTCAGTCCAGATGAGAAAAGGGTGTTTAGCCCCCTCTACCCAATGTCTCCACGCCTTTAGAGCCTTGACAACAGCCAAAAGCTCTCGGGCCCCCACATCATAGTTTCGCTCCGCCAGACTGAGCTTCTTCGAAAAGAAAGCACAGGGGCGGAGCTTTGGTGATGTGCCCGAGCGCTTAGAGAGCATGGCTCCTATCCCAGCCTCGGACGAGTCCACCTCCACTATGAACGCCAAAGAGGGATCCGGATGGGCCAGCATGGGAGCCGAGGTAAACAGAGCCTTCTGGTGACCAAAAGCCCTGTCCGCCTCAGCCGACTACTGCAGCCGCACCGGTCCCCCTTCAGCAGTGAGGTAATGGGAGCTGCTATCTGACCAAAACCCCAGATAAATCTACGGTAGTAGTTGGCAAACTCTAGAAACCGCTGCACTTCCTTTACCGTGGTGGGAGTCGGCCAATTACGCACAGCTGAAATGCGGTCACTCTCCAGCTCCACCCCTGAAGTGGAAATGCGGTACCCTAGGAAGGAGATGGACTGTTGGAAGAACATTTCTCAGCCTTGACGTACGTGCAGGTCATGCTCCAACAGTCGACCAAGCACCCTGCGCACCAGGGACACATGCTCGGCGCATGTAGCGGAGAATATCAGAATGTCGTCGATATACACCACTACACCATGCCCATGTATGTCCCGGAAAATCTCGTCAACAAAGGCCTGGAAGATTGATGGAGCATTCATCAACCCGTACGGCATGATGAGGTACTCATAGTGCCCTGAGGTGGTACTAAATGCGGTCTTCCAGTCGTCCCCCTCCCGGATATGCACCAGGTTGTAAGCACTCCTGAGATCCAATTTTGTGAAGAAGCGTGCCCCGTGCATTGACTCGATAGCATTGGCGATGAGAGACAGTGGGTAGCTAGTTATACCTCACTGTGATCTGATTGATCCCTCGATAGTCAATACACGGGCGCAGACCCCCCATCCTTCTGCTTCACAAAAAATAATCTTGAGGAGGCAGGTGAAGTGGAGGGCCGAATGTATCCCTGCCCCAAGGATTCGGAGACATATGTTTCTATAGCCGCCGTGACTTCTGGGAAGTGCTGCGTCTACCAGGAGATTTATCGCACAATCCCCCTGTCGATGGGGTGGTAATTTAGTCGCCCTCTTCTTACAGAAGGCGAGAGCCAAATCAACATATTCTGAGGGGATGCTCACGGTGGAGACCTGGTCTGGACTTTCCACCGTAGTCGCACCGATAGAAACCCTACACACCTCCCTGAGCACTCTCGTGACCACCCCTTGAGAGCCCTCTGTTGCCATGAAATAGTGGGGTTATGACAGGCCAACCAGGGTAGGCCCAGCACCAGGGGAAACGGAGGAGAATCAATAAGACAGAGACTGATTCTCTCCTTATGACCCTCCTGCGTAACCATGTCAAGTGGAGTGGTGGCCTTCCTAATCAGCCCTGACCCTAATGGTCGACTATCTATGGCGTGCACAGGGAAGGGCATATCCACAGGAACAAGGGGAATCCCTAAACTATGAGCAAATGAACGGTCAATAAAATTCCCACCTGCGCCTGAATCTACTAGCGCCTTATACTGGGAATGCGGGGAAAACTCAGGAAATGAAATAAACACATACATGTGAGCAACAGGGGGCTCTGGGTGAGCCTGGTGCCGACTCACCTGGGGTGACACGATAGTGCCCTGCCTGCTGCCTCAACTCCCTGAGGAACCTCCCCAGCACCGACCAGCAGTGTGCCCTCTGCTGCCACAGATGGTGCAGGGAATGGCCCCTCCTCAGGTTGCCCTAAGTGCAGCACCCCCCAACTCCATGGGCATCGGAGCCTGGTGCCGACTCACCTGGGGTGACACGATAGTGCCCTGCCTGCTGCCTCAACTCCCTGAGGAACCTCCCCAGCACCAACCAGCAGTGTGCCCTCTGCTGCCACAGATGGTGCAGGGAATGGCCCCTCCTCAGGTCGCCCTAAGTGCAGCACCCCCCAACTCCATGGGCAACGGAGCGGAGGTGCTCGGGGATGGAACTGACAGGTCCCGATTTGGATGTCCGCGGGCAGTCAGCAGGTTGTCCAGCCGGATGGACATGTCACCCAGCTGGTCCAATGTGAGGGTGGTGTCCCGACAGGCGTCCTCACGCAGACTGCACCTGTAGTGATCGATCAGGGCCCTGTCGTTCCATCCCATGCTGGCGGCCAGGGTCCGGGAGTCCAAGGTGAAATCCTGCGCCCTCCTCGTCCCCTTCCTCAGGTGGAACAGACGTTCACCCAACTCTGAATAATGAACCTACGACGCGTGTCCCTCACTCCATACGGCGTTGACCCACTCCAGGGCTTTGGCATCCGGCAGCCGTCCCATCATACTCCCTCAGGAGCGCAAGTCAAATCCCGCTGGGACTGGGTGAAGGAGGGGTGGACAGTGGGGCCTGTTGTAGTGGGGCTGGTGGAGGTGCTGAAAAACCTCCTCCTCTCTCCCAACGATCCATAGTCTGCAGCACGCGATCCATGGCGGTGCCCAGACGTTGCAACATGGTCGCGTGTTGCTGAACGCGCTCCTCCACTGCAACTGGAGGGCGTCTGCTCCTGCTGACTCCATTCTTCGGGTGAGTGATTCTGTAATGTGGTCCTGAGTGTAGCTGGTGTAGAGAGTCAGGCGCAGGACAGCAGAAATGAGTAATCACCGTACTTTACTCAAAATACAAGGCAAATATACGAGCCCACAAAATAATGAGCCCAAAAAATAACAAACAAACATGGGGAACAGAGGGTTAAATAATAAACAGGTAATTAGGTGAGTGAAACCAGGTGTGTTAAGACTAAGACAAAACTAATGGAAAATGAAAAGTGGATCGGCGGTGGCTAGAAGGCCGAACGCCACCTGAACAAGGAAAGGGACCGACTTCGGGGGAAGTAGTGACAGGATGCAATGATTGCAATATAAATGTATACATACATGTTAGTCAATGATTGCATCCGCACTGCTCGCGAGTGTCTGCGTAGCCAGGCGCTAAAATAGAACTTGGTTCTATTCGTGACGCTTAACTCGCTGCAAGTCCTGACTCTCCCATCTTCTCATTGGTTTTTATGAGCATATACCCACGTGCCATCTCCTCATTGGTTTTTAGGAGCATATACCCACGGTTATACCCACGGGTGATTGAAAGATGAACTGAAGTCCACACGGTAGTGGTAATGCACCTTAAATTTGATTGCCAACCGCCATATAAAGTCCAAAAAAGAAGAAGCCTGAAGGAAGAGAGATTACTAGAAACAAACTCTGTGGATTAATTGTCGGACTAGATTTCAGGTGAAATAACAATCCAATGTTTATATCCCAGGCCAAATTAGCTAGCAACAGCAAGCTAGCTTGCTAAATTGCCATACATGTTTAATGCATTTCGACCTGTCCCCAAATGAATATAGTTGGTTCAGAGTTGGTTTTGATATTTCAACCTGCGTGCCCTGATAGCATCTGGTGTGGGGAGACAAAATCAACATGCATGCGATGGTGCACGTGCGGTCTGTTCAGCATGTTAGTGTAACAGGGTTATATTGGTGATTGCCCTTGCCACTTCATTGTTAAGCCAATGGGTTTTTGGTTTTTAGTTTTGTCTTGTCTTCACCTACTCAACATGGCATCTTATTGGCTGGTTTGTGTGGCTTGCTTACAAGGGAGGATGTTTCAGTTAGAATCGTCCCAGTGAACAAGCACCAAACCAGCGGTAAGTTGTTGGTTGTAAAGCACTGTACATCAAAAGTGATTTTTATACTCCCAAGTGATGATTTGAATATACAATTTATATCAATTTGTTTGTAAATGTTATTAGAACATCACACATAAGACGCAGCACTTTTTGTTTATATTTGTTGCAGAGAATTCCAGCTAATTCTAGCTAGCAACTTACTGTGTCTGGTGGGGGGGGGTTCATATATTTTGTACAGCGCGTGAGTGCAGAGTTGGATGGTGAGCCGTGCATTGCATGACGTGCAATTTTGTGCTGTTTCTATCAGGTCATTGTTAAAAATATTATATTTTATATTGTAATTGCTGTATTATTTTGGTAAATACATTGCCCAGTGAACAAGCACCAAACCAGCATGAGTGAGTGCAGAGTTGGATGGTGAGCCGTGCATTGCATGACGTGCAATTTTGTGCTATTTCCATCAGAGAAATCTCCATGACTGGTGCTACAAGCTGGAGATCGTGTTGATGATTGATTGTACACAACACAAGAGGAGCACTGTTATATTAGCCTACATTGAGTGAAATTAAACAAACGCGCTTCTCAAAAGTGTGGGTGGTACAGGGAAGAATTTTCCCCAGGATCGTTGTATTGCTTTTCTTAGTTGATGTTGCTGATGTGGAGTGACAGCAAGCTGTGCTCTAGTGAAGCAGTATTTCAGCATACACTGAGCAAAACATTACGAACACCTGCTCTTTCCATAAGGAACACCGTTTGGGTCTTTGCATGTTGAAAACGATACACGTCAAATAACTAACACTATACAGCTAGCACCAATACAACCAGCCTGAAAACAATGACCAGTAGAAACTGCAGTCATTTTCATTATTCTTAGCAATGATTTAGGAATCCTTGTGAGTAAGTATTAAGTATACAGTAAGTATACACCCACAGAACACAACTGTGAAGAGTTTACGCAAAAACTGGCGTTGTAGCTCTTATCACGGGACTGTGACTGTGTGAAATCACCTCCCCAGAGTCAGCCTATTGTGTGTATTGACATTCATATTCCACTGTACAGCTTTACCTACAGATTGGGGATCAATGAAATGGTGTATCAGACTACTCAATACCCAATAGATTTTTTTCTCATTGTCCTCAGAGTTATCAGACTCCAAAACATCCACACAGTATTGTTTTTCCTCTGGAATAGTGTTCAATACACATAGGTTGACAATAAATGTGGCTCAATTCACAATTGTTTCAGAGTCTCGCAATAAGAGCAACGATGGTAATGTTCTCTGGGTGTCACTGTGTAGACTGATCCACATTCCAATGCAATTCTAAAGTATAATACATCAAGTGTGATTTCAACAGCAGACCAAACAAATTAATGTATTTTGTTGATTTTATATAACATTCCAACCTCATTTAGCATGATCTATTCAATTATGGCACAATTCTACTATTTGTATTCATTTGCATCATTGTCAATTATATACATTTATTTTGAAGGCTAAACGCAAAGTCCACTCGTGTGGATAATACTTATGGTGGCTAGCTTCACATAGATGGGTCCGACCACCATTAATCAAATAAGAACTGTCTTATAAACCAGGGTTATTTTAGATGACACCTAGCTATATAGTTAACTATAGCTACTGAAACAGATTGTCGTTTTGCTATGTTTTTGGGGAAGAACATTGTTTGCATCCATGAGCTAGCTAGCTTTTTTTATGACCAGCACTGTAGGTGTGCGAGACAACTTTACCAGCATCATAGCAGACATATCAATGAATCGTTGTGACATATGAAATACGAAATATAGTGTAATCAATGTGTAATAAGTACGTACAAAATGTATGAACGTGTTAATTATTATGTGACGTGCAGTCGTATTCAGGTCCTAATTGGTCAACAAGCTTATTTGACATGTATCTTTTTTGATACACAAAGAACAAACGGTGTTCCATGAATACGAGTGATAGTGTAATCAATGTGTAATAACTATGTTAAAAACGTATGAACGCATTAAATTATTGTGATGTGCAGTCATATTCACGTACTGATTGGTCAACGTCCTGATTGTATTTGACACGTCAATTTGTGTTATTTGACATGTATATTTTTTGACACGCAAAGACCCAAACAGCGTTCCATGTCTGACTGGTTACATCACTGCCTGGTACGGCCTCTGACCGCAAGGCACTACAGAGGGTAGTGCGTAAGGCCCAGTACATCACTGGGGCTAAGCTGCCTGCCATCCAGGACCTCTACACCAGGCGGTGTCAGAGGAAGGCCCTAAAAATTGTAAAAGACCCCAGCCACTCCAGTCATAGGCTGTTCTCTCTACTACCGCATGGCAAGCGGTACCGGAGTGCCAAGTCTAGGACAAAAAGGCTTCTCAACAGTTTTTACCCCCAAGCCATAAGACTCCTAAACAGGTAATCAAATATCTACCCGGACTATTTGCATTGTGTGCCACCCCCCAACCGCTCTTTTACGCTGCTGCTACTCTCTGTTTATCATATATGCATAATCACTATAACTATACATTCATGTACATACTACCTCAATTGGCCAGACCAACCAGTGCTCCCGCACATTGGCTAACCGGGCTATCTGCATTGTGCCCCACCACCCGCCAACCCCTCTTTTTACGCTACTGATACTCTCTGTTTATCATATATGCATAGTCACTTTAACCATATCTACATGTACATACCACCTCAATCATTCTGACTAACCGGTGTCTGTATGTAGTCTCGCTACTTTTATAGCCTCACTACTGTATATAGCCTGTCTTTTTACTGTTGTTTTATTTCTTTGCTTACCTATTGTTCACCTAATACCTTTTTGCACTATTGGTTAGAGCCTGTAAGTAAGCATTTCACTGTAGGGTCTACACCTGTTGTATTCGGCGCTCTTGACAAAACTTAGATTTTATTTGATATTTCCATGACAGACTGAGCAGGTGAATCAAATCAAATCCAATTGTATTTGTCACATGGGCCGAATACAATAGGTGTAGACCTTAGCGTGAAATACTTACTTACAAGCCCTTAACCAACAATGCAGTTTTAAGAAAATACCCCCCAAAAAAGTAAGAGATAATAATAACAAATAATTAAGAGCAGCAGTAAATAACAAAAGCATGGCTTTATACAGGGGGTACCGGTTCAGAGTCAATGTGTCAATGTGCGGGGGCACCGGTGTCGAGGTAATTGAGATAATTATGTACATGCAGGTAGGGTTATTAAAGTGGCTATGCATAGATAATAACAGAGTAGCAGCAAATAGTTTGGGTAGCCAATTGATTAGCTGTTCAGGAGTCTTATGGCTTGGGGGTAGAAGCTGTTTAGAAGCCTCTTGGACCTAGACTTGGCGCTCAGGTACCGCTTGCAGTGCGGTAGCAAAGAGAACAGTCTATGACTAGGATGGCTGGAGTCTTTGACAATTTTTATGGCCTTCCTCTGACAATCCAGGTGAAAGTTATGATCCCTTATTGATGTCACTTGTTAAATCCACTTCCATCAGCGGAGATGAAGGGAAGGAGACAGGTTAAATAAGGATTTTTAAGCCTTGAGACAATTGAGACATGGATTGTGTATGTGTGTCATTCAGAGGGTCAATGGGCAAGAGAAAAGATTGAAGTGCCTTTGAACGGGATATGGTAGTAGTTGCCAGGTGCACCGGTTTCTGTCAAGAACTGCAACGCTGAAGGTTTTTCACGGTCAACAGTTTTCCGTGAGTATCAAGAATGGTCTACCACCCAAAGCATTGGAGTTAACATGAGCCAGCATGCCCAGACAAATTGAGGCTGTTCTGAGGGTAAAATGGGGGGTGGGGGTGCAACTCAATATTAGGAAGTTGGTATATATTTGGTATAGTCCATGTATATCTGAATAAATGTAAAATAAACAAATAACAGTTTCGCTACTTCTGCAGATCTATGCCTATATACTTTTTAACCACAGCCACTTGTAAAGTACAGATCATTTTGAATTGAGTCAGAACCAGAATCCCCTTAACTCGCCAAGTTAATTTATATTTACATATAATCTGACTTGGTGAAATGGTGCAGCCAGGAATAGATTAAATATACAGACAGAATATAGACAGAGGAATTTCACATAGTCTACATAAAGTATACAATATATAGATTAGATACCATAAACAAAGAACAATTACACATTATAGGAGAATATTAGCAAATTAACAGTTGAGGGTTGTACTCTTAATTTAGCCTTGTAACCAGCCTGAGAGTTTTAAGCAAATTAATCAGGCTGGCATGCAAGTTAGTATTTCTGTACTACGAACCAAACATTCAGTGGTACTCTTATCTAAACTATATTAAATACAGGTAATCACATTTAGGTAAATATCCCTTTAACAATAGAGACCTGTCCCAAGAAGGCAGCCATGCTTACACAAACCCATTTTTGATTACAAAAACTTGCTCAGAATTGAAATGTTCTTTAAATGTTCTGAGAACAGAAGTGAAAATCCTACCTGTTCTGGGAACGTTCATTTTTAGGTTGCAGGGATTGAGAACGTTTTACTATGGTTTCCTGAAAGTTTTCCTGGGAGGTTTAATTCACTTTCTGAGAATAGTTTTAATAACACTGCTAGCTTAGTTTGGGTTAACTGTTTTGAACTCCAAGCACAGCGAAATTGTAATTATTTCGCCACTATGGCTATTTATTGCCTTACCTCCCTAATCTTACCCCATGTGCACACACTGTATATTGACTTTTCTCTCTATTGTGTTATTGACTATATGTTTGTTTATTCCATGTGTAACTCTGTTGTTTGTGTCATACTGCTTTGCTTTATCTTGGCCAGGTCGCAATTGTAAATGAAAACTTGTTCTCAACTAGCCTACCTGGTTAAATAAAGGTGAAATATATATATATATATATATATATTATATATTATATTATTATATATATATCATATATATATATATATATATATATATATATATATATATGTTTTTTTAACAGATAGCACACTTGGGAATTTCATTTCCTTAGGCATTAACCATGCAAACACATTTTTGTTTTTGTGGCACAGCGTCAGTGAGATCCAAAACTATGATCTTCTGTTCTCTATCCATAGAATTAGTCCACTGTGTCACCAGGGTAGCATGCCATGTGTTTTTAACTCATACAAATCTGTTCATTTTAGTCTAGTCAAACAGACCACATTTGAAAGGAAACAAGCACTCATGAAGATCAGGTGTGGCCATTTAGTGGGCACCGCCAACTCCTGAATACACCAAACAAGATAGAGAATAGAGTTTTGTTGACGCTGAGAACACCTACCTGTGTCCTGCATAACTTCATGAGGATGGACACGAGGACCAGGACAGGATCTGCGGCTCGCCGCCGTGCTCCAGAGGAGAAGTATGCTGCTCTGCAGGATGTTTCAAGGATGGGGTCCAACAACACAGCAAGAGAGGCAATCCTTGTGCAGGAGATCTTCACCTCCTACTTCTTCGGAGGGTGCTGTTCCCTGGCAACACCATAGACTACACTATGCACAACCAACGGCTCTTTTGAGAGCCATCCACATTGCAATAAGACTATTCTTCCATTTACTTAGCTATGTCAACTAGTTATTAAATTCCTAGATTCTCTCCCTTTGATTTCTACTTCTCAGGTGAGGGTGCTGTTTAGGTAAGGGTGTGATGTCTGTAAAAAAAAATATGATATTTTAAGTCACCCATATTGAATACATTTTGAACAATTAGACACCCTATAACCCAGAAATACACACTCATGTATCAAACTGATTGATGGATTCTGTTGTGCAGTATGCAGGCTCAGGTATATACAGTGGGGAGAACAAGCATTTGATACACTGCCGATTTTGCAGGTTTCCTACTTACAAAGCATGTAGAGGTCTGTCATTTTTATCATAGGTATACTTCAACTGTGAGAGGCGGCATCTAAAACAAAAATACAGAAAGTCACATTGTATGATTTTTAAGTAATTCATTTGCATTTTATTGCATGACATAAGTATTTGATCACCTACCAACCAGTATGAATTCCGGATCTCACAAACCTGTTAGTTTTTCTTTAAGAAGCCCTCCTGTTCTCCACTCATTACCTGTATTAACTGCACCTGTTTGAACTCGTTACCTGTATAAAAGACACCTGTCCAAACATTCAATCAAACATACTCCAACCTCTCCACAATGGCCAAGACCAGAGAGCTTTGTAATGACATCAGGGATAAAATTGTAGACCTGCACAAAGCTGGGATGGGCTACAGGACAACACGCAAGCAGCTTGGTGAGAAGGCAACAACTGTTGGCGCAATTATTAGAAAATGGCAGAAGTTCAAGATGACGGGTCAATCACCCTCGGTCTGGGGCTCCATGCAAGATCTCACCTCGTGGGGCATCAATGATCATGAGGAAGGTGAGGGATCAGCCCAGAACTACACGGCAGGACCTGCTCAATGACCTGAAGAGAGCTGGGACCACAGTCTCAAAGAAAACCATTAGAAACACACTACGCCGTCATGGATTAAAATCCTGCAGCGCACGCAAGGTCCCCCTGCTCAAGCCAGCGCATGTCCAGGTCCGTCTGAAGTTTGCCAATGACCATCTGGATGATCCAGAGGAGGAATGGGAGAAGGTCATGTGGCCTGATGAGACAAAAATAGAGCTTTTTGGTCTAAACTCCACTCGCTGTGTTTGGAGAAAGAAGAAGGATGAGTACAACCCCAATAACACCATCCCAACCATGAAGCATGGAGGTGGAAACATAATTCTTTGGGATGCTTTTCTGCAAAGGGGACACCGTATTGAGGGGAGGATGGATGGGGCCATGTATCGCGAGATCTTGGCCAACAACCTCCTTCCCTCAGTAAGAGCAATTGAAGATGGGTCGTGGCTGGGTCTTCCAGCATGACAACGACCCGAAACACACAGCCAGGGCAACTAAGGAGTGGCTCCGTAAGAAGCATCTCAACGTCCTGGAGTGGCCTAGCCAGTCTCCAGACCTGAACCCAATAGAAAATCTTTGGAGGGAGCTGAAAGTCCGCATTGCCCAGCGACAGCCCCGAAACCTGAAGGATATGGAGAAGATCTGTATAGAGGAGTGGGCCAAAATCCCTGCTGCAGTGTGCAAACCTGTTCAAGAACTACAGGAAACGTATGATCTCTGTAATTGAAACGTATGATCTCTGTACCAAATATTAAGTTCTGATTTTCTGATGTATCAAGTACTTATGCCATGCAATAAAATGCAAAGGAATTACTTAAAAATCAATGAATGATGAATCCCAAATGACAGGCTGGCTGATGACCCGATAAGTGTGCAGAACGCCTTCCAGAATTGGGACGAGAACTGAGGACCTTGGTCCGAGACAATGTCAACCGGGAGTCCATGGATTTGGAAGACGTCTTGTACCATGAGCTGGGCCGTCTCCTTGGCTGAAGGCCGTCTCCTTTGCTGAAGGCCATCTACTTGGCTGAAGGCCGTCTCCTTGGCTGTAGGTAACTTCGGAAGAAGGATGAAATGGGCTGCCTTGGAGAATCTGTCAACCACCGTCAGGATGGTGGTGTTGCCATCTGACGGAGGAAGCCCAGTGACAAAATCCAGGGAAATATGGGACCAGGGGCAATGAGGGACAGGGAGTGGCTGTAGGAGGCCAGATGGAGCTTGCCGCGGAGTCTTGCTTTGCGCGCACGCATGCGGCGATGGTGGGACACCAGAAGAGTTGATGAAGGAAAGCCAGAGTTCGGCGAATACCAGGATCACAGGTAAGCCTGGAAGAGTGAGCCCATTCAAGTACCTGAGGCCGGATCAAACCCCCCAACAGAATCCGCTAAACAGGAGGCAGGGAGGGTGGTCTCAGATTCAGAAGGAGTGAAAGTGGCTGTGGAACTGTACAGATGGGATAGAGCGTCCGGCTTCACATTTTTTGACCCTGGGCGGTAGGAGATGGTGAAATTGAACCTAGTAAATAACAGAGCCCAACGAGCTTGCCTTGGGTTGAGGCGCTTGGCAGTGTGGAAGTATTCTACATTCTTATGATCTGTCCATACCAGAAATTGACGTTCTGCCCCTTCCAGCCAATGTCTCCACTCCTCCAGGGCCATCTTAACTGCTAGGAGTTCCCGGTTCCCAACATCATAATTCCTCTCCGCAGAGTTGAGACGATGGGACATGAAGGCACAGGGATGAAGCTTTTGGTCCTGGATGGATCGCTGGGAAAGAACGGCCCCTACTCCCACATCAGAAGCATCAACCTCCACAACAAACTGACGAGTTGGGTCCGGAAGGATGAGGATGGGAAAATCGCTACTTTAGGTCCCCAAAAGTCTTGTCAAATGTTGGAGACCATGCGAACGGTACCTTGGGAGAGGTGAGTGCAGAGAGGGGAGCCACCACGTTGCTGTAGCCCCGAATGAAACAGCGCTAGAAATGTGCAAAACCCAGAAACAGTTGGAGCTGCACCCTGGACGTGGGCTGGGGCCAATCCACCACCACTTTCACCTTCTCCGGATCCATCTGTACATTCCCCTCAGCAATAATGTATCCCAGAAAGGAGATAGTGGAGTGGAACTCGCACTTCTCAGCCTTTACAAACAACTGATTCTCCAAGAGGTGCTGAAGGACCTGTCAAACATGGAGAATGTGTTCCTGGGCAGAATGAGAGAACCAGGATGTCGTTGAGGTAGACAAAAACAAAGCGATTTAACATGTCCCGGGGGCACATTGTTGACCAGAGCCTGGAAGACAGCAGGCGCGTTGGTGACTCCAAACGGCATAATCAGGTACTCATAGTGTCCACTGGCAGTGTTGAAAGCTGTCTTCCACTCATCTCCTTCGCGTATCTGCACAAGGTGGTAGGCATTCCGAGGGTCCAGTTTAGAAAAGATAGTAGCCCCTGGAGAGGTTCGAAAGCTGAGGAGGGAAGTGGTAGAGGGTACCGATTTTTAATCATAATATCATTGTGGCCCCGGTAATCAATACATGGACGCAGGTTCTTGTTCTTCTTTCCCACAAAGAAGAATCCTGTGCCGGCAGGAGAGGCAGAAAGGCAAATGCTCCCAACAGCCAGTGAGTCCTCTATGTACTCCTCCATGGCCTTGGTCTCAGGACCGGACAGAGAATATAGCCGGCCTCAAGGCGGTGTGGTGCCCAAAGGAGGAAAATGGCACAATCGTAAGGACAATGTGGAGGAAGGGAGGTAGCACGAGCCTTGCTGAAATGCTCCAGGAGGTCCTGATACTCTGCGGGCACGGCAGAGAGATCCAAGGCCATACTTAATACTGGAGACAGATGTTTCGGAGATGGCTGTGCTGCATTTAGGCAGTGTGAATGGCAAAATGAGCTCCAACCCAGAATGGAACCCGTAGTCCTGTCAATATCTGGGTTGTGTTTTTGGAGCCAAAAAACCCCCAAATCCACAGGTATGTGAGGGGACTCAATGAGGAGAAGCTAAATTAACTCACTGTGGTTTCCAGATACCTGCAAACCAATGGGAACTGTGCTGTGAGTGACTATACCAATGGAGCGGAGTCCAGGGCCCTGGCATCCATGAGAACAGACAGGAGTTGAGTAGGGATACTTAGTTCTGATACCAGGGTAGCGTCCATGAAACTCTCATCTGCCCCAGAGTCAACAAGTACCCGGAGAGACTTAGACTGGTCTCCCCACAGCAAGCACACATACAAAGGAGTTTGGGAAATGGGACTTAGAGGGTTCCCAGTCAGACTCACCAGAGTGCTTGACCTACTAAGGCTTCAGGTCTCTTAACTGGGCAGGTAATGTCATGTAATGTAATGTAATGCCCTACATCTCCACATTACAGACAACAATTGGAGCTTAGCCTGCAGGAACTGATAACCTAGCCCTTCTCCGGTACATGGGTTCTGGCTCACCCGTCATCGATGATTCTCAAGGAAGCTCGGGTGGCTTCGGATCCTCTCTGAAAAATAACCTTCGGGGACTTCCGGATTCCTTCGAAGATGAGCGAGCCACTGCGGTTGAACGAGTGTGACGTAGGCCAGACCTCCTCTCACTCCTGCGTTCCCTTAGACATCCATCAATTCTAATGCTGAGGGCGATGAGGGAATCGAGGTCCATCAGTAATTCCCAAGCAACTAGCTCATCATTTATCACCTCAGATAGTCCATGAAGGAAGGTATCGAAAAGGAACTCCGGATTCCAGGCACTCTCTGCGGCCAACATGCGAAAGTCAACAGCATAGTTTGCCACACTACGGGAGTCTTGACGTAATTCAATACGTTTTTGTACTGCCTCTCTCCCGGATACCAGAGAATCGAACACCTTCCTCACCTCCAATACTACAGATCGCGACAAATGGCGGATTGTTGCTCCCAAACTGCCGTAGCCCAGGAGAGCGCCCTTCCCAACATTAGCGTAATAATATACGCCATCTTTAATTAGTCCGAAGGAAACGAAGATGGCTGTAGCTCAAAAATGAGGGAGCATTGAGAATGAAAACCCCGGCAGGTACCAGGATGCCCAGAGTATCACTCCGAAGGAGGTAAGCGGGGTTCTCTGGGAGCCGGGGTAGGCTGTACAAACTCACCACTGATAGTAGACAGGTTACTGGGTGGTTGGGAGGTCTCAGAGGTGGCAGGCTGCCTATGAGCTAACTCACTGATTTGCTCCATAATCGCCTTGAACCCTTGGTTGTGGCGTTCTGTCAGAGAACGAAGCCCATCCAAAAGATCCAGCAGTAGCTCCTCATGCCTCCCAATGGAGACTCCCTGCAGGGAGACAGCGTGGCAGAGCTGGTCCAGGTCTACTGGGTCTGTCATGGCCAATTCGTACTATAAGGTTACGAGGCCAGAACCAGATGCAGACACGGGAGGCAGATGGTTTGCCACCTCTTGTTCCTCTATTTGTATAATGCACACCAGATGTGCATTGAAGTACAGATTGAACTCGTATTTGTAACATAATATTTCAATTATAATTCATGTATTATGTATTGATAACACTTGAATAATGAACTTCTTTCAATAAAGCATTTCACATTCTCTACTGGTTGAAATTAAGTCTCTCGTTTGATGAAATGCTACACCTATCCTGTGTTTATCAAATCAATGCAGATGAAGGATATTGGGATGAACCGGGTTTAGAGTATTTACATGATGCATAGGAAGTGTAGTGTACCAGTTTTTAAAATTCTATTTCTGTATATATGAATTACAGATCTTCCTTTAACTAGTTAAATCATGTTTCTAGTCTATTGCATAGTTACAACGTGTAACCATTGATGTCTCAGGAGCAGGAGTGGTAAACACTGTTGAAGTGTACAACTGTAATACATGCATGCAGACACAGCATCATTCAAAGACTGGAATTTGATTCTCCTGGTATTGGATATGAGTGAAAAATAATCTAATTCATACATGAACTGCACTTTTATTTATCAAGGTAGAGTACATGATCAGTGAATATATTAAATGTACAGGCTACAATGTTATATTATATTCTACTCAATCCATAGGCTTCATTAATGTCACTCAGACTCTTTTGAAGTTGATACAACTGGCTATGATAGCTGAGGTTCATAGCTAGGTGCTGAACTAATACAGTTGAAGTCGGAAGGTTACATACACCTTAGCCAAATATACTTAACTTGTTATGGCTGCCATCCCAATACCAGGATCGATATGACAACTACCAGTGAAAATAGAGGGCGCCAAATTCAAACCACAGACATCTCATAATTACAATTCCTAAAACATACATGTGTTTTATATAATTTTAAAGGTAATCTTGTTGTTAATCCCACCAAAGTGTCCGATTTCAAATAGGCTTTTCAGCGAAAGCACTACAAACGATTATGTTAGATCTCCACCAAACCACAATAAGCACAGCCATTTTCCAGTGAAATATAGCATTCACAAAAAACAGAAATAAAGATAAAATGAATCACTAACCTTGAATTATCTTCATCAGATGACACTCATAGGACTTCATTTACAAAATACATGCATGTTTCCATTGGCTTATTAGATTCACTAGTTGCAAAAACATCAAGTGATTTTGCATAGCCACATCGTTTCAACAGAAATACTCATCATAAATGGAGATGATAATACAAGTTATACACATGGAATTATAGATATACCTCTCCTTAATGCAACCGCTGTGTCACATTTTAAAAAAAGTTCACGGAAAAAGCAACACATTGTAACAGCATTCCTCCTCCTCGTCTGAAGAGGAGAAGCGAGAAGGATGGGAGGACCAATGTGCAGCGTGGTAAGTGTCCATAATGTTTATTTAAAGACATAAACTGAACACTACAAAACAATAAACGTGTAACGAACAAAACCGAAACAGTACAGTAGCCTCTATGTTAGAGTCAACAGAAACCAGAAAATACACAATAAATGTTTCCTTACCTTACCTCATCAGAATGCAGTCCTAGAAATCCCAGGTCCACAATAAATGCTTGATGTGTTCGAAAATGTCCATTATTTATGTCCAATTAGCTACTTTGGTTCACATGTTTGGTAAACAATTCCAAAGTCACAAAGCGCGTCCACTATAACGTGACGAAATGTCCAAAAGGTCCGTAACAGTCAGTAGAAACATGTCAAACGATGTACTGAATCAATCTTTAGAATGTTGTTTACATATATCTTGAATAACGTTCCAACCGGAGAATTAGAATTACTTCAGATGACCGGTGGAACGCAGGTCCTTCCCCTGCGAACGCGCCTGGTGAAAGCATGGTCCACTCATGGCAGTGGTGACTATTTCCTGTGTCATTCGACCCCCCTTCACATTAGAGTCATCAGACAAAGTTCTATTGACATCTAGTGGAAGGCGTGGGAAGTGAAAACTCATCCATATCTCGCTGTACTTTCAATGAGAGCTTGTTTGAAAATCTGCCACCTCCAGAAAAAAAAACAGGAAGTGGAATTTCTCAGGTGTTTGCCTGCTATATGAGTTCTGTTATACTCACAGACATAATTCAAACAGTTTTAGAAACTTCAGAGTGTTTTCCATCCAATACTAATAATAATATGCATATATTAGCAACTGAGACTTAGGAGCTGGCCGTTTACAATGGGCACCTTTTCATCCAAACTACTCAATACTGGGGTGGCAGGGTAGCCAAGTGGTTAGAGTGTTGGACTAATAACCAAAAGGTTGCAAGTTCAAATCCCCGAGCTGACAAGGTACAAATCTGTCGTTCATAGAGGCACTGCGTTTGAATGTAAGCCTTAAAATGCATCCACAGGTACACCTCAAATTATGTCAATTAGCCTATCAGAAGCTTCTAAAGCCATGACATCATTTTCTGGAATTTCCTAAGCTGTTTTAAGGCACAGTCAACTTAGTGTATATAAACTTCTGACCCACTGGAATTGTATAACAGTGAATTATATCTGTAAACAATTGTTGGAAAAATTCCATGTGTCGTGCACAAAGTAGGTGTCCTAACCGACTTGCCAAAACTATAGTTTGTTAACAAGAAATTTGTTGGAGTGGTTGAAAAACAAGTTTTAATGACTCCAACTTAAGTGTATGTAAACTTATGACTTCAACTGTATACCAAATTGTTTTAGGGTTCATACACTGATTGGCTACATAGTTAGCTACACATCCATAGGCATAAAGGTATTTTTATCCTCCACTGCACAATAAGCAAGAAAATAGTTAGTTAGCTACGTTACTTCAGCTGCATTACATAGCAAATATCAGCAAGGCAAGCTTACAAAATGGTACATTCAATTTGCAGTAAGTGCTTTAGCTAGCTAGATTCTTTACATCCACTGTTGAAAGCCTGGTTTGCTGGTTGTTTCAAGAGTCCCTAAAACATTAAACAACCAGAATTACAATTTCATAAGCATGTCACAACACCCATTAAGCTAGCCAGCTACCTGGCTAATGTTAGCTAGTCAGCTAGGTGGCTAAATGTATTCACTTCATGACAAGAACAATATGCATAATCGTTTGTCTCTACATTAACTAACATATTCCTCTCAACTGTAAATTTTTTGCAAAAATTATTATTATTATGACGTTATAATTACTTACATTTGCATCCATCTTAGTATTCTTGTCAGCTACTGTATCTTTGCTGTAGAAAATCTCCAGCCTTGGGTCGCATGTTGAACTTTTTCACAACCTCCGACGTTACATTCGCGCAGCCCAATGGTCCCCCGCCCTCTTCCTTCTCACCGCTTTCTTTCCATTGAAAATGAATGGGAAGCGGTATTTCACCTCGCGGCACCGTAGGCCAGTGTACACGGGGCACTATATCCGGGGACCTGTACTGGGAGTGGCATCGCGTGGACATCGGCATAGTTGTTGAGATAGAAAGCTATCCATCGATGCAGTAGAAAGCTAAGCTAGCTAGCTAGCTACGGTGTAGCAGTAGTGACAGTGTGACTATATATGATGCGTTTTGAAGTGCGAGAGAGTGTAGCCTGAGGTATACTCCCCCCCAGGTGATACACTACAGTAGCTTTGTTTGGGCAAACAGGAAAATCATTCATTTGAATAGCCTATTGGAGCATGATTCAAAATATATAGCTAGCTTGGTAGCTTGTAATTATTCTATCATTTTGGAATATGAAGTGTTTTAGTTCAGATAAGATAGTGCCCCGAAAGCCTGATGTGTTACAAGCTAGCCTCCAACGAACCGATGTGAAAATGCTCCATTGCTATGTTTCATCCTACATTTATAAGATTAAAAACTATATTTATACTCTGAATTTGGCAATAACACATACAGATTATGAAAGCAAAGACAGTGTTTTGTTAAAACCACATGAGCTAGCTAGCGAGATCCCCAATTCAGGATTTTTAACCGAGCTGTTCTTTATAATTGACACATTCCTGAATTAACAATTAACTTGTTAGCTTAAATTTGGTTGATTGTCTAAACAACTGACACGATTGCCAGTTAGTTGCTCGTGTCCAACATTAGCTAGTGGGCTGATGTTGAAAGCACAGACTCTGCGTTGCGTGTCCCAATAATCAAATTTAACATTAAGGGGTACCGTCGCCTATGCTCCCTCTCCGGTACTCTAGGTCACCATGCTCCCGCGTCTCAGTCGGACTGGCAGGTTTCCCGCGCCTGAGCAAAGGTGACCGGTCTGATCCTGATTCCCGGGATCGTCTTTTTGTTCAGCATCCTGCGACTGTAGCATTGTGTTGGATAGGGGGTACTGTCACGTGTACTCCCTCTCCGACCTCTAGGTCACCAGACAGCTCGTTATGGCGACCCCTGTCACCATCGCTACACGCACTTGCGGTCATCAGACTCACCTGGACTCCATCACTTCCCTGATCACTTTCCCTATATATTTCACTCCCTTTGGTTCCTTCCCCAGTCGTCATTGTTTATGTTCCTTTGTCAGTTCTGTGTGGTGTTCGTGTTTCTTATTTTTGCATAAAGTTGTGTTTATTTATTAAAACACTCACTCCCTGAACTTGTTTCCCGACTAAGCGCACATCGTTACAATAAGTCAGAGCAAAATGTGTAGAATTGCAGGAAATTAGCTTAAAATACCTTAAAAGAAAATTACTCAAGTAAAATACTACTTGATTAAATGTAAAATATTAATTGTTTTTAAATATACTTAAATGTCAAAAGTACATGTAATTGCTAAAAAAAAAGAAAATGTAATCATTTAAAATTCCTTAAATTAAGCAAACCAGACGGCACAATTCTTATATATTTTTTATGGATAGCCAGGGGCAGACAACACTGAGACATAATTTACAAACAAAACAGTTGTGTTTAGTGAGTCCTCCAGATTAGGGGCAGTGTTACGCCCTTGCCACAGAGAGGCTTTTTATTCTCTATTTTGGTTAGACTAGGGTGGGCATTCTATATTCTTTTCTCTATGTTTTTGTATTTCTTTGTTTTTGGCCGGGTATGGTTCTCAATCAGGGACAGCTGTCTGTCGTTGTCTCTGATTGAGAACCATACTTAGGTAGCTGTTGCCCACATGGGTTTTGTGGGTAGTTGTTTTCTGTTTTGTATCTGTGCCAGACAGAACTGTTTCGGTTATTCTTTTTGTCATTTTCGTATTTAGTGTTCAGTTGCTAATAAATTAATTATGAACATGTACCACGCTGCACCTTGGTCCTCACCTTCTTCTCTTGAATGCCGTGACAGGCAGTAGTGATGACCAGGGATGTTATCTTGATAAGTGTGTGAATTTGACGATTTCCCTGTCCTGCTAAGTACTCAAAATGAGTACTTTTGCGTCTCAGGGAAAATGTATGGAGTAAAAAGTACATTATTGTCTTTCGAGTGGAGTAAAATTCAAAGTTGTCACCTGTTCCTTTAACCCTAAATCCTAACCCATAGCCTACCTAACATTAGCCTATCGTATCATATGAATTGTAATTCTTAACATATCATACAAAGTTGATGGACATCCACAAATTAATACATACCATACAAAGAGTAACATATCATCAACAATGGAGATTTGGTTTTATGGTACAGAATAATACGAAATGCTCTGAGACCAGGTTACAGCGACTCATAGGCTAGGCCTAGAGCTGACAAGCCATTGGGCAAAAACTGGTTGAATCAATGTTGTTTCCACGTTATTTAAACAAAAATGTAAATGTGACAGTGGCAGTCAGTGTTGTTTAAGATGAGGGAGGATGATTTTTTTCATGCCTTATTTTAACAGCATATTGGATGATATTCCATTCACCCAGCTAAATGTAACAGCGATAGGTTTATGCTACTACACACTCAAACTTTCCCTATTCCCATCATGAGGTTGCCAGAACCTAGCCTATGAATGAAAGTTTACAAAGTAGGTGCACACAGGTCGAGAGACAAATTTGATGTGATAAACAGTGACACATGGACAGACATTGACATTCAATACCGCCTTGCACAATCTTGCTAGCATCTTAAGCCTTAGCCCCACCCATCTCTTTAATGGTTGGTCCAACCGTTCTGTACTAACTTGCCAGCTACTTCCAGATATCTAAGAGAGAGAACAGCTCACTGAACATTACTCTCCCTATTGCTCTATCTGTGGTTTCTCGTTCAGAGCGCACACTGGAGGCTCTGGCCAAAAAGTAGGATTGTTCCGAAAGCTCTGACCTCACAGCTACAGTCAAGCACCCAAGCTAACTGGCTAACATTGGTTAGCTACTTCCAGACACATAATGAGAGAACACCCCACTCTGACCATTTTACTCACCCTAGCAGAGCTGGTTAGGCTTTTTTCATGTTATCCAGAGCGTTGACTGTAACTGTGCTGCTGGCAACAACTGAATGACGCTTTGTTGCCAACGTTTACTGACACAGAACATATTCAACGGGTGTTGAGCTTTCAAAAATGCATCAGTTATTATGCACTCTGGCACACTAAGATGAAAGTCCTTTGCTAATAAATGTAGCTAGATAGCTAACGTAAACTCACCCCCATTCCGAACAAATGTGCGTAACCGCGACATTCAAATGAGGCTGCAATGAAAACGAATGGGACTGTAGTGACTGTGTTGGCATCCCAATATGGGGTATGAACTACGTTTCTATTCAAGCATTGATTGACATGGTAATGGACTAACAGTATTGGAGAAAATATGAAAAAAACAGACCCCTCTGACGCTGTACGTTACATCGTGACGTGTCACTACGCAAAGTACAGCGCGCATTTGCAACTCATTTTGTGCTGTACAGCCTCTTTCCACCAGGGGTAGCCCTTCTCTCGCAGATCATGACTAGGGTGCCAATTGCATTTTTTTGCACGTCATTACTGTGAGCCGTCATGACACTCAAAAGCCGGAACTGCTGCAGTTCACTTGTGAGGCTAACGTTAGCGCAGCCCTAAAACCTTCAAACAGGTATGTGATGAGACATTACATAAACTCTTTATGTTCTATTTACATTTTAAAATTGATTAGTTTGACAAATCGGGTGAAAAAACCTGTTTCTTCACACAACATATTTCCCCCTTTCAAGATCACTTAGTAGCCGTCGCTCCCCACCCAACATTTTTAAAAAGACCCGACGAAGCTCATTGCCTTCTTGAATTATGCAGAGATGGGCATCATGAAGGTCTCGTCATTAATCTTGTTGGAAAGGGGAGAAATTGTGCTTTACATAGGTATTGATATTACAGTTGATCTGGAAGTATTACATTTTTTGGGCGAAAAAATAAGGTCAATTGTACGGACCAAGGCAATGTACAAAAGTGAGTGAGTTTACGTTAGCTAGGTAAACAATGAATCCCAACGCATGATGTAACATTAGTTAGCGAGCCAGCCAGCTATCGTCAGCTAGCTAGCTAACAGCACACTAACTTGAAATGTAAATACCTAGAATACTAGAACCAGGTTCTATGGCTATAACTGGTCAAGCAAATGTGTCTGAGATACGAAGAATAAGATCATACGCATAACATTAGCTAGCTAACAGTCCACTTGAAATTAAACCACTTTCTTTATCAGCCAGCTAACATAGCATCCCTCTGTTTGAGCAGGGTGTTTCAGTAGGCTAAACTAGCTAGCTGCATTTGCTAGCTAAATTAAACTGAAAGTGAAAAATACAATGACGGAATCTGTCTCTCTCTATTTCTCTCTTTCTTCTCCTTCATTTAGGAAGAAATTAATTTGTTCAAAACTGTTCAACTATTTTCTTTCTCTCCCTTTGAGTCAACTACTCACCACGCTTTATGCACTGCAGTGCTAGCTAGCTGTACATTATGCTTTCAGTACTAGATTCATTCATTCATTCATTCTCCGATCCTTTGATTGGGTGGACAGTTCATGCTGCAAGAACTCTGATAGGTTGGAGGACGCTCTCCTGAAGTTGTCAAAATTACTGTGTAAGTCTATGGAAGGGTGTCAGAACGATGAGCCTCCTAGATTTTGTATTGAAGTCAATGTACTCAAAGGACAGAAGCTAGCTGTCCTCCAGCTCTGCTACCCTACAGAGTGCTGTTGAGGCTACTGTAAACCTTCTTTGCAAAATAGTGTGTTTTATCAATTATTTGGTGATGTGATTATATTTAGTAATGTTTTATCTAAAAAGGATCACTTTTTAAATGTTGCATTTTTATTC